>NC_143397.1:40511421-40814452 GCF_052110815.1 Crocodylus siamensis | reverse complement strand
CAGATTTACCCAAAGAAACTTTAGTTAGAACACTCCAATTTTTTTTGTTGTAGTCTACCTGGGGAGAGAAAGTGGCTGTACAATAAAAGTAGGATGCTTTCACAATGGGGAACACTTTTGTGTTTCTGCAATCACAAAGAAATAGTTGAAGGGTTTTTGATAATTTTATATCTAACACATGCACACAGAAATGGAAGCACATAAACAAATGGAACACCTTCAGGTATACACCAACATGGAAAATTTCAGCTTAAGTAAATGCTTTCATGTGTGAAGATGTAGCTATATTGAATATGGTTTTGCATCCCTTACTCTAACAGATGCTACTGGGTGTCTCCGCAGCTATAATTACATTTTATAATCCTTTCTTTATTTAACTTAAAATAGCATTTCATTGTATACTAAAGCAAATTGTATAAAAACAGAGAGGCTTGGGAGCTCCTTTCTATGTTACAGTTTTATGTTCATAGCAATTAATATGAGTTATTTGAAATGCACTATATGTAATGCATAAAGGGGTTGTATATTTTATGTGCTCTTCTCTTGCTCAACTTGTTTAGACCTTGAGCATCTTTTCACATAACACACAATGATGTTTCAGTCATGACCAACAGTTAGTAATTTCAGAATTACTATTCTAATATGGTTGTATATTTAATGAAAATATGGGAATTGGTAAAACTTCAGTAAACCGGATAATGATTATTAAAACAAATCTCGTTATATTTTTTTTATCTTAGTTGGGGCATCATGCAAATAGTCAAGCCAGGTGATTTCTTCACTAGGTACCAGATTTTGCTCATGCAGTTGTCTGTATGAGACAATATTAATATTGATGTTGTTAGAGTAGTAGACAGAAATTAAAAACTAGATGTTTAACAAAATAGTTTTAAAATATGGAAATGGTAAGTTGATGCAATGTTCATGAAGCTTTTAATAGTGACCCAGTTCTTACAATTCTACTTTAAGTCTAGAAAACACATGCAGTCACCTAAGCCAGGGACAGAAATTATACATAAATGAGTATAAGTAATTCAGAAACCAGACTAAACCTGTAACAGAACAGAAGCTCAGTTCACATAGACCAGTTTGAAAATGGTGGACCCAGGTTTAAGATAGATCTGGATGGATCTAGTTTAAGATTTAATCAGTTTAGAATAGACCAGTCTGTCAAACTTTTGTCCCATATCTCCTCCTAATTCAAATTAGGCCAGCATCCCAGGATGCTTTGGGACCTCCCACTAACCCTCCATCACAAGGTGGCCTCCTGGAACATGGCTCACATTCCACTGCTCCAGCTTAGCACCTAGCTGGCCCTGTCCAGCTGTCACACAGTTACCCACACAGCTTCTCTTCCCAGCTGTGTCTTCCAGCTGCAGACAGCAAGCAGCCCAGAGCAGGAAGGTGAGCCAGGGTCTGCACAGTTCCAGCTCAGACAGCAATGCAGCCTGGAGCTGGGGGTAGTGGCAGGGGGAGCCAACGCAGAGCCTTCCCTCAGGGTCAGTGGCCCGCTGACATTTTGACATGGTGACCCACTGCCCATCTGACATTTTAATCATACCCAAACTCTTACTCTCATTTCCAAGGGACTTAAATAAAAAACACAAGGAAATTTTTACTATAGAAATTGCTGTACCTATTTTCAGAAATTGAGGCTTGTCTTTTCTTAGTAATAACATTCATTAAGCTACAATAAAAATATAATGCTGGTGGGGCAGAGACTTCCTGGGTGCTGCAGTTAAGTGAAAGCATTTTGCCACCTGAAAAGCTGACTGTTAGGGCAGTTCTTCACTATCTATTTTGTGGCCCAAGGAAAGAAGCGGTCCTTATAATAGGGGGTAAGTAAACTGAGCAGGGTGGACTTATGCTCCCATCCCTTGCTTTCCTTACACTTTCTACCTTCAGGATGCAGCCAGCGCAAACACTGGGCATCATGGAATTCAAGTTGTACTGGGAGCTGTTATTTTGTAGAATGGCAGTGGAGTTTGCTGCTGCTGGGAGGGAGAACTGACCCCATTTTTTGCTGCCAAAATCAGCAATTTTTTTCCCTTTGAATGTGGCTTCATTGGCAAAAAACAAAATGAAGTGAAAGTTCCCCCTCCCCCCCCCAGCAGCAGCAAACTCCATTTACTCTTTAGAAAACTACAATTCCCAGGATACATTATACTCTTATGCATATGCTACCCACCTCTGCTTGCTGCTTGTCTTGCACACTGCCTCATGCTGAAGCCCAAGGTATGCAGGGAGGAGTAAGGGTGAAAGAAGACTGTCTTGAATGTTTTTTCACTTGAGGTACTCAATTACTTACTGAAAACTCGGGTATTACTTTTTAAGTATAGCTGCAAGTATAGCTTAGGCACTTGAAAACAGAAATAGGCCCTTCACTCTACCTGAGAATCCATGACCATTGAATTGTTTTTCCCAGGAGTGTTTACCATCTGGCAGGAGTGTTAAATATACAGAGCCACACTACCTGGCCTGTAGCACAACCAACAGGCCAGGGAATTTGTGAGTGTGGGTATGAAGTGATATGCCCTGCCACAGAATCTGGGACTCCGGGGCCCTGGGGAAATGGCCATCAAAGGCAGAGGGGCAAGCAATGGCTGTCCAACATAGCTCTCAGTCACCCTGTGGCTCTCTGCCCCCTTGCTTCTTGCCCCTCTTCTTCTGGAATGGCCACCAATCCTGTGGTGTCTGCTCTTAGGGCCACTGTCCTGTGCCCTGGACCAGATCCATCCCGCAAGGATCCCCATGGTCGGACTCTGACCCAGGGCTCAAGTTGAATTTGATACCCCTGCTGTATGGAAAAAGAATGACTGTGTACTTTCAAGAGAAGGTTAAAAATGAACCGGGGTGGTGGAGGGAAGGCTTACAGCAATGGCTATAGCCCTCAAACTTGCTTTAAGCTAGCAGAGCAGGAAGCAATATAAGCTAGTTTTGATTAACAGGAGATACATAATTGAGTATTAGCCCCATGGCCTTCATTGCATTCCTGAACAATATGTCAGTATTATTATATACATATGGAACAACAGCAACAACTAAAAAAGATGCAAGCAATAGGCCTGTGCGAATAGGCAACTATTCAATTCAGATTCGTCTGATTCATATTCATTCAATTTGATTCGGAGATCCGAATCGCTTTTGTGATTTGATTCGGCCGAATCAATTAGGCAAAGATTCAGCGATTCGGAGATTCGCTCATAATGTATAATGGGGAATCAATGAAATATCTGTAACTTTTTTTGTTTTATGGATGCTTTGGATGAAACTTGCAAGGATGGTAGCCACTGCTGTAGGCATGTAGTCTGCCATGTTTCAAGGTGATAGGTGCAGGGGTTTCTAGGAAACTGCACCTCAAATCCTGAAAGCAAAACTCCTACACCTATCACCTTGAAACATGGCAGATATAATGTCCTCAGCAGTGGATACTACCCCTGCAAATTTCATCCAAATCAGCCAAAAAACAACAAAGTTATAGATATTTCATTGATTCCCCATCATACCCTATGGCTGAATCTCCAAATTGCCGAATCTTTTCCAAATCTTTTCCAAAACTTTTCTGAACTAATTCAGACACTCAGAATCGATTTAAAAAGCCTAAAGCTTCTAGTAATTCAATTCAGGTTCATAGATTCAGCCTCTGAATTGTCCGAATCGCCTCTGAATCCAAATCATGATCCGAAGCTTTGTACAGCACTACCAAGCAATGTTTTCTTGCCATATTACTTCTGAGGAGAAAGCTTGTGTGTGTGTGTGGAAGGGGTTGGGGAGGGAGGTTGAGAAGAACAATGTGGACTCTATTAACCAGTACAGTAAGTATGGAGGGGAAAAAACTTGATGGCTGATATTACTAGATCTGTCAGCAGTGTTCAATATACCATCAGCATGGTTAACCTTCTTATGTCCATTACCACTGAAATATACTAAAAGTCAATTGTCCTATTGATTTTCATTTCAAATGATGCTATGATCTGATCCAGCTTTAAATATCCATTTCAAGTTAAGCTTCCTGGAACAATTGTATTATGTTTCTCTTCATTTTCCAGCCATTTTTAAATAACTTGCATTGTAGCCATTACCTATACTACTTGTTATGCTAAGGGTTTAATTATGACCAGATTATTACCAGAAAGGATTCTTTAAAGTTTTTATTTGAGATTGAGGATAAATTCAGAAACAGCATAGTATTGAGCATTTTTGGATCTTACGGTTGATAGTTATCAGGCCTGTTTTGATGTGTTAGCTATAAATGTTTAAACTTTTGAGCAGCTAATAGCCGCTAAAATTGGCTTACTATTTTTTTATTCATTCCTTTCCCTCCTAAAGCGTTATTAAAATTATTATGGGCATTCATATCTTGTATTAATCCCTGATATTTATCCTGAGCACAAAGCTAAGGTAAACCACTAGTGAATTTGGCTTCCTCAACATATTTCACTTTTACCCTGCTCAGGCTGAGGCCAGACTTCTGAAAATATCCAGCTGCCAGAGGCTTGACACAGGTATGGGCATACCATACCTAAGATTGTTGTCTCATTTGCATATCATTTGTATTTCGATAAAATAACATACCCTATACTATGTACTTGCTTTCACACTTGGGGCAAATCGTGTCCTCCTTCACTTATATATTTTGTTTGTTTTTTTATTAGCATGGAGGTAGGCCACACCTCAGTCACAGGGATGCCATAGGTGAGTTAATGAAGGTCATCACAGGTGTGGATCAAATTAATTCTAATACAGCATCCACAAACTGTTTGCACTGTTACATGCTATGTCATATTTCCTCATTGGCTAGAGCAGAGGTATATCAGAGAAGCTCCACAGCCACAGTTGCCCATGGTAATGCGGGCTGCCACCCTGCCAATTACAACACAATGATCAGCCACCACTGTGGCAACAGCTGTTTTTGTGCCTCCACCACA
This sequence comes from Crocodylus siamensis, assembly GCF_052110815.1. Lineage (NCBI taxonomy): Eukaryota > Metazoa > Chordata > Crocodylia > Crocodylidae > Crocodylus > Crocodylus siamensis. Next base: position 40,809,524 of record NC_143397.1, on the reverse strand, counting down.
AAAGTTTGGTACCTGGTTCTGATGCACTGTCAATGTCCTCACTAAATTTCCCTGATTATTCAATGTTACTCACTCTAGTTCCATTCCTGATTGCCGTAGAATCATTGGGAGAAAAATTAAGCCGAGGATGCTTTAATACTGGTAGGCATAATTGTGCCAGCTCTGACAGGCAAGGTGGTTGCAGTTTATTTCTTGGGGTTTTTTTCATTTTTTTCTCATTTCTGAAATGATATCATTGTGGAAAATTACTGTTCATTACCAGGAATGTGAATCATTTGTATAAATAGCTTTTTAAAATAACTTCAGGATTTAAATCGCTGCTACAGAAATAGAATTGTTGTATGTTTTTCTTGGAATTTAATGAATTTATTTAACTAATGTAAAGTGGAGTGCTGACATTGCATCTGAGTCAGGATGGAAAAGGGTATATACAATGCATTCTTTATAAGTATTCAACGGCTTATTAGAACTTGTTTGTTTTTCAAACATGGCCTGTTGAGCCATCTGGGATACTAGAAATCCTGTTATGGATAGTTAGGGAGAAAGCTGTGTGTCTCATTTGATAAAGAACACTATGTGCATTAGACATGAATAATTTCTTATTTTATATATTCATATTTAATTTTTAATACATATTTTCAGTTCACTCATGCTCAGGATTTAGAAATACAGTAATGACAGCTAAAATTAGGTCTTTGCCTGTTCATGAAAGCAATTCTAAATGTGCAGATTTCTGTCCTGTAATATCTTGGATTACCATTGGACTGCAAAGGAGAAAATGAGTTTATTTTCTGAATAACATCTCTTTCTATTAATGTCATGTTGGCTCAACAAGCCAGAGTTTTTCTTCTAAATATCTTGCCTTCTGCTTAGTTTTAAAAGGTTATATTGACCTTTCTTCGGAACAAAAAAAAAGGCAAGATATATATAGGCTAAGTGCAGACATGTGGGGAGGTTTGGGGGAGATTAGATTGTATTAAAAATGACCACCTGATCTAAGGCATGACTGGATGTGGGGGATGGGACAAAGGGGGACAAGCAGGGTTGTGGGGATTGGGCAACTCTGGGAGGGATGGAGGGGCAGCTGGCATCTGTGGGAGTGATTGGGTGGGGAGGGCAGGTGGCATCCATTGGAGGGGATCGTGGGGTTTGAGGGGAATAGGTGGCATCCACTGAGGGATAGGAAGCAGTGTTATCTGCTGGAGGGACGGGGGACAGGTCAGATCTGTGGGGGGTTGCTGGGGTCTGGGAGGGTTTGGTGGGGTCAAAAGGGCTTGGGGGGGGGGGCTTGGGTGGCCCCAGAGCCTATTTTTAGCCCCCAACTCACTTGGCAAATCTATACACCCCTCTGTCCTGCACCTCCCCCCACTGGTACTTACTTGCTCAACTCCCAGCAGTGGCAAACACTGTTAAATCCAGCACTCAGAGTGGTTTGTGGAATGAGGGTTGGCAGAGTCTGGCTGGTCTGCAGGGTGGAGGCAGTGAGGAGCTGGAGCTAGGGGGCTGAGCACAAATAATACAGTCCTGGGGGTGGAGCCAGGGGCTGGGCTTTCTCAGCCCCTAGGGCTGTGCAGTTGTGGCAACCAACTGTACAGAAGTGCCATGCACCAGTCTAACCAAGATCAATTAAGCTTGAGCATACATTGATCCACATCTATCTTAGACTGGGTTCTGCCATCCTTAGACTGTCTGTGTGTATGAAACTTTGGTACAGTTATGGGTTTAAACTGATTTGCAATCACTGAGACTGGATCTAAGTGCAAGGTCCACACCTGAACAAATTAAGTTATATATGGTGGCCATTTTTACCTAATCTAACCTCCCCCTAACCCCACCAAACATCTGCATTCAGCAATAGAGACTCAGTTGTCTCTGTTTTGATTACTGAACATACGTAGCTTCTTGGTTTTGCATTTGGTTTTTAGGGGGGGGAAACTGAAACAACCAAAAATAAAGTTTAGTTTTTACTGCACTAAAATTTTATAGCAGCCAAAGGATCTATTTGGGATTTAGCACCCACCAATTAGAACACCCCCATTCCTTCATCCCAATACCTTACTAAGGTAAACATTTATAGGGTATTTGCCTGACTTCATTTCTTTGGGCCTTTTTGGTCCATCCTTGCTTATCTAGGTGAATATCTATAGTGAATAACTGCTCTATGGGCACATCTGAATGGGCTGTTAATGCAGCTGAATATACTCTGGAACAGTTTGCACCAGAGTTTATTGCTCCTAGGCACTGCATTTGCATGTGCACCCAGGACCATCATGTGTTGAGCCAAGATGGAGCAGCCATGACTGGCAGTGGGCCCAGGAGTCAGTCTGCCAGCCCAGGACTGCTCTGACCTAGCTCAACATGCCAAAGAGCAGCTGGCTGTAACATGAGGATTCTTCAGTGCAGGGCTAGCCAGCAGGCAGGTCCTGCACTGAAACACCCTCATGCCCCATCAGCATCTACATGTGTGTTGTGGTGAAGTAAATAACTCCACCATAGGATAGTACTTGTGGGTGCATCTACATGAGACATTTATTATGGAGTTGCCTAATTAGCTCCACAGTAAAGTCTCACGGTCTCCCTGTATGGCTCTATTAGGCCACACTAAGCTACTAAATGCTGCCATAGGTTAGTACTTGTCAACACAAGTACTATCCTGGGGTGGTGTTTGGTGCAGAACAATGCAGTATAGATTCTGACAGGGCTGGCTGGGTACTTCATTATGGGGGCTGCCTGTCAGTTAGTCCCACACTGGAGCACCCTCATGCCCAGCCAGCCCCTGTGCAGCATGTTGAACTGGGTCAGAGCAGCCTCAGACTGGCAGGCTGATTCCCTGGGTCCCCTACCAGCCACAGCTGCTTTGGCCCAGCTCACCATGCTATAGTCCCAGGCACATGTGTAAACGCAGTGCCTGGGAGCAATAAACTCTAGCATGAACTGCACCAGAGTTTATTCTGTCACATTAATAATGTGCAGATGCACCCTGTGCCTGGTACTGCTATCCTATGGTGGAGTTAATTAGTTTACTCAGTCATAATAGCACCAAATGTATAGATAGTGACATTTTACTGTGGAGTTAACTAGTCAGCTCTGCAGTAAATGCCTCATGTATATATGCCCTATATGACTGATTCTGTTTTAAAATGTGTCCTCTCTTCCTCTTCTCCCTCACTCTTTTTAAAACATCTACTGAGATAGACACCTTGTCTTTACATTACCTGGTTATCTGCTTTATTATTATCACAGTATATAAGCCCAAGTTTTGCAGTCAGTACATGAAATGACATTGTCTGCCCTAGAGAGATTACAATGTAAGACGAGAAATAATAGAATACAGATAAACCACAACAGAAATCTGAAGAAACAATGGGACGATTCTGGCCAACATGATAATAGTAGTTTTGATAAAGTCAGATATTGTCAAGCATTTTCTAGACATCAAGGCAGAGGAAAATGTAAGGAATTATGAGAAGTAACATAAAAGGGGGCTTTGCACATGTTTATAGAAAGATACTTCCAGTGTGAGGGGCAGAAGAGAAGAAAGTTCAAAGATTTTTATGTGATACTTAACAAATGGGCAGTGGCAACTACCATCACAGGTCTACCAGATCAGGGAGTCCACTACTTGATACTGAATTAGAGATGATGAGGAAGGAGGAGATAGGCATGAAGGCTTTATACCTGGACACTTCATGTTGGACTATGTTTTAATTTCTTGTTCTTTTTTCGTCTCAACTGCTTACCTGAAAGCTTAATGTCATTAATAAAAAAAAATGCCATTTTTTTCCCTTGGCTTTCTCAAAAGAGTTTAATCAGAGAGAAGGTAGCTGGTTGTTGCTTCAGACAACATTTCGTTATTCTCTGTTGGTTGTTTTTGACACCCCTGGAAATAATACTGCACTACCAATGCAATTAGAAATAATGCCTGTCTCCAGGATAATTGTCATATACAATCACACACAGAACATAAGATTAAATTATCCAAAAGTCGTATATAGTAGCAAGTGCTATTTATATCTGATGATACTCTTATAGGCTCCCAAAAGTAGTTGGTGTGAATTTTTACCAACAAGAGAGACTTCTAAAAATGTCTGCTCTTATAGCAGTAAACCATATAGAAAACCTACATTTTCAAAAATCACTTAAAATCTTGGTTAGTGCATTAACGTTAAGTTACAAAATGAACATCCTGAAAGAGTATCCAAGGCATACAGTTCTGAGACCACACTTATTGATATGACCATGCACAAGAAGAGTTTTGGGCTCTTTTTCTGATTTGTTTGAGTGTTAAAATGACATACTGCCAGACAAAAACAGAGTCAGGGAAAGTGGAAATCTTGTGGTTTTCTAGTAAAAGAAAAATGGTAAGGTTAATGTTTAAACTGCTAAGGTAAAGTGACTAAGAAAAAGGAAACACCGAACTTCCTATCATCTTAGACCTCTCTGTATCACCTCCATGCAGAGTTCTTATTGACTTTCAGAATGATAGCTATTTACACTGTGTAAGTTAAACACTTGTTGGCTGCTTTCCTACCCCTTAAAGACTTTGAGAAGATTCAGAAAAAAACATTTCATTTTGTGCTTGTTTGTAAAAAAGTGTCTACCTTTCCTTTAACTTTAATGAGAAAATAATTAGATTGTCATTGTGCTTTTTTTGAAAATCTATGCCACAATATGTATGTGTTTTTTGAGAGAGAGAGAGAGCTGTCTTCCCTTTGAATACAGAAATAATACAATCTGCAGTTTGAGTTACCCACACTTAGGTTACTGAATATCAAAATATCCTTGACTTTAAGGAAACGTTAAAGTAAGCAATTTTAATGTTATTGCACCTAGTTTCATCAATAAACCTTGACCATCGCTGTGCTAATATTAGGCTTATTCCCAAAATTTTGAAGTAGAGTATCAGACAGGGTATAGAGCAATAATTCTCAGCCCTGGAGTGCCACCAGATTCTTTGAAGGATGCTGTGAGGTGTGTGGAAGTAAACAGATAACTACAGGCTCTGGTTTGTCTCTGCCTGGCTGATCCCAGACCCCACTGCCCAGCCCCTTTTCAAGAATATAAGCAATGTAATATATACATTAATATTTTGAAATTGGGTATCATTCAAGTCACAAAAATTATGGAGGGGTGCCTTGAGTCCAGTGCAGGGTGCCTTGAGTCCATAAGGGTTGAGAACAACTGATATAGAAGTATAAATACAAGACTATAATACATATTCTCATAGGTTAAGGTCACAGTGGATATAACTTAGTTTTCAAATAAAGGTAAAATCTGATTGCATTGCATTAGATAAAGACTTAATACACATCAGCTTTGCATTTGTATTTTCCATTCCATACCTAGGGTAGGTAAATTTGAATGTTATTAAATGGCTATTAATTAACAATGTTTGGGGGTTTTTTTACCTATTTAACTTTCTTTCTTTTTCTTTTTCTTTTTTTTTTTGGCTCAGCTTCAGATGAAGAGGAACCAACTTCCACAGGTAAGAATACCTTATGATTTACATTTTAATTACATTAACAATATTTAATGCCTTTGTGTTTTAATGTTAATATGCCATGGTGTTTAAGGGCAGTACTGGTCATTCTCAGTGCTGTATTTTCCCTTTTTTTCTTTTTGCTAATTCATTGGGTGATAGTGGAGGCATGAGTATCATCTACAAAGAGTTATTTACCAGTTTAAACTGATTGCCAGTAATTCAAGGTAGTCAATAAGATAGTTGTAAATTTCAATATCTAATTTCAAGTTAGTAGAGCAAATTAGAAAACCATCAATTTTTAAACACCTGGGGTAGGAAGGGTTGATCACTAGCAGGCAACGTGTATTTGTTAAGAATAAATTATTTCAAACCAACTTAATTTAATTCAGTAACAGGGTAACTAGATTGGTGGATGAAGTGCACCTGAAAGTCGTACTTTTCTTGGACTTACTAAGGCTTTGATATGGTCCCAGATGATATTCTTATAAGTAAACTGGAGAAATGTGGTATAGACAAAATTATTGTTACATAATACATAATTGGATGTATAATCATAAGCAGAGAGTAATTATAAATGGAATGATGTCAGAATGGCAAGTGTGTTCAAGAGAGGTTCCACTGTTCAGACCCAGTGCTCTTTAATATTGTAATGATTTGGATGCCAGAGAGAGTTTTCTAATCTTAGTTCTTACGTGGTACAAAAATGGCAGGAGTTGTACACACTTTGGAGGTTAATATTAACATTCAAAAAGATCCTATAAATAGGATTTAGTTCTAGACAACAGAATAAAACTAAAATATAAGATGCTATACTGAAGAACTAAAAATAAATTCAGAAATTCAACTACAAAATTATATAATGATGATATGTATAATATAGTCTTAACATATGTGTATTACACATATAAGGAATGAAGAACACCTACTTAGTCCTTTAAGGGAATAGTTGTAGGACAGAGTTCTGGGCTGTATGGACACCAGGTGGATTTAGCCACAACCTTGTGCCCTGAGTCAGATGCTTCCCCTCCACTGCAGAGCAGGATTTTAAGAAGCATTCTTCTATTAAGCATTTTTTATTTATCAGTGTCTGTTGGCATCCCATTCAGGTTTTGGAGTGCCTGTGAAAGTACCTAAATCACTTTGTACATTTTATAGGCAGCTTTAGCATCTATCTCAGGATTGTGGGTTCCATTCCATGATCAAGGAACCTAACAGCTAAGCAGTTTAATGCCTAATGTTTAGATACTTGATTCACATAATAGATCTAGTCCTTCATGCTTTTCCATCACAGATGGTTCTATATCTCCTTCCCATCTCAGAAAGGGCTTAGGATAAATGCTTCAAAAGTCTGTGGTGCTCAGATACTATGATAATGAGGGTGATATAGGGACTTCGTTACACATTGCACTTTGAGCTGCTCAGCTGTGGATAGTACTAGCTTGAGTTTGGGGCAGTCGCACCTTAATGCTAAAAACCTTCTTTGGTTGCTCCCCACCTGCACAGCTGTGATTTACCACTAGAGGGCTGTAGAGCAGGGGGTAGGGAATTACATTGCTTAAAAACATACTTTAACTTTTCTTAATTTCCATTGATATAAGAAAATCTGTCATAGATTAATGTTCCAACATTTAAATTTTGATTAGCATATCTTAATAAAGCTGTAACAGTTTTTCAAAAAACAGTAAATGTCAAAACCAGTCACAGGTAAATCAGTGTTATTTAAATCATGCATGGCTGCTCTATTTTCATATTAAAAATTAGCTGGGGAACCTGGTATATCTTAACCTTTTGCAAGTGACTTTAGCATGCATGCATTTATTTACATGGGCACACAGTAAATTTGGAGACATATAATTGATGAATACACTCCAGACACCCTCAAATGCTCAAGGGTAGTTTGTGAAATTCTCACCCTGGTAAGTAGCCACTCCCAGGTAAAAATGCTCTCATTTTTCTTAATAAGAAAGTCACATACATACCATCTTGGAGTGCTTTTAGATCTACTGCCTGAGATTTCATAGCCCTCTCAATCCGTAAAGAATTACTACTCAAGTTCTTGGGCATACCGGACTTTTAGTTGAATGACACGGAGGAGTATAATTGTTTATTATGAGTGTAATTGTTTAAATTGATGGGGATTTTTTTTGGGGGGGGCAGGAGGATTAACTTCTTGTTAATACTGTGCCCTGCACCAATATTTTGAAATATTTCCTCCAAATAACTCTGTAGACCTGAATTAATTTGCAGAGAATGCCTTTCATTTGTGTGATGGAATATCCACAGCAACTCACAATTTCCTTGAATGTATTTATTATTGATGACTATTTTTGAAAATGGCCATGAATACATTTTGAAATATTTTCCTGTAGGAGTTGATCTCGAATACTTCAAATTCAAATCATGTTTCTTAGGGTTTTGTTTTTTTTATTTTACACACACTATTTTTCTACTATTTATTTACACCACTACAATTAAACCAACAAATTTATCATATGGATACTGTTATTTAAAATAGATTTGACTTTTTCAGTTGTTCCCAAAAGCTGCTGTTATTCTGAATAAGATTGTACCTACAGGTGGTAGGCTGATCCAGCAGAGTTAATAGATTTTTCCAATTTTCCTATGCAGATAGGCTCTCTGTTCTGGCTCAAGGACCCATTATGCTCAATACTGAAAACACAGTGTCTTTGTTCTGTTTTATTTTGTTCTGTGATTTGATTATAAATGCACATACTTCTGGCTCAAGTACATGTACATGTATGCGCTATCAGTTTGTGAATTTATACAGGTTGAAATACTTTTTGAAAACAATTGCCTCAGCTGTTCAGAAAGTACTTGTTCAGAGAATGCAAATAAAAACCATCAAATATCTCTTAAAATGTTGATGAATATAATAGAAATGCCATGCATAATTCACTCTGATGCTAGTTCTCAATTACATCAGTGATCAGGATTTTTTTGGTTGTTTTGTTTTTTGATAAAACTGTTTTTCATTGGAAGACTGATTCATTAAAACTAATTTTTTTACAGAAATATATCAGTTTTGATGAAAGTTTCTCAGGTCCAAGGTGGAATTTCTGTTCAACACAACTGTTATTAGGAGATTCATCTGGGAAGTGGAAGAAAGTATATTCAATTCTCTGTCCTGCATCATACAGAACAGAGCAGAAAAAAGAAACAAAGCAAAATGTACAAACAAATAATCCAAAGCCAAAACCCCCACATCTTTTAAAAGATCTGTTTTAATGTACAATAGGAAAAAACACTGAAATCTTGCCAGGTGGCATAACCATTTGTCACCCATCTGTAAATGTCATAGTTTAGGTCTCACAAATGCCCCAAATTTGGGGCTGCGATGTAAGTGGTATTAATTTGTGTCACTTTCTTGCAGCAGATCAGCAGATGTCTATTTGCTTTATGGCTGAAGACCCTAGGCAGCACAGAGTGGGTCTTGGCACGGTGCGATGCAGGTCCTGGTAAAATGCAGGTACACAGAATGGTGTGGGACCTGATGTAGGCCCTGGTGTGGTGCAACAGCACAGTGCAATGTGGGACCCACCATGTGGGACCCAGCACAGTACAGCACCACAGGGCAGTGCAGGATCCAGTTTGGAGCACCAAAAGATGTAGAGCATCCCTGGGCATGACTCTGAAAACAAGGAATCCAGAGTTTTCCCACTTGCAGAGGTGCGTCCTGAGTGTTGTCACTTAGAATTGGGCCGCAGGAGCAGCAGGGACTTAACCCCATGGGACAGTGGGAAATATCTATTTCACCCTATAAAGTGGATTGTCTGCCTCATCTGTTTTTATACTTAGAAAAAAGCTCAGTGTTAAGCTGTGACAATCACATACTTTATCGTGCTTTTAGGAACAACTTATGGAGCAGAACAGGAACTGTATTCTGTGATTCGGTATTCAAATATAAAAATCAAATTTGAAAAAGGAGAAAAAGCCTGCCATACATGTTTTACATGTACCAGCTTTTACAAGGAAATTACTTTAGCACTTCTCTTTTTATACATAAAATTCAATTGCTGTTTTTTGTCTGAATGTTAATTTATACCTTAACAGGGTATACACATATTAGACCTCTGAAAGCTTTTTAATTTATAGGTTCTGTTCATTTTGCTTTAAGATATGACCAGATGTTGTTGTTTGAAAAGTAATAGGTTGAAATGTTCTCATTGAATTGTTTTAATACAATTATTTTCCCAGATCTTATTGGCATTTAGAATCTTTGTGTTTGTCATAAAGAAGATAATCCTTCCATATAATACAGCTTTTGGCAGTCACACAATTTTCTCACTGATGAAAGATGCACATTGTAAAAAAACCCCAAAACCCACAGATTTTAATAAGCATTAGAGACCTGATTTGAAGCCTACTGCAGTTAATAGGAGTCTTTATTTTGACGCAATGGAATTTGGATCAGACCCTAATAGAAAGAGCCTTGTAGATAGGGAATTCTGTGGTTGTTTTAGCAACTGAAATATCATTTTCTGAATCTGAAGTCTGTTCTTTCCCTATAGAGGATTATTTGTGCTTTATATGTTTCACCTTGCTTGTGGTATTTGCTTTAGAGAACTATAATTAACCTTATGACTTTAGTATTAATATGGTAGTGATATTGAAGGAAATCTAAGTTCATTTCAATTCTGTTTTATATTCCTGTCTCTAAGTAGTAGATGGATGTATCATATCACAACTTTCATATAACATGCAAAATGTGAACAATACATTGTGTATTTAGAAAAATGGCTTCTAAACATCTATTTGATTACAAGCATTCATACTATTTCCCCAAAATTATACCTTGCTTAAAGCAGTAATACTATGTCAGTCAAGCATGTGGATTTGCCTCTTGCTGCTAATTTTCCAGACTTATGCACATCATTATCATTAGATATTTCTAATGCCTTGATAGTGGTCATCAAAAAATGAATCTTTTTATGTATTGTAAGAGATACAATTATAATAAATCCTGCATTTTACCCTTCATGATGAAGTTTAGGTTTCAGCAGCAAAGGCAGTTTAATTTACATTAGCCTCTTCTATGCAATTCCATCAAAAGTGAAACCACTACAGTGTTACTTTGGCCACCATTGTAGCCACTAGGAAAAGATTCATGTCTTCTTAAGTGTCCTGTCTGTTCTTAAGTGAGTCTGTATCTAGAGAAAGACACTTTGGGACCTAAAAATGATAATATAGGTTTTGAACTGTAGTGGCTTCTTCACTGGAAGGGGAACTTAGCTGTAAGCCAAAGTTTCCAGACTCAATTTTTAGGGAATAAAGAACTGGAAGCAGGTCTTCTGAGCAGAAGCATAATGATGTAACCAGACATTCAAGTCAGTTGCTACATATTAGGGCAACACTGGCTTCCAGTTGCCACGCTACTAGCTTGATCATGCAGTGTTGCTAGCTGCTGTTTATTAATGTCCTTCCCAAGTCAGTACCTGGGGCATAAACATAAGAACACAAGAACTGCAATTTACTGATTCAAACCATGGGTCCATCTTGTCCAGCATCCACTTTCATACAGAGGTAAAATGGATACTGAAAGAAAGAGTGAACAGAGTTTTTCTGCTGTCCTCTTCTACAGCTTCCAGCATTTAAGCTCTAGGAGGTTCTAATTCAGAGACTGTATCCCTAATTCCCATGTTCAATAGATAGTGATGACCCTTTTCTCCAAGAATTTGTCCAATCCTTTTCTGAATCCGGCTAAGCTGTCAGCTTCCACATTTGGTAGCAATGAGTTCCACAGTTTAATTACACACTGGGCATGGACATGTCTACATGTGATGCTATATCGCCATAGTAGTGCACTATAGCAACATATGGTAAAAGCCACGTTATCCTGCACCTTAGAAACTGACATACTCCATTAATCAACATGCCAGTCAATATGGCAAAAATGAAACCAGAAGTGCCCACTGTGGCACTTTCAGTTTTGCTGAGACCCCATGGCCCGGGGCAGAGCAGCCTGCCCAGGGCCCCCCTCCCTGTCCCCTGGCACACTGATGGCAGGGAGGGGTGGTGGTGTGCTGGACGCAGTGGGAAGGGCGGTAGCCTGAACAGGCAAAGACGGCTGTTTGGGCTTCTCAGCATATTTGGTTATCTGGCACCCACCCACCCTCACAGGTGCCGGATAACAGAGCTTTTGCTGTAGCATCAGCAGGCAGAAACTGTCAGGCTGCAGTTACGTTACCGTAGTGTTGCGCTCCCTCAGTATAGCACATTGCTACAGCAATGTAGGAACTAAAAATAGCTGTGCACCGCATGGGTGGTGCAGTATGGGCTGCTATTGCACTGTCATTTGGTACTTCCAAAAGCAGGTTCAGACTGGTTCTGAAATTCCAAAGGGATGTACTAAATGGTGGTGCAGTAACAATGGTGCCACGGGGGCATGTGTAGATAGATGCTCCCACTGTGTGAAAAAGAACTTGCTTCTGCTAATTTTAAACTAACTGCCTACTACTTTCATTTTGTGGCCCCTAATTCTTCCTTGTTGGCCTTCTCTGTACCCTGTCTAGTTCTTCTATACCTTTTTTGAAGTGTGAGGACCAGAACAGGACACAGTAATCAAGATGTGGCACACCATAGATTTATAAACGGGAATAATGATACAGTAAAAGCTCTGTTATCCGGCATCCCCTAGGAACAGGGGATGCCGGATTACAAAATATGCCAGTTAATTGAGTGGCCTCGGCCATTGCTTCTCCCACTGCATCTGGCGCATCCCTCCACCCTTCCCACTGGGGGCACCACAGGACAGAGAGGCAGGTCCTGTACAGCCTCATACAGCCTGTTATGCCCCTGGGCCACGGGGGCTAGGCAGCATAGGCTGCTTTGCCGCAAGCCACAGGGGCTTGGAGAAACTGAAAGTGCCCTGGTGGGTACTTCCAGTTTCACTTTATTTTACAAGCCGGCATGCAGGTTAGTGGAGCACGCCGGCTTGTAAGATGCCAGATAACAGAACTTTTACTGTACTTTCAGTTCTGTTTACAATTCCTTTCTTAATAATCCCTAATATTGTGTTTGCCTCACTGATAGCTGCTGAACACTGAGTTGATGTTTTCAGTGAATTGTCCACAATTCCCAGATTGGAGGGCAGAAGAACAGGCCTTATGATGACAGGCTGAGAGCTATGGTACTCTTCAGCCTGGAAAAGTGCAGGCTCAGGGGTGACCTGGTGCCTTCCTATAAGTATATAAGGGGAGTACATCAGGATCTGGGGGAACGCCTGTTCACCAGAGCACACCAAGGGATGAAAAGGTCAAGTGGTCACAAACTCCTCCAAGACCGTTTCAGGCTGGACATACTGTCCGAGCCCCCGAGGCCTGGAACAGACTGCCAGGAGAGATGCAAGAACCTACTCTGGACTCCTTTAAGAGACATTTGGAGGTTTATCTTACTGGGATCTTTTGACCCCAGCTGACTTCCTGCCCCTGGGGCAGGGGGCTGGACTCAATGATCTCCCGAGGTCCCTTCCAGCCTTAATGTCTATGAAATCTCTTTCCTGTGTGGTAACAGCTAACGTAGAGCCCATAGTGTAGGGATAGTTTAGGTTATTTTTGCCCAGGTGCATCACTTTACTTATCTACACTGAATTACAGAACTACCATTTTCTCAGTAGTGCCAGATCTTTCTGTAGTTCCTCACAGTCCACCTTTGTCTTTACCTCTTTGAATAATTTTGTGTCATCTGTAAATTTGGCCACTTTGCTACTCACCCCCATTTCCAGATATGTTAAACAGCACTGATCCCAATACAAATCCCTGGGGGACCCCACTGTTTACTTCTTTCCATCCTGAAAACTGACCATTTATACTCCCTGTTTTCTAATCCATGCGTGGATATTCCCTATAATCCCGTGACTACCTTAGACTAACCTAATTAGGAGCCTCTGATGTGGGACCTTGTCAAAGGTTTTTGGGAAGTCCAAATATACTGTGATATCACCCTGATCCACTGGCTTATTGACACCCTCAAAGAACTTTAGTAGGTTGGTGAGGCATGATTTCTTGTTGACAAAGTCATGTTCATTCTTCTTGAGCAAGTCATGTTCATCCATGTGCTGAACTTTTTTTTTTATTATTGTTTCTACCAGTTAGGCTCACTGACTTGTATTTCCCTGTGTTCCCTCTAGAGCCTTTTTTAAATACAGGTGTCACATTGGAAGCCCTCCACTCCTTTAGTACCAAGGCTGTTCTCAGTGGTAGGTTGTATACAGCAGTTATGAGTTTGGCAAGTTCTGATCTGAACTCCTTCAGGACTGGAGGGTGAATGCTATCAGGTCCTAGTGATGTGCTGCTGTTTAGTTTATCAGTTTCTTCTTTGACTCCATCTACAGAAACCTCAATTTGGGTCAGCTCCACAGACTTGAGAGGAGTGGATCTGGTGAGGGAATTTCCCTAACATTTTCCAGAGTGAAGGCAGATGCAAAGAATGCATTTAGTTTCTTGGCAATGGCCCTGTCATGCTTTAGCATCCCTTTTACGCCCTAATCATCCAAAGGCCCAGCTGACACTCTGACAGGCCTTTGGCTTCTAATGTACTTAAAGAAATGTTGACTGTTACCTTTTGCGTCTCTAGTAAATGTCTCCTCAGATTCTTTCTTAGCTTGTCTTACTACAGTTTGATTTGCCAGAGTTTATCCTCTTTTTTATTTTCCTCATTAGTTTTTGACTTCTACTTTTTGAAAGAGGCCTTTTTTCTGTGTGTTGTCTCTGCAACTTTGCCATTAAATTATACTGCCTTTCTTTCAGTCTTCTCCATTTTTTTAATTTGCAGTATGCATTTCCTCTTTGCCTCCAATATGGTGTTCTTAAACAACTGCTTGCATGTCCTTCAGCTCCTTTGGGGGCTTCTTTTAACATCTGTCTAATTAACTACCTCATTTTGGTGTAGTCTCCTTTTTTAAACTTAAAGGCTACTATGGTAGATTTTTCTTCTTGTCTTCCCTCCTACATGAATGTCACACCCAAACTGCATTGTGGCCACTATTGCAGAATGCTCAGTTACACTTACCCTTTGAACCAAATCCTTTGCACTACTTAGGAATAGGTCAAGAATGGCTTTTCCTTTCATAGGATCCATGATTAACTGCTCCAGGAAGGAGTCTTTTATGTCTTTAAGAAATTTGGTTTCTGCATCGTGGCTTGATGTTTGACAGGTGCCTCACCTCTGCCCATCACAATGGTTCACTCTTCTGCCACCACCTCTGGAAGAGGGAGAAACAGGCTGCCATAGGCCAGTCAATTCCTAAGCCCTTGAGCCGCGGGACTGGGCTAGACTGGGTTGCACTCCTGGGATATGGGGCCAGGCTGGACCAGTGGTCCATTGCCTCCCCCTACCACTGCCCATGTTCCTGGCCCACAGCCCACCCTAAGCACCTGGCACCACCACAAGCAGGTGGCAGGTGATAGGTGCTTCACCTCTGCCTGCTATGATGGTTTGCTTTTCTGCCACCACTGCGAGAGGGAGGGGCAGGCTACTGCAGGCCAGTCACTTCCTATGCCCCTGTGCTGTGGGGCTGGGCTGGACTGGCCTGCCATCCTGAGCCACAGGGCCAGCCCATATCAGGCTGCAGTGGTCCATTACCTCCTCCCCGGCTTCTGCCCCCACCCCTCGCCCACAGGAGCCCACCCCAATCACCCAGCGCTGCTGCAAGCAGGTGGCAGGTGACAGGTGCTTTACTACCACCTGCCATGATGGTTAACTGTGCTGCTGCCTCCAGTGGGAGATGGAGGGGTCAGGGAGTCACGCTGTAGCTGCAGCCCACCTGCAAACCACAGCCCCCATGCAGGGCTGGAGGGAAGAGGCAGCAGGCACTGCCCCCTACCCCTCAGGGGCACCCCCAGCCCACAGCAGGAGGCAGAAGTGAGTCAGGCTCCATAACTAGCCCCAGCTCCCCCCCCAGCACCTGCACCCAGGTCACATCCCTCCTTCCCACCCCCTCGTCATGGCTGGCTGGCCTCTCCTCTGAGGGATTCGGTCCAGGCATTGCAACGCAGGCCCTGCCTGAGGCAACCTTCAGCGTCAGGTGGAGACCATGTCATGTCAGTGCCTGTGCCACTGCTGCCTGCAATCGAGGGATTAAAGCCCCCTCTTCCCCTCAGGTTACTGGTGTCTGCCAGATGTTGAGTGGGGAGCAGGGGAGTAGTGGCAACTGCATGCAGAATGGCAGTAGCTGCAAGGTGCAGTGTGGAGCGGCAGTAGTGCAGGGCAGCTCATGTACAGTGGCAGCGGCAGTGCTGCTGCTGCATGCAAACTTTACCCTGTCCCTCGCCCCCGCATTGGCTGGCAGAGCAATGGGGGGCAAAGAGTGTGGCAGTGGTTGCAGGCACAGTGGAGGCAGCTGCCATGTGTGAGCTTTCCCCCATGTCCACCTGGCTGGAAATTCCAGTTAACAGAGTATTCCAGCTAGTTAAATACCAGATGGCAGAGATTTTACTGTACATTCAACCAGGTTTATCTGAAACCAGTTTTGGCAATTTTCAAACTGGTTTATGTGCACTGAAGTTCTGTTAAGCAGGTTTAAACCAGTTTCTGATCACTTAAACTGGTTTATGTATAACTTCTATCCCTAGCCTAAAAGTTGAGGATCAATTTTTATCACATTCCAACTTAATACCTTTGGCTTTATCTGATCTCAGATACCTTTTTTCATGCTGCATTTTGAACCACTACAGTCAATGCAAACATGATTGCTCTTTGTGTGTGTCACATTGGATAATCCCTATGTTCCCTTACATACATATACAAGATAGAGAAATTTTCTCAGAAGAGTCCTTTAAAAGACATTGCCTCTTCACCTGTACAATCATTGGTGTGTTTCTCAAGTATTCTCTTTAAGTTAAAGGGAGTTGCTCTGTAGTGTAATACAGCTAGCTGTTCCCAGGTATGAAGTATCACCTACTGTGGATGACTTGCTATAGAAAGCTTTCTATCACAAAATATTTTTAATAGTTCATTGTTTCTTCCCCAAAGTTTAAAGTCTTATTTCCCTGAATCTGAAACTCTTTCTAAAGATATCAAAGAATGATTCCTTCAAGACAAGTTTAGAAATGGTACACGGATCAACACTCTGAACTTTGTTCACCAGCTTTTACACAGTAGAATGAAATAATAATGTATATTCCATTCCTTTTTAAAATCATAACTCACAACCAAGCATAGCCTTTGTCATAGTTGTCTTTGAACAATTGGGTTTTTTTAAAGCCTAGGGTTTTAAATTGGCACTTTTTTCTACGTTCATATACATAATATATGCAAATATTGTCTGACTTTTATGACCATGAAAGAGGTTTTAGAGTTTGAATTTGATATTTTTAACAGAATATAGATGCCAGAGAGTAGTAGTTAGAACATGATACAGTGCTATTCATTTTCCAAGTGATGAATAAATATTACTAATCCTCACCATAATTCTTTAACAGTTTGGGGGGGTTTTTAAGTACAGATGATTAAGTTGCCAATTTATTTTATAGATATATACAACTTATCTCATTTGGTTGAGAAAAATCTTCATTCTTTAGTAAATTTTTTAGCATTGATTCTTTTTCTTTTTCTTTATTCCAAATGCTAACTTTTTAAAACTTTATTTTGTTGTTAGTTGATTAGAGAAATCTAAAATGTGTAGAAAGATTCCATTCCCAGGCAATCGGTAAGCCTGGAAATGCCTCTGAGGACTGAAATGGGAAGAATTAACTACCTCAATATGGAGCTGAATTAAAAAAAGAGAGTGGATGGGTTAAAGACACAATAGAATGAGGTTCAGAATGAAATAAAAAGTCTGTAACAGAGATTTACTTTAAAATTTAAAGAAGTAATTAAATAGAATAGGGAATACATTAGACAATAAGGGAATACCCCCCATGAGTGGGAACAGGCATTTCCCTGGTAACAAATAGCAGCGGCACATATTTGGACTGCTGTTACTTGTCTCCAGGCATATCCCTGCATGTAGCATTCTGGCATGTAGCAAATTGCCCTGGATGTGGTAGGGGAGGCTGGGACCAGAAGCCTTACCTGGAGTCCTGGGGGCCTCCTGGAGCTCCAGCACCAGTGATCCAGGTGCATGAAGCCTGGCCAGCAGCCTGGGTGTGGCTCTGGCTAGCCAGGCTTTGGTTTCAGATGGTCCATGATGCTGCCATGTATGTCACACTGCTTTTTTTGGGGTATAGACACCAGGATCTTCTAGTGTCAAAAAACCCCTCTGTGCTGCTAACATGGTGAATGCATGCACCTGTGGGGATGTGCTCTAAAGGGCTTGATCTAATACCTTGTTCATTGTAAGTAGAACCTTAATTGGCAAAAGTGATGTTTAGTAACCATTCTGAACCAAAGTTACTTTTCATTCAGTTATGCACTAATAGCACTAATAGCTGTCTCTGCTTAATAGAACATGTTCTTCTGCTGTACTTCCCCACCTCTCAGACTTCCTAAACTGAGGAAGCAAAATTACTCAATGGTACAATTTCCATTAGTGAAGTGAGTAATTCCATTACTTCCATTGGAATTATTTGAAAATTAGATATTACTCAGTGGTTGTGTCTACATATGAGCTTTATGGCAAAGTAGACTAATTAGCTATGGAATAAAGTGTCACCATCTACATGTGAGATGATATTAGGCCACAGTAAACTAATTAACATGGTAAACTAATGCACAGCACTATTTGATGGTGGAGTAATTAACTGAGATTAAATGCACTTGTAGACATTAATCATGGGAATAAATTGCACCTGGTTATCCCAGCCAGCAGAAGGCCAGACTCCTATCTGCCATCTAGCCACATGGCTCTGCACTTTCAGCACCTCATACCTCAGTCAGCCCTGCCACCACACTGCATCACCACCCAAAGCCTGGAGCAGAGCAGGACGGCAGTGGCCCTGGCATAAACTGCTCTGCCCCAGCTCAAATTGCTGCTGTTCCTGGTGCACATGTAGAAACTGAACCTGGTTGTAGTTTACTCTGGTTCAAACTGCTTCAGAGTTTATTGCTTCAAATTGACAGCACATGTAGACACGCCCACTGTGTGGAAAGGTAGTGGAATCAGACTCACTGACTTTGTACAAATGTTATACTGAGAAGTTTGGAAGGTTAGATCAGGTTAAAAATGGTCCCTGATCTAACTCAGTGATTGGATAGATGCCAGGAATCTGGTTTTAGGTAAATTAGGGTAGGGAGAGAGATGGCAGAATCAAGGGAGCTAGAAGAGTTTGTGTGGAGGTTGCAGGGATCAGAGGGGCTTGTGGGATCCTAAGGGGACCTTAGGGAATTGGGCAGGGCAGCAGCTCCATGGTATTGTTGCTGGGATTGGGAGGAGGCTCTTCCCTCTCCAACCAGAGGTTATTTTTAGCCCCCTGACCCTCTGACTCCCAGATGGACAACCCCCTAGTGAACCAAATCTCCCTGATCCTGCCTGCCTCTCCCCACACCCCAACTTACTTTGATTGGCTCACAGCACCAGTGAACCCTGGTAAAACCAGCACTGGCAGCAGCCTGCAGGAGCAGGGGGTTTAGTGGGCTCAGTGAAGGCTGGCTGGTGTACTCTGGGGATGAGATATGGAACTGGGGGACCAAAAGTAGCCCAGTGGCAGGGTGTGGGGTAGGAAAAGTCTGGCCCTGGGTCTGGTGGAAGTGGCTGGGTTTTTCCAGCCCCAGAGCTTTGCTCAGAAGGTGTACAAAAGTTCAGTTAGATCAGTCTAATCATGCCCAATTTAATTTAGTGTTCCTCCAAGGTACCCTTCATCACCATGTGTATCAGCATCCCTGCACATCCCTGTGCTGAAAAAAATGGCAGTAAGGCAGTTTGAAATAAAACACGTTCAATGAGCTTTAGTTCAAAGTGCCACGCTACCTTTTTTTCAGAGCAGGGATGCTGATACACGTGACACACAGGTGCTTTTAATTAGTGCAGCTCGCTAATTAAAGTGCCTTGAGCTGCGTCCCAGGGCATGCGTAAAAATGCCCTGAATGACCATTCGTATGCTAGCTGATCTCTCATGGCTAGCACATGGAAGTGGTAAAGGCAAGATTCCAAACACTTCCTGCCCAGGTTTTAATGTATGAGGGTGAAGGTGGCTCACATCACCTGCTTACTCTTGTACACCCGGTCTTGGAGTCTGGATACCATATGCAAAAGAGTGGATTTTCCTTTGTGTTTGTGAAATGCACAGGCCAATGGACAATGCAGACCCATATAGCGTATGTTTTCCAGGAGTATCTGACATTTATTTTCCCCCAACATTTCCATTTAATAGAAGCTTAGATTCTTTGCCACTCAGTTATAATTATGAGTAGACCCGGTCAATAATTGTTAGTGATTTCTTTTTCAAATGGAAAAGGCTGATTCCTTAAAATTAAAATTTTTAATGGGACATGGTTTGTTTCTTTAAATATTTCAATTTGAAAAATGTTTTGAGAAAAAAATTCAAAATTGTCAGTTTTTCAGTTTGACATTTTAACTAAAAAAATATATAGCTTTCCTATTTCTAACAACCTTTCTGCCTAGTTAAAATTTCTAAAAAAGGTATTGCAGGGTGGCAGGTTAGATATTAACTGGTTCAGAGAGGCGTGAGCTTTCATAACAACCTCCTTTGCCAGATACTAAGCTAATTATGATAAATTTAATTCAGTGCAGTATAATTTTACAACTGAACACCGAAACCAAAGATTTCATCATTACGAAAAGATACATCTCTATCTATATTTAATTTTTGTAGATTTTTCTGTTCACAAAAATGTTCAAGATTTTGAATAGTTGTCCAATTCAGGATAAGACTTTTCTTAGATATGTAGGAAAAAACTGTGGGATGGGAATGAGTTTTCCCACCACCTGTATATATTGGGGAAAAAGTAAAAATGCTTTGGGTTAAAAAATAGTCAACAGACTCCTTGGTTACTTTCCCATTCAAAGTGAAAAAGACATGCACTCTCCAGTACCATATAAGGTTCATCACAGGCTAAACTAAGAGGATTTTAGGAGGGAGCTGTTATCTAGGTATAGGCAGCCATTCATTTGTTCATTGACCGCTACATTGCAGAAGTAAAACATTTGAGATCTTGTCGTTGTGGTTGGTATTTCCATAGGAATTAAATCATTATTATGCTGTAGTGTTGTATATATTTGCCTTATTAATATTTAAATGTATGTGGCTGTGAAATTGGATTTCACAGCCAGGACAACTCTGATTGTTGAAAAGAATTGCCTTGGTGATTTTATTGGTTCTGAGAAGTTCAAATTGTAAGTTATTGCTGTTTTGTTGTTAATCACAGAGGAAAAACAAAGAAAGAAGGAAATTAGGTCATATGTCTATGCTAAAATTGTCATTTAAACTGAATAAGTCTTTCCCGAATGCTCTTGGATTTCCAACAGAGGTACAGACACCCTCCTGTATATTAGGTTGCTCTAAGATCCTATTTTAATTCAGGATGATTATAAAGACTTTAATTTATATTTGTGCCATTTGAGGGATAAAACTCTTACCTTTCCTCCTTCCTTCCCTCCACTTCCTCCTTTACCCCCAAACAAGTACAGAAAAAAGAGGTTTGCTTGACAGTGGTAAACTCTCTTAAGACTATTAACGGATTGACAATGGCCTTAGAATTGGAGTTGAATGAATGCCTAAAAATGATGACAAAGCTTTCCTGGCCTACAAACAGAAGAAATAACAATTGCTTGGTACCATATTTATTCTAATACAAGACAAGGTTTTTCCTGCGAAATAGAATGGGGAAGAGAAGCCCCTTGTCTTGTTATCATATATAATGAAATCTCACTAAATACATTGCCTATCATTAAATGTATGCCAAAAGAGAATGTGCTCGGCTATGGAAATCAACTATGAAGCTGATTAAATGCAACCAACTATAAAACACATGGCTCATGTTGGGTAAACATGCTGATAGGAACCTACCATAAGAATTGGTTAATGCAGCCCATCTGAATAAAACATACGGTAGTGCCCATTAAGCGCAGTCCCCCTCACCACTGACTCTATTTCATTGCATAGAGTTCACCCAGAATCCTTCTGTCACCTGCTGTCTCATCCTTGCACATATAATTAATGTGGCCCTGCTCTCTATGAGGTAAAGCTGTACCAGATTGCTCTGCATCTCATGTGTATATAAATTTTTAGAGCATCCTAGGACTTGTGACAAGAATACCTGTTTCCAGGCATGGATGGGGGCTAATTAGCACATAGATCATTTGTGGTGGGTATCTGAAGTACACACATGTGCTGAGCAGTGCTGAACTGTGGGGTTACCATGATTGGAAATGCTGTTGACTCTGCTGTGGCTCAGCTCAATTAACTGTGTGTTAAATCATGAGCCTTCTAGCTTTGGACTAATATTATGCATAGTTTGTACTACATCAAGGGAGACGGGACATCTGAACCTCAAGGTCTCCAAGCTTGGGGCTTACTCATAGGATGCCTGCCTGGGTTTGGGGAGTATCCAAAGCCCTAGACCAGTAGATCTGGGAGGGAAGATACTTGCCCTGTGGTAGAGCCACACAAATTTGATGACTGAGCTCTGCTCAGTCAAATTTTGGAACCTGGCTATTGGGTTTTTCCTAATTTAATTTGGAACTGATTTGTTCTTGAAAAAGATTTTTTTTCTTTTTAAAGAAAAAATTGTACTATGTATAAATAGGTGCTAAAGTGTTGCTCAGAAGTGTGTTTATGGAGTACCTGTGCTAAAACTTGTAGCATTTCAAAAAAGGTAACATGCATTAGTTCTGGATAAAGTAAGTGCATGGGTAATATATGCAAACTGCTACAGTCATGTTTAATTTTAAAGTTATTGTTTGCAAATTTACTCATTTCCATTTGCTCAAGGAGAGCATGGTCTGACAGTAGAAGAAGAAGGGGCTGCCAGGGGAAAAAACTAGGGAGAAGCAGAAAGCAAAGGGGCTATCTGACTTCCTGGATTTTTTTCCCATGCTGTAGCAGGAGGAGGAGGACAAATTCAAGGTAAACCTCCAATAATTCGATCCTGTACCTGGAACATTATAACAAATTTATACATTTTCTATATATAGACTCTAATTATTGGGGGAGGGGGGCATCTTATAACTAGGGTCATCTTTTATTCAAGTAAATACAGTGAGCTTATGATCATATCAGAGTCAGCTGGAAGATTGTCCTCAAACTCATATCCACTGGAAAACAGCCCTGTGCAAAGCGGCTAGTATTCGCTTTGGATTCGGATTCGGCCAATTCAGTGGACAGTGATTCGACTGGGTGATTTGAATCACTGTCCTGAATCAATTCGGCCAAACCTGATTTGGAGATTTGGCTGCTGCTAAATTTGCCAGATCTCTGAATCAGACAGACCCCATCCCTCACCTGCTCTCCCAGCCCCATCAAAGGCTGCATCACCTGGCTCCAGCTCCCCACAGTTTCAAAAAAAGAAGTAGTAGTCCTGGAGTCACTGGCTTTTGCCAGGAAGGGGGCAATCCCTGCTTTCCTCCGCTGCATGGGGGACTCTGTCATGAGCCCCCATCCCTCACCCACTCTCCCAGCCCCAGCTCCCAGCTTTTAAAAAAAGAGCCCCCACTCACAGGATGCTGCCACGTCGGGGGAGGGGGCTCCCCACTGCTCCCTGCTGCCCCCTGCTGCATGGGGGGCTCTGCCATGAGCCCCCTGACCATTGCCTGCTCTCCCAGCCTCCCCATGGCTGCCCCACCCAACCCCAGCTCCCAACTCTTTTTTTTTTTTAAAAGGCCCTGACCTCACCAGCTCCCAGAAACCCCGATGTTTGCTGCAGCAGCTGCTGAATGTGGGGCTTTTTTTTTTTTAAGAGCTGGGACCCTGGGGCCAGGCAGGGTAGCCATGGGATGACTGGGAGAGTAGGAGGGGGTCAGGGGGCTCTCAGCAGAGCCCTCCATGAAACACAGGGCAGTGAGGAACAGTGGGGAATGCCCCCCCACCTGGCAGCAGTTGGTGAGTGGGGCAGCCATGGGGGGGTGCTGAGAGAGTGAGCAAGTGTAGGGAGGCACTCAGGGGGGCTAGGGGATCAGGCAGGATATGGGGCCTGGTGGGGGGTCACCCCATAGTCCCCTCCTCCCTCCTCCAGCCCCCCCCCCACTTACCAGCATGGATTCTGGGTCTAGCTCTCTGCGGCAGTGAGCAGGGACTGCCCGAATCTCCGAAGCTCTCAAAATCTTTTCTGAATTGATTGTGAGAGCTTCAAATTATTTCAAACTTTTTATTGGTCTCCTGATTCTATTCAGATTTGGAGATTTGGCTGCCGAATTGGGCCGAATCTTCTCCAATTCAAATCGGCACCAGAAGCTTCACACAGCCCTACTAGAAAACCCTAGTGTCTGTTTAATGTCCAGCCATTAGGTCAACTCTGCTGTTATTTGCCTCTTCCTTTTCTGCAGTGTGTTTCAAACTTACCCATATGCTGCAGACTTCAGGCACACAAAGTCTACTAGAACCATGAATTCATCCCATGAATTCTTTTTTTTATCTCCAGCTATTTTGAACCCTTCCAGTGCACCATCCTCTTTCTACTGTGTAGAAGTATTGACAAGCTGAGAACACAAGTAATTTATACACTGATTCCTGGTAGTGCTCCACTTCATGTGGCACATGGTAACATAGGATACATTTTAGGAGCATTCTTACTTGATAAGGAACACAATGTGATGGCTTTAGTGAAGGCCACAAGGTATAATACAGACAGAAAAGAGTGATTCATTTGCGTTGGCCTAATAAAGACAACTACTAGGTTAACCCTAAATATCAGTGTAGACATTGTGTAACTTGTTACCTTCTTATGATATTGTGTGTTCTAGAGGTTTTAATCCCCTATCCAATACTGTATGTTGTGATCTAAAATTTAAGCAGTGTTGTGAGCTTACGATAATTTTCGTATGCCATTTTTGGGGCAAATAACTTTGATGCAATATGCAAAACTTTTCTACCACATAGATTTTTAAGAGGTGAAGTATCTTCCTTTTCTAATGGACAGGAGCTACTTTTGTATTCTGATCATACTAATCCATTTTCCCCCAGGGTCTGTAATGCAGCTTTACTCTTTACTCTGTCGTTCAGCTTGGCTTACATACTCGTAACAAATTTTCCCTTTTTAAATAGAACTACATTTTTTTTCTTTAGTGCCTGGAGCTATCTCACTAATTATTTTTCCACATATTCAAAGCAGAATAGGGTAGTAAATTTTTTTTTAAAAATCACTATATAAAGGTCACAGTGAACTCAACTGTTCTGATAGAATTGGGGACTGTGCAATAAAAACAGCTTTGGATGTCAGGTGGTATACTAGGTTAGCACACTAGCCTGTCATCTCTAAATGCTTTTAATCTTGCTTAGGTCAGGAATGGAAATTAATTGGTGTTTTCAGCCTTTTCCTCAGTGCATGTTTGCTCACCTGTCACAAAAAAAATCTCACAGTTCAGCAGAATTTGGCCATTTATTCTCAGGATTAGAATAGTCCTCATGCTGGAGGTTAGGATTGGCCTGAACTGCCTAAGAAAGCTTATTATATGTTGTGCATGGTTGTAGGCAGCGTGGCTAGCTTGATATTTTTTTAGAAAGTACAATATACACCTAAAACTTACAAAATATTATAGGTGGCTTGTGTAGTACCACAAGTACCAGTGCAATTAAGCAGGAATCACTCTGGAATTGCCACATCTAGATGTCTTAGACAACTGTGGTGCCTGACAGCAGGGTGGCTAATGCTTATCTCCCCATGCTGGGACCAGACAGTACAGAGGAGGAAATTGTATTGATTTTTCACATAGAGGGCAAGAGGTAGGTCTTGGATTGGGAGCAGGGGAGTAAATTATAATAAATACCCTGGAGGTGGGGGAAAGAGATTGGCAGTGATGTCTGCTTGGAGTTGGAAATTGGGGCTAGGATTCTCCAAGCAGAATGTAGGGTCAGGAAAGAAGCTAGCAGTGGGGTTGGGGAGTAAGCATTGCTGGGACTAAGATCATAGTTGGAGCCTGAGCAGAGTACTGAACAAAAACACCTGGATAACAAGCCTGGCGCATGAGATGCTTCTTATGTAGGACTTCAAGTTAATTGGCATGTTCTAACTGTTTTGACATTAATCTTTGTGCCTCACTGTCTGTAAAATGGAGATCATAATACCCTCATCTTACATCAGTATTGTGAAACCCTTTGTCGGACGTGTGAGAACAACATAGAAATACAATGAGGAAACTGAGTGTTCATTGCAGGGAATAATTGTTCAGTTAGTTGAGCTTTGGAGAATATATAGAGCAGGAGGATTAAAAGAAATATTGTATTTACTGAATTGAATAGAGATCCCTTGGTCAAATGTAGTATGGAAATTAAATGAATACTGTGTGCTCACTAGTAAACTAATTGATTATGCACAGGCACTCTTAGCATTTCCTAACTTTTGAGTGCCTAACTTTTCTAATTTTAAGTTTCTTAGCATAGGGTGATTTGGGTACAGTCTATAAAAAATATCCCTCTTCTTCCATCAGCTTGCACCCAGAATTTTCACTGATTGAACAGCCAGCTTTGAACATGGACATGTAACAGGATTGTGCTGTTTGTTGGTAGTATCACAGTATCATAGTGCTTAGGGTCGGAAGGGGCCTAAATGGATCATCAGGTCCAACCCCTTGCTCTGGGGAGGAACGAGTGCTGGGTTCATAACACCTCAGCCAAATATCTATCAAGCCTCCTTTTGAACATCCCCACGGTGGGAGAGAGCACCGCTTCCCTTGAGAATCCGTTCCAGAGCCTGGCAGCCTTAACCATAAAGTAATGCCTCCTGATGTCCAGCCTGAACCTTCTTTCTAACAATTTGTGGCCGTTATTACTAGTAATACCTGGTGGTGACCGAGGGAACAGAGCCTCACCCAATTTCCACTGGTTCCCCTGGTGAGTTTGTACATGGCCACCAGATCCCCTCTCAGCCTTCTCTTGTGGAGGCTGACTAGATTCAGGCCCTTTAGCCTCTCTTCATAGGGCCTGACCCACTGCCCCTTGGCCATGTGAGTGGCCATCCTCTGGACCCTCTCAATGCTAGCCACAACCCTTTTGAATGCAGTGCCTAGAACTGGATGCAGTACTCCAGCTGCGCCCTGACCAGTGCTGCATAGAGGGGAAGGATCACCTCCCTGGACCTGCTCGTGATACATCTGTAGATGCACGACAAGGTGCAGTTAGCCTTACTGACCGCTTCCTCGCACTGGTGACTCGTGTGCATCCTGGAGTCAACAATGACTCCAAGATCCCTTTCTGCCACTGTGTTGACAAGAAGGATGTTTCTCAGTCTATAGGTGTGTTGCTGGTTCCTTCTCCCTGGATTCAATACTCTGCATTTGTCTGCATCGAATTCCAACCTATTCTGATCTGCCCACCTGTGTAACCTGTCTAGATCTAGCTAGATTCTGTCCCTCCCCTCCAGCATGCCCACCTCACCCCACATCTTGGTGTCATCAATGAATTTGGACAGTGTGCTTTCCACACCCACATCCAGATCACTGATAAAGTTGTTGAACAGTACAGGCCCCAGGACCGAGCCCTGGGGGACTCCATCACCCACATCTCTCCAGGTCAAAAATGACTCGTCTACTACCACTCTCTGGGTGCAACCATCAAGCCAATTTGCTACCCATCTGACTATGTAGGCATCAGGTATCAGGTATCGTATTTCAATACAAACATTATTAGTAATAAATACAATCTTTTATGAATACACCTTCTTATTTGGAGGGTGTTAAGGTAAGGAATAGTTAACAGAGGAAAATCTTGGCAGACCTTATTAAAAAAATCAAGAGCTAAGTGTAATTTACTATGAACAACTGTCCAGATTTAGTACTGATGGTTATCAGAACCTTTGCTTTTACTAAAGAATAGTATTCTCAACCAGGGTGCCCCTGGGCTCCAGGCATCAACAGAAAGGTAGGGTGGATGTCTCCCTGGAATGGGAAAAGGAGGGATTCCCTCTGCCTACTAAATTCAGAAAAGCTATGGAGGAATGCTTGGAGTGCCAAAGGGGTGAGAACAACTTCTATAAATACTTTCAGACTCATTGATGTAGCTACACGAGTATTGTTATATATTGTATTATATCAGTGATGATTGCTGTCAAAGATATTGTCCTGGATTTGCAGTGAATCAGACTATAGGAAATGTTTGAATAGACAGATTGGTGGCATATACACTTAAGTGTTTCAGAGGGTGTAGAGAAGTGTTAAAAAAACTGAATGGATTTTTTTTTTCCCCTGAGGCTGCTTGTTTTAAGCTTTGTCTCCTTGGATACTGATTTGATGTCCAATTCCTATTCAAGGGACTTTCTTTGTATATTGTGTTCACTGTTTCCCTGCCTGCCACTAATGCTTTATCTAAAAAACAAAACAAAACAAAAATCTCCCCACCCTGTTAAACTGTCTGATGTCGCAAACAATCTGCTCTCTGGCTTCAGTTAGAAGGATTTGCCTGTCCCTGTAAGGGATCAGATAATTGGATTGTCTGGGTAGCAGATCTGTGTGGTATCTTAAAAGTGTTATTTGCAAAATGGAACTGTGGGATAAAGGAAGTAGCCGCGTGTTCACTAAATGAGGAGATTATGTCAGGAGTCATGAATTCAGTAGTGGTCATACACTTCCTTTTACTAAGGTGTCAGTAAGGATTTTATGTGGAACTTACCGGGGGGGGCGGGGGAAGAGGCAAAAGAGAAGTTTTCAATTTACGTTTAGAAATGGTAACAGGTTGCCCATCATGAACATTGACAAGGATATTCAACAAAGTTCTGAGGCCAGTAATCTTAAGAATAAGCAGTTGTCCTTAAAATGCAGCATCAAAGTAACACTGAGGAAAAACTATATTTACTTTTTCTAGTGAAGAGCATAGAAATGGACATTTATGGATGGAAGGAATGATACACGGAGATAGTGAATAAGCTTTACTCTCTATCGGATATGCATGTATTTGTGTTCACATATCCAGTACGGTATCTATTTACAATAATAAGTATTATTTAATTCGTATCTTGAGTTATTTCTCTTGTCCTTGGTGATTGGCTACATGGACAAACATGTATTTTGCCCACTGTAAAAGGGAAGGGGGAGCATAAAACATCCATTATAATCTAATTGTCTGTATGATCCTGTAGTGATACAAATTGCTAATTTGCTCTATCCTAAGGGTACATATGCAGGGAAGTTAGATTGGGTCAAAAATGTCCACCTGATCCAAGGTAAATTGGGATAGGAGGGTTAGTGGGGGAGCTTGAGGAGCTTGGGAGTGGCTAGCAGAGTCTGCAGGTGGAGATGGGGGCATTGGGAGAGTTTGGTGGGATCAGGGGGCTAGAAGGGTCCATAGAGCAAGGTGTGGGGATTGAGGGGGCTAGCTCTCTGATCCTACTAGACTCCCCTCCCCCCAACCCCAATGTTGCCAAACTGCTCTTAGTGCTGGTTTTACTGGCATTCACTGGTCCTGGGAGCCAGAATGAAGTAAGTTCGGCTTGAGGGAGAGCCAGGTGTATTCGAGGGGAGGGAGATGACAGCTTTTCAGGGGGGATTTCCTGGACTGGTAGGGCAAGGGGCTCTGGAGGGGGTGCTGGCAGGATTGGGGGCTCTCTCCCCACCACACACCAGAGGCTATTTTTGGCTCCCAAGCCCCCCCTCCCCACTCCCAGACAAACAAATCCCTCCCAGTAAACTAACTCCCCCAATCCTGGCCACTCCTCCCCGCCACACTAACTTTGATCAAGTCCCAGCACCAACAAACACCAGTAAAACCGCCACTGGGGGTGGCTTGCAGGATTGGAGGGTTTAGTAGAGTAGGGGCTGGCTTGTCTATGAGTATGGGTTGTCCATCTAGGAGTGGAGAGGGTGGCAGGGAGGGCTAAAAATAGCCTGGTACCAGTGGGGTAGCAAAAGTGCAGCTCCAGGGCTGGGGTGAGTGGCTGGGCTTTCCCAGATCTGAGGCTGCACTGCAAATGTGTACAGAACTTCAGTTAGATCAGTCTTGCCATACCTGATTGTAACAGGGTATGGCTGCACCCAGCTGATTGCCTGTTAGCAAACCCTGCCAGGAAGTTCTGGCCCCACCTCCAGACTTACCCCTCCATGACTTGATGTTAAATTGTAGAATTCTTTCACTGGGGGTTTCCTACTATGGCAGGGGTGGTAGTGCCAGTCCACTTTAACATATAGACCTCACTGCCTCACAAGTGTAATGTCACCATTTCTCTGACTCCCAGTCTGATATGGATGTATCCTCTCCTCGTGAATAACCTACAGGGGAGGACCCTATTTCCTCGACCCATGGACACTATCTTGGTTAAGGACCAGGGGGCCTATTGGGAGCTCCTCCATTCCTACACTCCCTCCACCAGCCTGTGAGTCTTTAGATCAGTCCTGGGACACAGGGTCAGGCTGGGAGTACTTCAGACTGCACTTGATCTCTGGGCTGGAGTCGGAGTGCTTTTGTATACAATGAGTCCTGGCCTTCCTACTTGGGATGCCTAAGAGTCTATTTGGAATAAACAAACAAAAATGTGGGCAGAATCGCTGCCCCTCACCATTCCTCAGTGGTTGCTTTTAAGCTTCTCCAGGGCTCTTCACTGTCCTCTATGTCCCACTTCTGTATTGGTGTCTATGATGCTCAAGATCTAGGGGCCAGGTACTTCTGGTGCAGCTTCTGTTCCCAGTTCCTCCAGGTAAAGGGGAACCTGCTAGCTGGGGAAAGTCCTCACTGGAACCAGAACTCCAGGAGCACAGCAGTTGAGACTTTAATTCCACTAAGCAGATAAAAATTTCCCCTCCCAACTCTCTTGCCCTCCATACTTAGCAGTACATTTTTCCTCCTTCCCTTCCATTCTTCCCCTCTACCATGTGCCACTGTCACCATCCCAAGCTGACCAGTTGCTGGATGGGGGTGCTCCAGAGTCCCTGCTCTGTTCTAGGCAGGCTGCATATGGAGCCAGGCTCATCTAGAGACAGATTCTAACCCTGCACCTGCTCCTGATCTGGTGAAAAACACCAGGGGGACTGAATAAGGGGGAAGGGAGAAGACTTTCCCTCTTGAAATAGTCTTTCCTTCCCCCAAACTTATTGCATTTTATTCCTCCAGGCATGGCTGAAAACATGAATGTCCATTATCAAGCTTGGATGCAGAACTAGGTACAATAATCAGTTATCTTCCTCTACTCTAAGAATAAACTCATCTTTGCCATTTTGTCACTTAAAGCTATACCTCTTAAATGTGGTAATTTTTAATTCTGTTTTGTTTAACTATAATACTATTGGCTTTGGAGGAAGTACCCTTAATTTACAATGATGTGACTTCAGAATTGGACCTGGGGCTTTTACAACAAAACAAGCAGATTCCTTGAAATCATTATAAACTGCAAAATGGAAATTTTTAAAGGCAAACAAAATAGCCAACTTAGTTATAGTCCAATCTTAATATCCTTATTCATTCTTTCCTCAGACAACATTTTAATTGACTTCCATGAGTTATGGTAGTTTGAGGATTTTAAAACTTGAGTTTTAAACCCATGAGGGTTACAAGAAGTATCCAAGAGTTAACTACAAGTCAGGTGTTCCATGGATGTCCATTTAACTTTTACCAATAAACTAAAGCAAATGACCTATACTTCATAAAATTCAGAAGTTATTTGAGTTGTATGTTAAATATGTTGACAAAGGGCCTTGGATTTCATGTTGTTTCATTAAAATGACAAGCAAAAATGAAGAAATTTATAGCTCAAGAACACAAAGGTCTGACAGAATATAAATCCATGTTCAGTTTGCCTTGAGTAGCTTATTTTAAAGCTACTTGCAAAGAATGAATTAAATCTCTACAGCAATATTACCAAGCCTTTGTTATTTTTCATGAATTGATTTATCATATATCAAATCCTATACCATAATATTTCATCTGTTTGAAACATTTGCTTCCAGAATTTATAGAGCAGTAATTATTAATAAAAACTAAGTAAATTGCTACAATATATCAGTAGCTGAGGCTTAAACTTCTCATATTGGCCTAAGGATTTTCTTGCCATTTTTAATATGGAGTTCTTGAAAAGCAAATAGTTCTGGTAATTTGCTCTGCAAAAAGATGGTAGTATGGCATGTCACTATATTTGAAACAAAATATAAATCAGTCATTCTGTTATCATCGTTCTCTTTCAGTCTCCCCAGCTGCATTTATCAACTAGACTTCTTCCTCTGAAATTTTAGTAACAGAAGACAAGTGAGATATAGGAAACTCCAAGAAATTCTAGGAAAAGAATTTGTTGGTAATAGTGGGAGCAGTCTATCAGAGAATATTATCTCTTTGGCTAGGTACAGAAACTACACATAAACTGGTATAAGTAATTGGGAAAATGGTCTAAACCTGTAATAGAAAAGAAGTTTAGTGCACAGACGCTAGTTTAAAAATGGTGGACCCTGGTTTAAGATACACCTGGATGGATGTAGTATCAGATTTAATCAGTTTAGGTTACATGGGTCTATTAAACTTCTGTCCAAGATCTCTTCTTGACTCATTAGAATCATAGCATCATAGAAAATTAGGGTTGCAGGGGACCTCGGGAGGTCATCTAGTCCCCTGCTCAAAGTAAGGCTATCCCTAACTGTAGCATCCCACCCAAGGCTTTGTCTAGCCTGGTTTTAAAAACCTTCAAGGATGTAGATACCACAACCTCTCTGAGTTACCTGTTCCAGTGTTTTCTGCCTTCCTAATGAGAGAGTTTTTCCTAATATCTATCCTAAATTGAGACTGTTGCTCCTTGTTCTACCATCTGCCACCACTGAGAACAGTCTAGCTCCATCCTCTTTCAAACTCCCTTTCAGGTAGTTGAAGTGTGCTATTAAAAACCCTCTCCGTCTTCTCTTCTCTAGATTAAATAAACCCAGTTCCCTCAGCCTGTCCTAAGAAGTCATGTGCCACAGCCCCCTCACCATTTTCATTGCCCTCTGCTGGACTCTATCCAATTTGTCCGCATCCCTTCTGTAGTAGGGGGCCCAAAACTGAACACAGTATTCTAAATGTGGCCTCACTACTGCTGAATAGAGGACAAAAATCTGGCAGTGCACCAATACATTAATCTGATATCAGATATTATGTACATAAATGTGAAGAAAAGTATGTACATCAGCTATCAGCCCTATGGGGCTGATAATCTGTCTGAAAAATGCCTGTGCTGTGCACAGCTGCAGTGCAGCACCAGCAGCATGGAAAACTGCCTCCACCTTGTAAGTTGGAAGGGTCGGGGGGAGGGAAAGGGGGTGGGGGGCAGATCAACACCCTGTGCAATGAGGGAGGGGGCAGGTGCTGCCCAGCCAGGGCAGGGGGGGCACAGTTCATGGTGGGGATGGCTCCCACCACTGCTTGCACCCTGGGAGCATGAGGGTAGGAGGGAATTAGGGCTGTGTGAAATTTCACCTGGTGTTTTGTTTTGACTCTGTTTCAAATTGTTTCCATCTTGAAACAGCGAAATCAAAATAAAAGGATGGGCTTCGAAACAGCATTGAAATGAAACAAGGGCATTCGAAACATTTTGAGTTTTGAAGATGAAGCTTCAAAAGCTGGGCTGGCCTGCAGGGAAGCAGAAAGTACAGAGAGGGAGGGGGAAAGGACTGCTCTGATATTGACTGTTTAGCTTGACAGTGACTGTGATCCTTCCCTGAGGTTCCTTCCAATCCCAGTGCTCTGGGGGAGGGATGGTAGAACGGCATAAAAAGCAGCATTGTTTGAACTGAGCTGCTTTCTATCTTGGGGTCAGTTAATGAGCTGTCTTCCAGCAGCTCAGTGGCATCAGACAACAAAAGCTACCATTTATTGCCTACTTGCTAGCCTAGCAAGTGGGATTCATCAATACCTTTTGCTTTCTATACCCTTTTATTTTATTATTATAGTCATTGATTCTTTCAATTTATTCCTCCCTCAAAATCTATTTTTTGTTTGTGTTAGTCTATTTTGATTCTTTTCCCCCCAAAAAAGAAATCTGTGCTTTCTCCCACAATGTGCATTCCATTGCACAACATATGTTGCATATTATAATATAAAATGTGTACAGGAACACATACACACATGTATATATTTTTATGTTATTTATTATATAAATACATACATTACATAAATAATCATGCATATACAAATATCTACATATATTACTTATATCCAATTACATAACAGAACACACACATTTTCCAGCACACCAAGGCAAAAACACTATGAAACACAGCATGAAGCATGCTGGAAAGGTAGCTGGCATGCCTTCAGGAAGGGGAAGAAGAAGGGGTGAAGGGAGATCTGTAAGGTTCCCCCCCCCCCAGCTCCCAAACTGAGATGCAGCCTCCTTGCTACAACAAGCAGGCATGAGGCTTCCACTAGTTATACAGGCAGCAAGGAGAGGAGAGCAGTGCCTGTGCCACTGCCTGTGCCTGAGTCAGTATCTGCTCCAAAAGTACCAGCCATAACACACCCCACCACCATGACAACAAGCAGCAGCACCAGTATGACAGTTTCTTCCACCTGCATTTCACTTCCCATGCTAAGCCTTCCAGTGCCAGAGAAAGAGCTGGAGCTGGAACTGGAGCTGGATCTGAGCAAGGTAAATTCTGGGGAAGGAGGGAGAATCATCTGAGTTTGTGATCCATACCCCTCAAGTTTCACCTAGACCCAGGGCTCCTTTCCCAGAAAGCACTTCAGAGGAGGCTGAGATAGAGGGTGCAGAAGCAAGCAGCTCAGGTGAATCTGTTCCTCCTGTTGCTGTGCCTCTGTCTGCTGAGGAGGGGGAAATTGCAGCATCTATACATGCATTCACACCCCAGAAGGAGCAAGTAGTATGGTCTGAGATCATTTTGAGCTGGCAGATGATCCCATATATGCTATCTGCCTGCACTGCCAATCCAAAACCAGCTGGGGAAAGGGAACAAACACATGAGTACCACAGGGATGCTGATGCACCTCTGCAGGCACCACCCCTTTGCCCTTGCTCTTCCTGAGCCTGGCAGCAGTGGAAGCATGCCCAAAGGGAAGTCCCCCTCTTACTTCAAAGCCCCCATCCCTCCAAAGCAGAGGCAGGACACCCTGGAACAGTGAGGGACAGGCAGACAAAAATGGGGGTATGCTGCAAAGGTGAGCCCTGTTCCTTAGTTGAGCAGCCAGGGTTCAGACAGCTCATGGCACTCATGGCTCCATCATACCAAGTGCCCACATGCACCACCTTCAGCAGGATGGTGGTGCCCTTCCTGTATGAGGCATGCAGGGAGTATTTGAGGGAGGCATTGTTCAAGGGAGGTCCATAGGTGGCCTTACATTTCACCTTGGACATCTGGAGGAGCCAGGGTGGAGATCATGCCTACCATTCCCTCACAGGGCACTGCTGTGACCAGTCAGACTGTTGATGAACTGTCCTTGAAGTTGAGGCTCCACACAGCAACAGAGATCATGGCAGCTAGGAACCGCTTGGTGCAGGGATGGCTCACTGGGCAGGGTGAGCTCACCCACAGGTTCATGGACACAGTCAATGGGGCCAATATGGTCAAGGTGGTCCGTGTCCAACTTCGTTGGCATCCACTATGTGGCACACAGGCTACACCTAATTCTCAGGGATGCCCTGGAGGGGGACAGGGCTGTCAGTGATGGCGCCAGCACCACCAGCAAGCTCATTTCCAGATACAGAAAGGTGGCAGGCTACTTCCACCAGAGCATCAAGAAGGGCTGCGGAGCAAAGAGGCAGAGATGAACATACTGCAGCACAAAATCATGAAGAATGTGGTGACTTGGTGGAACTTCACATACCTGATGCTTAAGAGGCTGGTGGAGCAACAGAAGGCCATACATGAAATGGCCTTGCTTGGGGAGATTGGAATCAGCAGCCCCCTTAACAGAGCTGATTGGGATACTATCTCCCAGATCTTGGTGGTCTGTAAATTTCTTTTGAGAATCAGGCCTGAGAGATTGAAGACAGGTGGTGTTCTCTTCTTGTATTTGGTAGATTGTTAGTGTGTGCTCATTCTGGTGCACAGTTGTTGCTTGGTGTCTCCGCGTATTTTCCATCAAGGCCCTTGGTGCTCTGATGGAGATATGTATTTTATTGTGAAGATATCTCCATACTGGAGATATTGTTGGCAGGTTTTGCATGTTATGGCATGGCTTTGATCCATTCGATGTCTTTTGGGCTGTAGGAAGTTGGATTCTGGTGATGAGGTTAGTGAGGATCAGTACTTGTTTGAATTTACAAACCACTTTTAATAGATGAGCCAATGAACTACACTTTATAAACCTCCTAGGAACAGAAACTCATGGACTCAATATAGACATTAGAATTCTGACACAGTACAACCTGCCAGACATCTGACTCCCCAGATACCTATCCACTTTTACCTCCGCAGCTACATCCCTCTTTCCCTCCCCACCCCCACCCCAAGCTGTCCCTCACCCCCTGATGCCTCCATTTCCATTTTCATTGACTGGATTTCTTGTCTGCATTGCGTGCCAGCCTCTGGCTTCTTCACTATTCCTTCCATCCAGGAACAGCAAACACACCAACTGCATGTTAGTCAGGGAAATTCTGGAGGGACTGGACATATTTAAATCAGCTGGTCCTGACAAGCTCCACCCCAGAGTGCTGAGGGAATTAGCTGAGTTCATTGCGGGACACCTGGCATGGCTTTATGAGCACTTGTGGTGCTCTGGTGTGGTGTCAGAGGACTGGAAGAGGGCCAACATGGTTCCCATCTTCAAAAAAGGGAGGAAGGTGGACCCAGGAAACTATAAGCCAGTTAGTCTTACCTTGATCCTGAGTAAGCTTTTTGAGAGAATTATCCTGGCACATGTCCACGAGGGGCCAGCGGGAGAGGTTATGTTTAGGGGCAGCCAACACAGTTTCAGTACAGGCAGGTCCTGTCAGACCCACCTGGTGGCCTTCTATGACCAGGTCACAAAATCCTTAGATGCAGGGGTAGCAGTGGACATAGTCTTTCTGGACTTTAGAAAGGCCTTTAACATTGTCTCTCACCCCATTCTCATTAAAAAACTAGGGGA
Organism: Crocodylus siamensis; assembly: GCF_052110815.1. Lineage (NCBI taxonomy): Eukaryota > Metazoa > Chordata > Crocodylia > Crocodylidae > Crocodylus > Crocodylus siamensis. Next base: position 40,773,008 of record NC_143397.1, on the reverse strand, counting down.
CTGTGTTGTCGACAGCTACACAGTCAAATGGGTCACTAACTGACTGGAGAGATGTACCCAGAGAGTGGTGGTGGATGGGTCATTTTCAACCTGGAGGGATGTGGGCAGTGGGGTCCCCCCAGGGCTCAGTTCTCAGACCCGCACTGTTCAACATCTTGGATGAGGGGGTAAAAAGATCCTTGTTCAAATTTGCTGAACACACTAAGATGTGGGGAGATGTGGGCACACTAGATGGGAGGAATAGGGTGCAATCAGACCTAAACAGGTTATAGGGGTGGGTGGAAGGACCTTGGAATCACTATTGATGGCAAGATGAACATGGGCCGGCAGTGTGGGGTTGCAGTCAGGAAGGCCAACCATACCTTGCCATGCATCTACAGGTGCATCACGAGCAGGTCCAAGAAGGTGATCCTCCCTCTCTATGTGACACTGGTCAGGCCACAGTTGGAGTACAGCATCCAGTTCTGGTCTCTGCACTTCAAGAGGGATGTGGACAACATGGAGAGGGTCCAGAGGAGGGCCATTCGCATGATTGGAGGCAGCAGGGCAGGCCCTATGAGGAGAGGCTAAGGGACCTGAACTTGTTCAGCCTCCACAAGAGAAGGTTGAGGGGGGATCTAGTGGCCTGTTACAAACTAGTCAGAGGGGACCAGCAGGCATTAGGGGAGTCCCTGTTCCCCTGAGCACTACCAGGAGTGACTAGAAATAACCGTCACAAGCTGGCAGAGTGTAGATTCAGACTAGACATCAGGAGGCGCTACTTCACTGTCAGGGCAGCTAGGACCTGGAACCAACTTCCAAGCAAAGTGGTGCAGGCTCAAACCCTGGGGCTCTTTAAGAGGAGGCTAGATGAACACCTTTTTCCTGGCATAGCAGTGGGTTGGACTTGATGATCTGCTCAGGTCCCTTCCAACCCTACCAACTATAAAACTATGAAACCATGCTTCCTCAGCCTGACAAAGGGTTTTTTCAATCCAAAAGCTTGGTAAGATGAATTTTTCTAACTATTCAGTTGGTCTACTAAAAGATACCAGATTGACCCACAGGACCTTGTCTGCCAGTGCCATGTCCTTAAACCAACACCCCTAGCACCTGTTCCTGGTTAGCTGACCAGAAGGACATAGGGCCCTGGGCACATCTAAGCCCCAGGGCTGGGGCTGGCAGGGAGAGTTCTCTGGGAGCTGCTGGAGAAGAAGCTTCTCAAAGAAAGGAAAGAAAGGCTCTAGTCTGTGACATTTGGCTGCCTGAGATGCTGCTGGTGCTACTGTGCTGCAGTGTACTGCTTACCTGTTGTTATTTAAAGTGGTGGACAGAGCTGAGGCTATAGGAGAGGAGGAGACCTCATTGGGCACACTACCATGTTGTGTAGAGGCTCTGGCACCAGTGATTGTGTGCCTTAGCACACACACAAAGTCACCCATGTCACAAGTTTTACTTGTCAGCAGCTTGAGGTGCAGTTTCCCAGAAATCCCTGCACCTATCTCTTTGAAATCTTGCAGGCTTCATGGCCTCAGAAGGGACTACCATCCCCGCTGTTTCCTCCAAATCTGCCAAAAAAGACAAAGTTATAGGCAGTTTTGTGCTTCCCTTTTATAGCCTATGAGTGAAACATTGAAACAGTGTCAAAACAGTGAAACAGTTTTGATGAAATGAAATGGAACAGTGCTTCAAAATGAAATGAAACACTGTCACATCAAAATGGTGAAATGGAAGTCAAAATGAAACAGTACTGTTTCTCACAGCCCTTGAGGGCATGTGCCTGGATCTGCATGGTGTGGGCTGCAGCTGCTCAACACAGCTGGAGCCGGCACTGCACAGGGCTGTTCTCACTAGGGGAGGGGCTTGGAGTGGGCTCCGGCAGTGCGGGGAGGAGGCTGCTGTCACCTAAAATCTTGCTGGAGCTCCGCTCTCAGCCCCATGCCACCACCCGGTACAGCCCCAGCTCAATGCCCTGCCTCCACCCAAGCACTGGGAAGAGCCAGGCTATGCCAGGTGGTGGTGCAGGGCTGGGAGTGAAGCTACAGGAAAATCTGGAGTGGCTGTAGCCTCCTCCTAGTGCTGCTGGGGCTCACTCTGAGACCAACCCCTGGCGAGAACAGCCCCATGCAGCACCTGCTCTAACTTTACCCCACAGCTGCAGCCTGCCCCATGCCATGCAGATCTAGGGGTCCCACCCTCTGCCCTCCCAAAGTGCTAGCAGTGGCACAAGCTGCCCCCACCCTATAAGCTGCACCTCTGTTCTGTGCTGCTGTCCCACACCCCCCACCCCCCCAAGCTGGGCAGCGCCTGCCCCTGTCTCTGTCCCCTCCCTCATCGTGGGATCTGTCCCCCCGCATGTTGATCTGCCCCGCCATGCCCCTTCCCTCCACTTCCACCACACCGGACTTACCAGCTGGTGGCAGCAGTATCGGATATTGAATTGGTATCAGCCAATATGCCTCCTTAATATCAGCTATTGGTAGCAGTCCCCAAAATCTCTATTGGTGCACCCTAGAATAATCATTTCACTTGATCTGCTGGCAACACTCCTACCAATGCATTCCAGCATTCTGTTAGCCTTGTGGGCAACAAGGCCACACAAGAGCAACAAGGACACAACAATCTATGTGTGTTTCTCCAAACTGCATAGATTGGATTGCAAGTGAACAGAACTCATGTTCTCCCTTCATTGGGAGGAAGCAGGAACTGGCCCGCAATGGCCGAGGCCAGAAGGTGGGAGACATTCCTGCATGCTCCCCAGTCTGGGCAGCTGAACCCAGAACACACTCTCAAACTCCCAGAGGGGGTAAAGCAGAAGCCCCTGCTGCATGACCCTGGCCCCAGCAGACCCAGCCAGAACAACTGGGTGACACATGCTCCCCCTACCACTGCCTCTGCAAGGCTGGCTAGCCAGATAGGCAGGGGTAGTGGTGGGGGAAAAGCCCCTGCCACACAGAGCCCCCCAGCTGGGTAGACCCCTGTGTTATTGTCCACTGTAATCCCCAGGTCCTTTTTTACAGAGCTGCTGTCTAGCCAGTCAATCTCTAGCCTCCACTGGTGCACTTTTCCTTATTGAACCTCATCAGATTTGTTTTGGTCCAGTCCTCCAATCTATCTAGGTCTTTCTGAATCCTAACCCTACCCATCAGCATATCTACTACTCCCCCACCCCAGCTTAGTGTCATCTACAAACTTTCCAAGGGTGAGAATGTGCATCCCAGGTATCATTGCAGCCCCTACTAACCCCCTCTGACAGGGTGGGTAGGATAGCCTCTGAACACACTTATCTGCTCCTGCTGAGCTGGGCCATCTCTGTCCCCAAGCTGTCAAAGAGCTGAGGCAGCAAAGCTTCTGCTCCCCAGCTTTGTGTCCTGCCTATGCTGGTAAGCTGGGCAGGGCAGTGGGGGAAGGGAGAGGGGTTGAGGTGGGGGAACAGAGCCCTCTGCCCTGTCCCCAGGCCCTGTCCCAAACTGGGGTCTGCCCAGCTGGGGGAGCCTGTGTGACAGGGGCTTTTCCCCTATTACTGCCCCTTCCTAGCTGGGCTGGCCAGCCTTGCAGGAGCAGTAGTGGGGGAAGCACGTGCTCCACAATTGTTCTGGCTAGGTCTGTGGGGGTCAAGTTCACGCAGAAGACACTTGTGCTTTACTCCCTCCAAGGGGGTGGGAGTATGTCTTGGGATTGGCTCCCATCAGCAATGGCTGGCAGAGTAGGAGGCAAGCAGGATTGTCCCCCACCTTCTGGCCTCAGCCACTGCAGGCCTGTGCCTGCTTCTCCCCACAGAAGGAAACATAAGTTCTGTTCACTTGGAATCCAATCTATGCAGCTTAGAGAAACCCACATAGATTAGATTGATTCTTCCTCAGGTTTTTTTAATGTCTGTACTTAGACTTGACCTACAAATTGAAAAGGATTTATTAAGCACAGCTCTAAGATAGAGGATTTGGATTCACTATTTTATAAATCAGTATTGTTCTGTATGGCATCAACAGCGGATTTCCACATATACAACCTAATGCTAACATAAGTGTTCTTCAGAAGCAGATACTGCTCTCTCCTCTTTCCCCTATTTTAATAAAATACTGGTCTTCATACAATCAAATTCCAGTTCCCTTATAGAAACCATATACATCTATTAGATTTATGAAAAGGGATAGTAGAATGCACTAAAGTCTTGATCCTGAGCTAAGCTTTTGTTCAGTTATAGGTTGTTGGTGTCCTTCTAGGAAAATACAGTCATATGCATTTCTTTGTACAGGCTTGTCAGAACTGTGGCTGTAAGAGCAGACAGGAGAGAAGTATACGCATGCCTGGGGGTCCTCCTTCTTTTCTGCTCTGCTTCATCCAGTGAATTATACCACAAAAGGAGGTTTATATGGTATAAAGCAGTGGTGTCAAACTTGTCTGGTCCTGTGAGCCTGATAAATGGTGTAGGATCAGTCCACGTTTTGCATAAATTACACAGAGACAATCCTGAGGGCCGGATTAGGCCAACAGTCCACCCCCTCCCACCTATACTGGATCCAATGTATGTAGCACCTGATCTGATCAGTCTGGGAGCTGGTGAGAATGACAGCCCTGGAGCTTCAGCAGCAGCATGTCTTCTTCCTGCAGCTCCAGCCAAGTACCTGGGTGAGAACAGCAATGCTTGTGCCTTAGCAGAAAAAAACACCATAGGCACTTGGCTGCCACTGAGGAACAAGCTGTTGTGCCATAGGCTTTGTTCAGGTGCTTGACTGCTGCTATTGGCATTGGATTTATGGCCAGGTGTCTTGTTCCTGGCATACCCAAACCCTCAGTCCAACCGTGACTTCTCCATTTGATAATAGGCAAATTTAACTCTCCTCCCCCAATTCTATATCTACCAGTCCTAGGACTGTCACAGAGGGAAGGTACATCTGGCCAGTATATTAGCTTCACTCTGTGGTTCCTTCTTGAATGTCAGATTCAACAGCCTGGAGGTCAAGGGCCAAGGCCAACCCCCCCAGTGGGGTGGATGAGACAGGCTGGTGGTGTGCCCTCAGTTCATTATGGCCTCCGGTTCTTGCTTTGGGGACATTTTGCTGCTCTGGAATCTATTCTTTTCTATCCTTTTTTCTCCTCTGATGACTCTGCATTTCCATTGATTGGTTTCCCTGTGGTTGTCATACTGTCCATATTCTGTTCTCTCAGTATATTCCTCTGTTTCCCAAACCCATCACATGCACATTTCTTCATTTGGTCATTTACCAATGTCTTAATTTGGGTATGCCCTGGCCTTCTAATTTGGTCCATCCACCAAAACTTGAAATACTAAGGCCTTTGCAGTTGGGTACTGTGACCTGGCACCAGTGCTGCAGAGTCCCTTCTCTCTGTTATGGATATACTGTTCATGCTTTGGGGTTTTCAAGAAACACTGTGATACATATCTTTACTTTCTCAGGCTGTTAATGCCCACTTGTCCTTTGGCCTCACACATGGTGTCCGCTTTGATGTCACAAGCAGACTTTTAGAAACCAATTAACCCTGGTAATTCCCCTGGACCACTGTTCTAATGCAATATCTACTTTACCTACAAGCCAATTCCTAAAAGCAAAACTCTAGGCTAAGTACAGGCAGTCAAAAAGCCTGAGGCTAAATCAAGTCGGTTTTTGCAGGTTACTCTAAGCTGCAAAGATTAAACTGAGAAACAACTGGACACACATTCACTTTTGATTCAGAAAATGTAGCCACATGCCTGCAGTGACTCAGGCCAGAAGCTGGGGGAGGTAGCAGACAGCTTTCTGGCACATAACCAACATGGGCTGTGTGTTCGCTTCCTCTTCCTTCTCTCCTGAGGTCTCTGGGATTTGTAGTCCAGAATCGCAGCAGCACGGTTGCTTATCACTTCCTCTTCCTGCTTCCAGGTGCTCCTGGGATTTGTAGTCTGCAGTTGCAGCCAGCAGTAACTTTCAGTAAGGTTAGAAAGGCAGGGCAGCTCTGTACTTAGGGAAGCAGGTTTTAATCCCACTCCCTGGCCCCAGACCCTAGCTGGGGTTTGCCGGGGGAGGGGGTCCATGCCTCCCTCTGCTCCCCCCATTCCCTTCTCTGCTGGAGCAGACAGCACAGCCCAGCTCAGGGCTGCAAAGCCTGATGGGATGCTGAGGAACTCTGATTTAATTTAAACCAGGAAGGGGTCTGGTACAGAAGTTTCATGAACCGGTATGATCCAAATCAGTTAAGTCTGATACTACATTCAACCAGGTTTATGTTAAACCTGTTTCAGCCATTTTGAAACTGGTTTATATGCACTGAACTTGTGTTCTGCTACAGGTTTAAACTAGTTTCTCATCACTTAAACTGGTTTATGTGTAACTTCTGTCCTTAGCCCTAAAAATTATTTTCTAGCCATCACTGCCACAGGAAGGTCTCCCACCTCAGCTAGAGTTGGGGAAAAAGTCTGGAGGCCAGATGACTTGGTTCTGTGGGTCAGATCTGTTCCATGGGCTACGTGTTTAAGGCCCCTGTTGTAAAGACTCCGATTTAAAAATCACTCCCTGCTCAGACCTGTGTCAAAGGCAAAATATTACTTTGAATAAGTTCTATATTCTTATTTTCATATCATATACACCAGCAATAATTTTTATGGTGCTCATGATAACATAAGGAAAGATGCTGAAATTAAGGCATTTGTTTATCATAAAAACCTAACCTCTGGTATTTCTAGACAGAAATTATTACTATTATTCACTGAAGTAGGTCAGGATACTTATCCCTGAACAACTGTATTTGAATTGCATTAATCAAGAACAGTTTTGTTTACATTAGTGCCTGAGTGTTAGTACAGCAGGTGCAGGAGGCAGCAGATTCCAGTTTATTACAGATGTATTTTGAAACTGAAGGCACACAGCTGCAAACACTAGTTCTGATGTTATGTTGGGGAGTATTCTTAATTGCTGAGCTGTTAGAAATCAAAATGTGGATAAGTACAGGCAAGAGGAGAAAGGAAGATGAGGAGCTAGGCATATGGTGCTAGAGCAAAAGACTTGCTGGGTTGGAATTAAAGAGGTTAGGTGTTTGGGAAGTTTAAGACCTGAGAGAGGCCTGTTGAGAACTCGTAGTGTAATGAGAAGAGAAGAGAGGATGGATTGTCTTTCCTGTGCCCCAAGGGAAATGACTGACTACAGCATATAAATGTTTCCCCTGAACTCAGCTAGGGACCAGCTTTGTTGCCTCCTTTTTGGACAATATACATTTCACATTTACAATCCTCTTTTATTACATTATAATCATGTTTTGTGTCCTGAGGACAACCACCCTCTGAGATTCTCATCTGTTGTTCCTGTATCATTAATACAAGACTAGTAATTAAGCTCGACTCATAAAAAAAAATATGCACATCATAAGTTTAGACCATTCCCTTGCTTAATTCCCCTTAGAATATACAGCAAGGGAACTAATAGGATTTTAATCTTTTTGCCACTATAATTAAGGTTCACATTTAGTTTTCAGTTGCATTCCTGGAACACTGCCTCTCTAGAAGGTTCAGAGATCTTTTTTCTTCATTATTACAGAGGAGCCTCATTTGACTCTTAGATGCCAGGCTTGGGAATGAGAGCAAGTCACTGGGCATTGCTCATTCAGACTGTAAAAGTAACAATAGGAAGGTTTGCTGGTGAAGGTACCAGGTCCAGAAGTCCTGACCAATATTGATCATTAGGCAGTTTGTAATTAATTCTTATTTTGTGTTTTGCCCATGCATGATAACTTGTTGTCAGGTACTGTTTTCATGAACCAATAGCTTACTTGGGAAAGATGTCCTTGAGGTGAATCCACCTATCACAGTTACTGGGTGAACTGCACTTGGAACCTTTTAGTTCTTCCTGAGTGCACCCGTCTGTTGCCAGTTTTTTCTAGGGAACTGCATGATCCTGCATCTCTTAGACTGAGTCTTAGGGCCACAGCCTCCCATTTACTAATTGTGATAAACAACCAGACCCAACTGTATTTCCTTCCCAGTCACTGTTGCTGGCTTACTTTCTCAAAATTCTTGGGCCTTAAATAATTCAATGCTCTTTGATTTGACTCAGCCAAGTGGTCATTTCCAAAATAATAATGCCCCCATGGCTTAAAAACCTTTGTTTTTTTCCCCTCTTGCTAGAAAATACTTTGTTTTGGTTTGGTTTCTGTTTGTTCTCCTGCAACAGCCTGCTTTGACTTAGTTCCATGCAATCAGGGAGATATGGTGCATATTACATTGATAAAAATAAAAGACAGATGACTCCCTCTTCTCCATGTGATTTCTCTGAAAGTTTCATCATGTATACCCCTTTAATTTAGATCTAAAGTCTTTCAGTGACCTTATTGCAAAGATAGCATTAATCATCTATTCTCCTTGAAGTGTGGGATGTTTGTTTTTACTTTTGTGCTTATTTTTGTTTGTTTTATTTTTTTGTCTAAAGAGTCCTGTGCTGTTGCTAGCATTAGAAAAGTCAGAGAACCTCCTAATTGAGGACTACATGATGAGTGAATGTTAGAACTCTACAGAGAGCAGTGTAGGTCTAGAAAGTGTCAGAGACCATGACTGGGGAAACTAGTTGGGAGCTTACAGTTAACCAAGTTAAGTAATTAGCAACATGTAGTGAAATTCATCTAGAGGTTGTTTTGGAAATTGATATGGCCTAAGGCTGGAATTGGCAAATGAGGTGAGATCCTGGCATTGATTGCATATAAAAAAAGAAGAAGAACCAGGATATCAATAAACAGTAGCTCCTCAGAAGGTGGATAAGAAAAAGAATCAACAGATTGAATTTTAAAACTGGTGAAAATGGGGATAAAGAAGAGATAAAAATCAAGAAATGAGGTTCTGCAATCCATTGCAACCAAATTAAGGTTAAATATATCAAGTGAGATAAGAAAAGGACAGTGATAAAAACTGTCTGGAATTTTCTGAAAAAGCTTGACTTAAACCAGGAAGGAGTATGGTACAGACATTGCATAAACTGCTTTGACCCAAATCAGTTAAGTCTGATACTATATTCAGCCAGGTTTATCTTTTAAAAGTTTCAGCCAGTTTGAAACAGGTTTATATGCACTGACCTTACGTTACATGTTTAAACCAGTTTCCAGTCACTTAAACTGTTTTATATGCAATGCTTGTCCTTAGCCCAAGAGTGTAAAACTGAAGCAGATGATAGAGGCCATGGATTATTGCTAGGAGCGGCAGAGTAACTGAGGTGAGTGACTAGGGTAGCAGCCCCAGGTATCACCACTGGGAGGGAAGGGATGCAAAAATGGCCACTGCCCCAGCTGACTGCACCACTGCCCCATGCACTGCTACTGCCCAGGGTAAAGAGCTGTTTTATTACATATCTGTTTAAAAGAACCTGAAATAACAAAAGTATGAGAAAATGCATTGCAGAATGCAAAGAAAGACAGTGGAATAGTCCAGAATGAAGGGCCTGGTGGTTGAGAAGAGGAGGTGGGCTGAGAAGAGAGAAAAAAAATGGGTGAGATTTTACAATTGGTCAAGTTGGGAGTTACTATAGGGCCAAATACAGACTTCTAGGAGGTTAACTTGGGTTCAAAATGGCCTCCCAGTTTAAACTTAGCTCATCCTGATGCTGACCTTACACTTACAAACCCAGCCACTGGCCCCACCCCTGGGCTGCTCTTTTCACCCCCCACCAGACTATTTTTTGCCCCTTCCTCAACTCCTTTCTTCTCCCCCCTAACCCCCAACCGGCCAGCCCTCTCAACCTCCATCCCACAAACCGCTTGAGGTGCGACTGCTTTTATCAGTTTGCTGCCGCCAGAGCCAAGCAAGTAAGTTCTGGGGGGGGGGGGGAGGGGGGCACCCTACACATGGGTCATGCCTACCTCCACCTCACCCCTGGGTTGTACCTTCCCTCTGTCATGGGACGGGGTCCTTAAAGGACAACCATGATCCCCCAAGGCTCCTTACCATGCCAAGTTGGCCCAATAAGCACCCTCAATTCTTGCCCACCATGTCTTTGATGGAAGGTATATAGTAGGGAGGCTGCCTTTATGTTCTCTTGTATATGGTTAGCTGTACTCTCTAACCCCGTGGGCTCCCAGACCCCTTGTGGGTCCTTTTTTACAGTGGGTGTTTTGGGGCACCCTAGCCTTGTGGGCTGTATGCAGGGCTCCAATTACCCCTTTTCCATGCCCCAAGCCTCACTGATGGTACTGACATTGTTTGGTCTGGGCCTTGTTATAGTTTGGCCCCCCTTGTCCTCCCTGGGGTCTCCACAGCCCTGTCTTGCTCGGCACCTCACTGGCACTTGGGCTTTCTCCAGCCCTGTCTTGCTTGGCACCTAGGCTCACCAAACCCCCACAAAGTGCTGTGCTCTCTCTGGTGCAACTGCTGCGCATCCTCTAGCACTGGGGTTGGTGCGCCCCAAAGTGCTGCACCCTCTCTGGCACTGGGGTCCACTTGCTACCATGGGTCGCCTATGAGGCCTCCTCCATCCCCTAATAGCCTCACCCAAACCACCAGTCCTATACAACAATAAACAAAACACAAGCTCCTGGGCTGTAACATAAATTCAAGCCACCTGGTTCTAACATCATTCAAACCCTACCAGGGAATGCTCCATCCTTTAACAGTATCGGAAGCTGTTCCTGCAGACAGGCCTCTCCCCTTTGCTTGCTCTGGGAAAGCTCCTTCCCCCTTGGCTGCTGGCAGGGAACTGCCCTCCCTGGGCCCAATCCTGGGGTTTATATGGGCCCAGAGCCTTGTCCCTTCGGGTCAGCTGACCAGGTACAGGTGCAGGCTAATTTACCCTCTGGCTTGTTGCCCTGGTAACCTGCACCTGGGCTTCTGTCTCTGTCTCTCTGGGCCTCTGGGCCTCTTCCCCAGGCAGCCTCTGCCCCTCTAGGAGCAGGGCACCTTTGTGCCCTGCGACACCTTCCAACCCCTTGCGAGTCGTGCTGGCCGCCCCACCCCAACCACATGTTGTGACAGCTCCACCCACACCGCCCGTGGATCCCTCTGGGCCCCCACTGCTCATGGTCCATGCTGTCCCATCTCTTCCCACCCCACCCATGGGTCCCACTGGGCCCCCACCCCTCATGGTTCTTGCATTCTCCCTGTCCCTTGGCCCCAACCCCCTGCTAGCCATTTTGACTTACCTGATATCAGGCATCCATTCTGAATCAATTTAGACTCCCCATAACATCCTTGAATGTCTTTACTTAGCCTAAGAGGTGAAAGAAGAGGAATTAATTGAGAATAAGATAAGTTTATTTGGAATGGGGAGCTGAGATAACACTAAACTGAATTGGGAAAAAAACAGCAGAAAAGTTGGGAGCTGAAGAGTATAAAGGATAATACAAAGGGAGATCTAAAATATGCTATGAGGAACTGAGAAGAAGGAATAGGATTAAATTTGCACCATGATTCTTGCACTTGGTTTGTTGACATCCCTTGAAAAAATGAATGTCACAGCCATAAGACTATTTTAGATTATTGGAGAATTTTTAAACCACCTCATATAAGACATAGATATTAATGTTATAAAGGTAATGTCACAAAGAAAGACATGTTTAACTTTGGATATAATCTGGATAACAAGGATAAAATAATAATTTTTATTACCTGTAAATTTTCTTACTAAAAATGACAGTTTATAGCCACTAGCTTAAAGTAGTTGTCATAAGAAATTATTCTACTTATTTTACAAAATGGTATTTGATTGTGTATTTGTCTACTATTTTCAGTTCCAGTGTTACAACAACCCAGAGCACAAAATTGGAAGAGAAATGTGCAAAAGTGACCCAAAGTATTTTGTACTTGAGGTGTGAATCTTAGCTTTTGGTGCAGCCAGCTGGAAACACCCAGTCATTATCATCAGAATGCTTCATTTTGTTGCATTAAAAATTTTATAAATATTTAAATATTGTGTAGTCAAATCTGGAATTGTGCCATACCTTCATAATGAATGTGTACAGTTATGTACTATGAGTATAGTACTATTATACTCAGAAATCAAGCTGTATGCATATTTGTGTGTGTGTTCATAAGGCAAAAGATGTTTCAACTGCTAATTTTGTTCTTATTCACTGCTATGGATTTGTCCTTGTTTGAAACCTGATATGTCACATAGTAGAGAATGTTCAGTATTTATCTCCACTTATGCTGGTAAAGAGACCCACATCAGTTTATTACAATACAAATGTTTATATTGATATAACATGGGAAAAAAGAAAATAGGGAATTACAAGTCCAAATTAGAATGGGGCATGCAAATATGTGAAAGGTAGATCTAGGCAAAATGCTTTTTTAATTAAATATATTTGGTTTTACACACATATAACTCTTCAGTGTAAATGCAGCATGGTATTTATACCACTAAAGTTTTGGAGTTAGAGTCAGTTCAAAATGAATGAAGCCTAAAGGATACAATTTTTGTTTATAGAGAGAGGTCCATTTACTGTGAAGGGGTGATGTGAGGTGCCTCTGTGTAGCTGAGGATTTAAACCAGAAGGGTGCCTGTAGACATTCAGGGACGCTGCTCCAGTGTGCTGTAATCACAGCACATTGTAGCCTTGATTAATTGAGTCTGCTAGAGCATGTTAATTAGCTGAATACAAGATGCAGAGGCTGCTGAAGCGTGCTAATTAACACGCTCCAGCAGCCTTCGCATTTTGTGTATTCAGCATTCCCATGCTTCAAAATGAGGAGGAGGAGATGCTTTAACTCATACTTTTTGAATAAGCTTTAGTTAAAGCACTCCTGCCACCATTTTGAAGCATGGGATGCTAAATACATGAGATGTTATGGGCACTTTAATTACAGCAAGTCTTGGAGCCACTCTAATTAAAGCACTTCCCCACCCCCCCATCCATGAATGATGTGTAAAGACGCTCCAAATGTTTAGCTAGTTATGCAAACTTTGTGAGCTTTAGGTGGGTTCTAGGAATACACCTTCACCAAAGCAAACAGAGGACTGAAAATGATTCATTTATCAAAAATTATAGTTAGTCTAAAATGAGTAATGGCTTCAACCCTATCTTTATGTCAAGAAGCACATCTCCAAAGAACCTAAAAGTCTGAATACAGGCATTAGAAGACGGGCAACTAAAATCTGTACGTGCAGGTAATGAAGAACTATGCTGTTCTTTGTGTACACTTCTGTTAAGCAGTTTTCTCTTAAGGTGACAATCATTTTGGCTAACGTCGCCCATAATACTACACACTCTTCATTAGTGATTTATCATTAAGTATTCAAGTCGTTCTATTAATTTAAGGATTACTTATATGCTTACAAGAAAGCATGTCTGTAGCAATTTCAAGAATTGAGGCTTAATTGTCCTCATTGGGGTTTTTTTTAAGGAGGCATGGTACATTTACCTCCTTTTATCTATTGATAGAGAGACTTCAGTTTGAGTTAACTATCCCCAGACATCATTAGTCGCTTGATCATTTCTGTCAAGTTGTTAAAATGGCCTCTACTCAAAGTAGCTCATCTCCCACACAGAAACACAGCTGGAAGCATTGAAAATCATACTCCCTTGTCAAGGAAACCTTGAATAATGAGATTGAATTAATGGGCAAAATAATAAACGTGAGGAAGATCAGAGTCCCTGAATGCTTTTGTTATTTTCTGCCTTTTTTATGCCGTAAAGCAGGTGCCTGTCAGATCAGGTAAAGAGATTCCTGATGATTCCTGGTGATTTTTGAATGCTCTCAGCTATCTGCCGTTGCAAGAGATGGGTTACTTTGAATATATTTATTCTCTGTTTCAAGTATATACTTCCCAGATTTTGTAATCCTTGATATTACATTTGAGGAAGGAAAAAAAAGTTAAGAGAAAATAATTGTGATATGTTTCTAAAAACTAGACTGGCTCTTTTTGACAGTAAATATTAGTATATATACACAATGATGTTATTGCTTAATTTTAGTGAGGAGAATATATAACACACATTTTTAATGGTATATTAAACTTAAAGGCATAAATTAGTCTCTAATCAGGGTTAGGTTGATCTAAATGTCCACTTGTACAGGCATGCAGAGGGCTTAAATCACTGCAAAAATGGCACACCCAATCTAAGTTAGTGCACCTACTCAGGTGCACTAACTTAGATTGAGATTGGGCTAACATGATCTAAGAAAGAGTTAACCTCATGTTATGAATGCCTGTATTCATTTGCAATGCAATCATAGGGCTGCATTCATTCAATTAATGTCATGCTAAAACAAGGAATAAAATATGTGTAATAACTTTGCAACTGGTTCCTATCATGGCTTTAATAGAACATGTGGACAGTGCTCCCAGCCTCTGGTGCACATATGAGCCTTTCAAGCCTCTCCTGTTCTCCCTAAGCTGGGACCCCCAATTGGCTGATCCAGGCTGTCAGCCTCAAGAGTGCAAGGAGCCAATCTTGCTACTTGCCAGTGTAGGAGGAGCCTGGAATTAAGCTCCTCCTGCACCAGCAGTATGGCACAATTGGATCTGATACTTGATCTGGGTATGTAAATATGGTTTTAAAAAATATCTATTTAACCTGTTGTAATTACAGTGGTTAAATGATTAATTGGTATGGCTGCTCCCTGGGGCCCCAGGTCTCCAGGGCCATGCCTCGCAATGAGGCAGGCAGGCAGGCAGATGGGTCCTTTCCAGTCCTGGGCCCAGGCACGGATAGGGCAGGCAAGTGCGGCACACAATGGGGCTGAGCCACTGGCCTGGGGGAGCCTCCCCTTACCTCTGTCTTGCTGCTGCCATGTTCTGCAGCTGCTGCAGGTCAGACTGGGGGGGGAGGGGCACATGTGGGTGCTACCAGCACCAGCAGCTACAGCAATAGAACATGCTGCATCTGCAAGATGGCAGGGTAAGTGGGAGAGAGGGAGGGAGGAGTGAGGAGTGGAGAGGAGAGGCTGAAAGACTTGAAACTATTCAGTCTGGAGAAGAGAAGACTCAAAGGGTGGCACCCTATAAGTATATCAAGAGCATGCTACAGGGCCTGTGGGAACATCTGTTCACCAAGGGCCCCCAGGGGCACAAGCTGATTGAGGATCATTTCAGGCTTGACATAAGGAAAAACTTCTTTACAAGTCAAGAGCCAAGGGTTTGGAACAGGCTGCCCCTAGAGGTGGTACAACCATCCACCCTGACAATCTTCAAAAATGCCTTCATGCCCATCTTACTGGGGTCACCTGATCCCAGCAGTCTTTCCTGCCCAAGTGCAGGGGGGTGGGACCCGATGATCTGTAAGGTCCCTTCGAGTCCCAAACAACAACGAAACTATGAGAGGGGACTAGTACCTATAGCTAGGCTCCATGGACTCCAACACAGCTACTTCCAGCTTCCATGCTGTCTGCCGCATGCAGCCTGCACGCTCTATGGCGAATGGCAGGGGCCTGCCTGTAGCCCAGGCTGCTTGTGGCAGGAAGCAGGGAGGCTGCAAGTGGCTGTACCAGGATCTGTAGAGCCTATCCCTGCCTCTTCCCCTCCCCTCAGCTTCCTCCCTCCCACCTGCCCTGCAGTCTTATGCCCTGTTCCTGGTAGAGCACGGTACAGTTTCCTTTCTCCCCTTTACGTGCCAGACTGCTCCCTGTCCCAGGTTAAATAATAACCAGTAAGCTATAATTGGTTATCACTGAGTTTATCAGTTAAATGATTTTCTAACTGTTTACATACCTAACTTGATCCCACACTTGCACTTCCTACCATGCATCTGTAGTATTACAGGGAACAGTTGTTGGGATCTTGCATCAGATCCCACCATACCTTTAAATTAGCATCTGTCAGGGGCATTCAAGTATGCCACATGAACGTAGACCAGATGTGGTGAATGACTTTACTCACCCTCAGCGTACAGAGGCATTCAAACTGTAAAACTTCCTTTTTAATTTAGAAATAATTATTTTCTGCCATTCTGTCCCACAGTCTTTGTATTTTAAAAACAAATGGTTTCATTTTCAAATGCTTAATCACCATCTGAGGGTTGGGTTATCCCTAGAGTGCATATATTTCTTATGGAGACTGAATTGAATACCCTTGCTAGAGAGGCAAAGCAGTAACATGGTTATGCTTTAATTCCCTTTGGTTCGCCACTGAGAACACATTTATTTAATTCCACTGTATGTGAAACCTCAGATGTTTCAGTCACAGCTTCTAAGAATTCAACAGCTGCCATGTTTAAAGTTAACTTCCAGTATTTTCTTTCAAAACAGCATGGGATTCCAATTCCAGCATTATACACTTTTGAAGAATGCTTCCACTTATTACTGTTGGCTATTACCAGTGGAATAGTGTAGAGAAGGACTCAAAAGAGCAGCAAACTGAATAGATCTATTACTTTTAGTGTGCAATTAATCTTGTTGACATTACTTTATGAACATGGATAAAAATGCCTGGAAAGCATACTGTTGTATTCAACTGCTCATTAATATTGATCAAATGTTGTTCTCTCTGTGTTGGAAGCTACTTAAAGATTACCTACAAAAGTATTACAGCAGTATTGATTAAAAAAAGAAATCCCTGAAGCCTATTGTGTTTTAAAAGTCAGTTTACAAGATTTTCGCTCTTTCTTTTGTTAAAAAGGATGTTTTCAAACTTTGTCTGTATAGGGGGTAAGAGTAACAGAGAATACTAATCAGATTGTCAGTGGAATGAATCATTTCACTCATGAGACAATGATGTGTATAGAACCCAAACTTCTAAGGACATGTGATTTAAGGCTTCTGATTAATCTGTCCACCCATAATTTTCTCAGGGTTGGGGCTAAAATGTGGATAACTGACTGGGTCATTAATTCTGCAACATTCTTTAGCATATATTTCATTTCAAACAAGTGATTAATCCCAAGAATTTCAATAGGATTTTTCTCATGCTTGAGGTTACATACATACTTAAGTATCTTGTTATAGCTGACCTCCAGGGGGAGTCTTTTGGGGGACAGGAAAGGGGTAGGGAGCAAAAACTCAGAAGCAGAGAGGTGTAAAGTTAAAGCCTACTTTCATTTCAATCAATCATGCTTTTAAATGTCTAAACTGGCATTTTAAATTAATCCTTCTTAGTAAATGAAATGTTAATAAGCCAAAATTAGAAGATTAGTGTTTATATGTTTTCAGTAAGATATTTTTAATTAAAATGCTGTCATTACTTTCAGATATTTTTGAAGTGCCAGCTTCCTTTAAAAACAAGCAAACAGAACTTATAACTGATTATTGAAAAACAATTAATTTAGAGTAAAAATAATTCTATATGACCAAATTCACATAATAAAAATGGGTAGTCATATTAGCAATGTCCTTTTTTACTAGGAAACAAGGTATAGAAGACTGAAACTAACTTGAAACAACAATATACAATAAATATTTTTATTGTTTTGCCCAGCAAAATAATAAATGTATGGTGTGACAAAATAAGTCATTCTGAATTACGCTTAATTTCATAAGATTCAGGGATAAATTGTATATCTGAGTTTAAGGGATATTTAGAAATATGGTTCTGTCTGCCAATCTGGATACAGACTGCAATATTCATTTCACCTTATAGTGTAACTTTTAGGAGCTATACTTCTAGTTAAAAAATATATATTGGAAACTGAACACTAAATTGCACATAATTGAACACACATTTGCACACACAATCTTGATGTGATTGTGTAAGCATAATATATTTGCTGAATGTGAAGGATCAAGCAAGGTGGCAGTGAAAAGACCTGGGGAATGCTGCTTCCAGACCCAGTACCATATAAGGATAGAAGCTCCAAGATCGGAGCATGGAAGCGAAAGAGGAGCCTTGATGGAAGAGGAAGGGGAGAAAAGGGAGAAGAAAGAGGAACCCCAGAGGATAAGTAACTTACCCAAAGACTTCACAGTGTCGGGGAGAAGAATGGCACTCCAAGGGCAAGGGGTGGGTCCAGGAAGGGATAAACCCTGAGGGACACATTGCACTGCTGACCTGGAAAGAATGCAAAGGAAATGAAAAAAGTTAAATTGACACATTATTATTCAGCCTTGGAGACAGCATTTGAGTACCCATTGAAAGAACTCGAGGCATCAGACACATTCACTCACAAAAAAAGTTTCTGTTGGAAAGTAAAGGAATGTGTGCAGTGTGATAAAAGATAAAAATAAATACAAGTTTTGATCTGAATCAGACTATGATTATCTATACTGTCGAGTGCATGTGAATACACAGAGAAGTGAGTGAGATAATTTACTGATACTGCCCATGAAACCCTAATAGAGAACTGACAAAAAAATTTTTTTTTTTAAAAATTCTTTCTGAACAGCCCTGCCAACTAGTGACATCAAAAATTCAAGCATAAAATAATAATATCCAAGACGTGGCAGGAAGGAAAGTCGGGGTACCTACTTTGTTGGGTGACAATAGTGATAAAAGGAGACATCCTAAGTGCAACCACCACACTGAGTTAGCCACTTAGACTACCAATGTGGTTTTTGGTTGGGAAGTCCACAATAAAAGAAAAAGAAAGATGGATAAAAATATACTTAACATTCAGTATGTCTACATGTGTATTAGTTCTGGAAGCATTTAGTTGCAAGTAAACTACTTGGAAGTAAACGCTCTGGGGCAGGCATCCACATATTAAGGGAAGCAAGAGCAGATTTGCTGCTAATGGCAGCAAACTGCTCTCACTTCCTGGGGTCCTGCAATGGGCCTGTCTACTACCAGGAGGAGCTCTAGGCTCCCCCTGGGTGCTAGCCCAGGGGCTGGCATGGGGCACCAGGCCAGGAGAAAGTTGTCTCCTGTCTGGGGCTGGGATATTGCACCCTACCTTGCGGGGGAGCTGCCTGCTGCCAGGGCAGAGACAGTGTTTGAGACAATGACGGGGACAGGTAGATGCACAGTTACTGCATAGTAAACTACGC
The DNA here is from genome assembly GCF_052110815.1 of Crocodylus siamensis. Classification (NCBI taxonomy): domain Eukaryota; kingdom Metazoa; phylum Chordata; order Crocodylia; family Crocodylidae; genus Crocodylus; species Crocodylus siamensis. The sequence goes on along the minus strand of NC_143397.1, from coordinate 40,754,203 downwards.
TACTACACAGTAAAGCATCTTGTATAGATGCACCCATTGTTCCCCATAGTACATCTTACTTCTGAAGTTTTCTTTTTACTTCCTCCAAGAAACTCTCTGATAAAAGAGCCCCAGCCAAAATCTACTGTGTGGAGTAGTGATGCAGCGAATTTTACCCTAAATCTTTTTTATAATTTGTTCTCTAAAAGTCCCCCGTTGATATTCTCCTTGTGCAAAATCTTTTGTGGGAAGTCAATGCCCAGTCAAAGAAAAGCTTTAGTGGAAGGGTTTAACTTAAAGATTTGCTGTCATCTTTGTGCTTTGAACTGATCTGAGTAAACACACAAACTGACATGGGGTCACCAAAAACGAACTGAATGTGTAGTTCAACAAGCCATATGGACAAAACAGCAAGTAACTTGAGAAGGTAATTTTAGAGGATTTATTGTGTTTGGAAGAGAAAAGATTTGTTTGGACTGAAACAATTAACATATGGGCTACCTGCAGATACTACCAGAATGACCTCAAATTGAAAATAAGGATCTCACATTTGACATATAATAGAAAGGTCAAATAATTAAAGATATTATTTCTGAAAGGACTGAACTTGAGGTATCTCAATGAAGGGCAAAGAGACCATGCCCTTTTAAAAGAAAGAATGGGTGCTCTAAGGGATTATAACTGAGTATAATCTAATAACTCCTTATAAAAAAGATGTGTGTTGATATCTATGGATTGAAAATGTGAAAAAACATTAGCAAGCCAAATTCTCCTTCCTAAGGTCTTCAGAGGTTTCTGAATTGCTAGTGTTTCAGTTGCAGTCCAGAACAAGTTGCTGCAGTAGCTCTGCTTTCAGTTTATGTATTGATTTTATTGGGACTAATCACATGTTTAATAATAAGCCCATACATAAGTGTTTGCAGGACTGGGCTTTGAGATAGAGAAATTGTATAAAATGTAATAGAAATGTATACACCCACACGTTTTCAAATAATCTGGGCTATTATATCTGCTGAACATTTTTTTGACATGTTATTTTGTTAATTTGTATCTTTTGGAAATTAGTATTTGCTCCAAGAATGCAATTCATACTAATTTGACATTCTGAATAAATGCTGTTATTGTGAATATCTGTCTAACCTACTTACAGAAACTGGAAGTGCAAAACTAATATGCAGACCCTTCAAATCTTATTTTTTTTTTAAATGTCAACCATAGAATTTCCAGTTGAAATCCACTAAGTTGTTTGTTAGTAAGTCAGGCTGTATATTTTTTTCTTTTTTATCTCAAAATGAGATTTTAAGTTCTACGTTTTAACAAATGAAAATTAAGTTTTCTGAGTAAAGATTGTAAATAAAGTAGTTCTGTAGAGTGCACAGATCTTTTCATGCATATAATCAGGTTTTGAACATTCAGATCACTAACAATTTGTAAAGTGAAACTGAAAAAATAATCAAATACCAAGGTTTATTCTTTTTTGTAGGAGATGTGTTGATACTTCAGCATAATTGAGGTAGAGATAGTAAAAGCAGTTAAAGCAGATAAAAGATGTAGCCTTTCACTTGGATTCAGTGTGGGCTAGATATTTGAAAACAGGTACAGACATTATAAAAATAGCATGTACTTCATTTACAGAGCCTTATTAAATCACCCATTATATGCAATAATGTAACTGAAATGGACACATTAAAAAGATGCTCCCTAGGAAAAGTTAAATCAGAATCCTGTTTCATTTTATGTGACCAAATAGCATATATGCATCCACATAACTGTTGCTTGTGACAATTTTACACGTCTACAACGTTATTTCCAGAGAATAAAACAGAATTGCCTCACATGTACCTTTTACAAGCACAGCAGTGTTCTAGGAGGGCTGTTACCATGTTTATTAGTCCAGAAGCCTATTGATTTGGGAATTTACCCAGGGTTTAGGACCACATGACTTACTGGAGTTTGAACCTGTATAGTGTTTTACCACCAGGTAAGAATTATTCTGACCTTTCTCCAGTCCTCCCCTTGGATACAAAATACTGTAGAAGTTTTTGCCCCATTGGGAGCAATGTCCCCAGCTAGAATGCAGGGTCCTTTCTCATCTAGGGTAGCATCAGTCTCACTAAGCTCCATACCATCTGGCCTCACATACTTCCCTCTTTCGTCTACCCAAGGAATCAACTTCAGGAGGAGGGCTGGAGAGGTGCCTGGGTAATGCCTACAGTACATTATGTCCTGATAAAGTACTGTGGTGGGAAGGAGATACAAGTTCTTGGTGATGAAGCTCTTCTGCCCCAACCACTAGGCTGTTGGGCTAAAGCTGTGGAGATTCTTACTCCTCTGGCATCTAACATGTACTAGTTGTAGGTTTTTGACCAGCCTTAATTTCAGAACTTACCTGGCACTACACACACATCTGGCTGAGTGTATGGCACTGTATATCTCCCCTCCCAGAGTGCACCCCTGCTAAGCAAGCTCAGTATACGTGTGGACACTTCAGCACTCGAGGGGAAATCACAGACTATGTGTAAATGCCCCTTAGGTGCTTAAAGTGAACTAGGATTCTGTCCTGTTTCAGGTGAACTAACTGTTGACCTGTACCATCGCAGTGAAACTGATCCATACCAAAAAGCTCTTTAAACTGCTAACTCCCTATAGAGGGATGGTCCAGAAAGACAGCAGACAGATCTCCCTGTGTATCTGACGAGATCATTGGTCTGAAAGTCTGAATAGTGTGGGCAAATGACTGAATGCCATGTACATATTTGTTTGCATAAAAGGTAAAATTTTGTCCTCAATAAAAGCAAGATCAGGTTTTTGGAATAAAGAAAATGTTATGATTAACAAATAGTGGCATGCTTCATCGTTTCTGTTAATAAAAATATTTTATTATAAAAGATGATTTATATGAAGTAAAAGGTAAATATTACCAAGTCAGTGGTAAAAATATGTACTTTTTAATGACAAGATTCTTTGGGTGAATCTGATATCTTTTATTAGACCATCTTAAATAGATGGAAAAAAGAAATCCCTAGCAAGCTTTCAGGTTTAAAAACCCTTCATCAAGCTGAGTAAGCCTCTGCAGTTGGTGTGTATAAATTGAGGAGTCACTGGGTGACAGACAGGCTGGGTGCAGGGAGTGGAAGAGAGAAGAGGGATGAATGTAGCAGGTAAATACTGGAGAGGTATCTGGGGATTCAGATGTCAGGCAGGTTATAATGTGTCATAAATCCAATGTCTATATTTAATCCATGATTTTTTGTATCCAGGTGGTTGATGAAGTGAAGTTCATAGACTCATCTCTGGGAAGTGTTTTGTAAGTTACCTTTGAGGATTAGAACTGAGAGATTGGAGAAAGAGTGGTTTTCTTGTGAGAAATGTGCCCCCCACAGGTAACTGGGTATTCCTGTCTTTGATAGATTTCTGGTGTGCGTTCATTCTGGTGTGCAGTTGTTGTTTGGTCTCTGAGATGTATTTTCCATCTGGGCATTGGTGCATTGGATGAGATATATTACATTTCTGGAGGTGCAGCTGTAAAATCCAGGAATGCTGATGCGTCTGTTGGGAGGTGTAGTAATTACGAGAGTGCTGGCAGGTTTTGCATTTCTTGTCATGGCATAGTCTGGATCCATTCAATGTGTTCTGGGACTGAGGAAATTTGCTTCTGGTGATGAGGTTAGTGAGGTTCGGTGCTTGTTTGAAGGCTAAGATGGGTGATTCTGGGAAGATCGCTTTAAGAATAGCGTCTCCTTCTAGTATTGATTGCAATTGTTTGAGGATTTTCCACATGGGTTCAAGGGAGGAGTGATATGTCATAACCAGTGGTGTGCAATTTGTGAGGGTTTTTCTTCTGTGCTGCAGCAGTTCTTCACATGGTATCCGGGTGGCTCTTTCAAATGTGAGATCTGTCTCTCTGGAGGAGTGTCCTTATTGAGTGAAAGCCTTTTTAAGATTAGTGAGGAAATGGGAACACATGTATGACTAAATTATTTTTACCTTTCAGGACCCTGCCTTCCTAATCCCTGTCATAATGGTGGCACATGTGAAATTAGTGAAGCATATCGAGGAGACACATTCATTGGATATGTTTGTAAATGTCCAGAAGGATTTAATGGGATTCACTGCCAGCACAGTAAGTTTCAGCATAGTAACTAACTTTTATTAGATTTATAGACAAAAGTATTTACATGTCTTGTGCTTGTAATGTTCAGACTTTACACCTATTCTGATTTCCTAGGGCATCTCAATATTAGGTCTTTGTACTGTGACCAAGGTAGAGCTATTGAATATTGAGATCTAAAGCCATTGATGATGACTTTCCCCTGCGTTTATCAGTGCTAAGCCTTTGACAAGGAAATAAAATTGAATCGTAAACTGGCCACTTATTAAGAGTAACCCAATTCTTTCCCCATTTACTCAGTGGGTGTAACTGAGAGTAAAACTTGGTCTGATGTTTCTCATTATAAAGAGACATCTTATTCTCACTGAAGGAAAAGGTTCTGGGTTGCAGCTTTATGCTGTCAGCAATTCACTTTCTGTATTGAAAGCTGAAAATTGAAGGGATAGTTAAAAGCAGATCTTTATGTTAATGCCTTTTCTAAATCTTCCTTTACCCTCTTTGATGCAAGCTAAAAAGAAGTAATATATGTCATGCTATTTAATTCAATAGAAAAAGCATCCTGAGAAGTGGAAACTTCAGATTTAAAAGGGATGGTCTTTTCAATGTTATGTTTTTAAATATAACAGTTGAACCTAATCATTTGTTATAGTCTACTAGGAAAAAGTTTGTCCAATTCGAAATGAAACTTCACATGAAACTGTGAGCATCAGGTTGAAATCAGTTACATTTTAAGAAAGTGAAGTTAAGGAGCTAAAAACTTGCATTGATAATCAGCTACTACTCTGCATAAATCATGACTAAAGCTAACGATGTGAAGACTATTCCTAAAATATCGATATCTCTTGAGGAAAAAAATATAAAATATTTTATTTAGAAATTCTCACTGTTGCATTTAGCAAGTGTGGACAACTGAAAACCTTTTAATGTGCTTATGTAGCAAATTACAGGCTCACATGCTTCCAGGGTTTCTGTGATTATATCAATAGCTGCTATGTATGTTCATCAAAAGAAAATTGATCTGTAAGAGTCTTGAGTTTTCATAATTAGATAAGCTAATTAGGTCATGAACTCTGCTGTCATATTGGAATCGGCTAAACAGGCTCTGCTATTTTATGATTAATAGATAAGCTAAATGGAAGTCTAGAGTCCTTTTTTCAAACGCGTAATTCATTCAATATGAGTGGAATTAGTGCTCGTGTAGGAACTACACTCCACATTTTGTATTTTATTTTGTCTATTAAAGCACAAACTTGTGTTGCTGCAATTGCAAACTAAGTGCTGAACTGTCAGAAGATTAAAAACTCAAACATCTGTTCAAGGATGTGGTCAATTCAGCTATAAAAAATTACCCATTAAAATGGTGTGCAAATCTTCCAGCAGTTATGGCACAGTTTAAGATCTGATTATTTGTTGTGAAATACATAATAATAATTTGTCTAATAAAACAAATGTATAATTAAGTTAGCAACTCCTGTATCACATGCTGCTTCTGAAATAATGGAGTACAGGCATAAGGAAGCAGACATGTTAAATAAAGCAATGGATAGTTTACTAAGTGATATTTAAGAACTTCAGTTATTTTCATAATAATGAACGTTTAACCTGGTTTATGGTGTTCCAGGTACTGTAGTTAAAAGTAGAATCTTAACAACTAAGTGCATTTCCCTTTGTTTCATCTGTTCCTTTCTAAAATCAGTATGGGGAGAGGAGTTAGGGTTGGGGAGCGGGAGAGCCTAGAACAGAATAAAATGTAATTGAAATGGTTGAGTAGAGAAAGGAAATCTTTTCTGCTTGTCACCTACTTCAGTATTCCCACACAATAGCAAGGCAGATACAGACCTACTGTACTCATGGGTACATCTACACATGTGCTTTATTGCAGAGTTAACTAATTAGCTCTGCAGTAAAATGTCACTCTCTACTCATGCATCCATATTGGGACACAATAAATTAACTAACTTTGCCGTAAAATAGTACTGTGTCTTAAGGCAGAGTCATTTACTACACAAAAACACACCTGTGAACAGTGACCAGAACTGCAGCAGTTTGAACCAAGGTAAAGCAGCCCTGAACTGCACCAGAGTTTACTGAGCCACATTAATAGCTCATGTAGATGTACCCCATGAGTATTAAGGAGAACTAGAGAAAGATAATGCCATTTCACAGAAAGTTTTTAAATTTTTCTCTGTCTCTTTGGTTAAAATTAGGACCACTAACTGTAAATGTTAGTGCTCTCAAAAAGAAAAAAAAATAAAACCCCTGCTGTCCACAACATAAGGTCCACTTGGCTAGTTACTTTGGAGTGGTGAACTCTCTAATCCCAGCTCTCTAGCAGCCCACCAAGAGAGTGGCAGGAAATTAGGTATGTTTTGAAAGCTGCTTGGCAGACCAGATTGCATAGGCCCCCTGGCTGGGTTCCAGAACAGTTTCATTAACCTCAAGCTGTATCTGCAGAAAACTTTAATTTTGGTGAATTGGTAAATTATGACAAAAAAGGCTGTTCTGTCAGTTACGTTCCAAACCAGCTGTACTTTTAAGTGACCTAACAGTACCCTTGCCCTCTTTGTTGTGTTTTTTCTCACATGGGATAGAGTAGCTATTTGAATTCTAATGAGTTTGCAGTGGAATCTTGCAGAGGAGGAAGGGAGCAATTGAATGTGCACAGATGCACCCACTGTCCACAGATGGCAACTGGGTCTTATCTAGTTCTCTTCCCTCTCCCACAACAGAAATGGACCAAACTGCAAAAGGACTTATAACCAGACTTGTTCATTTTAGGATTTATTCAGGGACTCTCAACTATCATATCCTTACTCTTGTTAGAACTAAAGTTTTATTCCCCTTAATATTTCATTACTCAAAATGTTATAATATTTGACTGTGTTTAAAATTTGTGTATCTTGATTTTTACTTTATAGGATTAGTTTCACAATTTAATTCACATTTTCATCAATCTATCCATGATTAAATTACATCAACACATAAAATTGATTAAAGTGAGAGGCAAGAATTCTTGTGGGTGATATGTTTAATTGGACCAACTGCATGATTGGGTTAGACATAGGCAAGCCTAACTTTTCCTCAGGCCTCTGGGAGAGAAGAGACACAGCAGTGCTAAGTAGCAGATGGAACAAAAAGCTTGTGTAAAACTATGTAAATTAATAGATTCACAGATTCATAGATTATAGAGTCAGAAGGAACCCAGTGTATCTTTGTGTCCAACCCCCTGCCCCTGGCAGGAAAGAGGACCGAGGTCAGACAAACCCAGCCAGGTGACTATCAAGCCTCCTCTTGAAGACCTCCAAGTTAAATGATAGCACCACCTCTCTTGAAAGCCCGTTCCAGACTCTGGCCACCCTTACTGTAAAAAAATTTCTTCCTAATGTCTAACCTAAATCTACTCTCCACTAGTTTGCACCCATTATTCCTAGTTACTCCCTGGTAAACAGCGCATCCCCAATTCCCTGCTGTCCTCCCCTGATAAACTTATAGGCAGTCACCCCTCAACCATCTTTGGTAAAGCCTGAAGAGATCCAGATCTCTCAACCTTCCCTCGTAAATAAAAAAAGGAAACATGGAGGATTCTGCCAATTGACAGAACAGATGCAGTAAAAATCTGTTAATGGAAGAACAAGATTGTTCATCAGCGTCTTTTTCACCTGTGAAGTGCAGAGATTAGCATGTATCAAATAGATTGACCATGAAGTATTTGTCTGTGTTAAATCCCTGGTTTTCTGTGTCCAATAGGCTTACGAATTTATGTTCCCATGCTTTTTTCAAAGGTGTTTAGTAGATTTCTTTTGAGCATGAGAACAGTGAGATCGGATATGGAGGGTTTTTTTCCCTGTGAAAAATGTTGTTTTACCTATGTTCCATTGTCCTGTCCTTTGTCTTTTTCAATAATAAAAAAACCTAGAGGTGTCCATAAAAAACTAAGCTTGATAAACAGATGGAGTACAGCAGCAACACTTGGTGTCTGAATGGGATCACGGCACCCTGCAGGGAGCTCTTATTAGGGTTCTGTAACTCACAGGAGTCATCTGCTGCTACTGCATTCCTTAGGTATTTCTCTTCCTCTAACAGATGCTCTGTATAGAACGGGAGGCAGTTTGACTGGGACAGAGCTATAGGCCAGGAGTGGGAAAGCTAGCAGGTGGGGGTCCATGCTGGGATGGGAGGAGTGAGGCCAGCTGGGGTAAGGCTGAGGGGGGGAGAGTTGGGGGGGGAGCTCTGTGATGGGTGAGGTCAGAGGTGGCTGAGTATAGGGGGGACCCCTGGGGTTGTGGCTGCATGGTGCAAAATTATTGCTGCAGTTAAACAGGATTGCCAAACCAAGGCACTTTTTTAGTGACAATCTGCACATTTTTAATTAACAGCCAAGCCTTTTTTTTTAACTATGATTGGGGTTAACCAACTAAATTTGAACCCTATCCTGGTCACTACCATCTAGAGCCTAGCGAATGCTTACATTTACATTATGTAAAATGCATGTCAGTAAAAAATATGTCAGTAAAAAAGTTTGGTTGTCAGTAAACAAATGTTCTTGGGTTGTCAGCCCTGTAACATTATAAAGGATCTTTGCACAGAGGTGTGATTTGAGTATGTGCCACTCATCACAATGGAAAGTGGATAATTTTTGTTAAATCTTTATGTATGTTATGGTTTACTAGATCAATTAAAAATTAACTGATCTGTTTTCAACCCTATAAAATTTTGTGGAGCAAAGGATTAAACTTATTAAAAAAAAGAAGCTGCCTGTCTAGAAAGTCAATTGCAAACTCATTACAAATCAAATAAGAATTCTGTCATATAGTTCCAGCATAAAAACAGAAGTTAAAAAAACTTTATTCTAAGGCAGGGGTGGGCAATTATTTCCACTGGAGGACTGCTTAATGAGTTTTGGTGAGCTGTTGAGGGCTGCAAGGGTAGCTCCACCCATTGAAAGGGGCCCTGCTTCCTAGTTGCTGCCTTAGGACTTGACATGTTGCCCCTAACCCAGGTGTGGGCAATTATTTCAGGCAGACGGTCACTTACCCAGTTTTGGCAAGATGTGGAGGGCTGCAGGGGTAGCCCCACCCCTTCACAGGTGCCTCGCCCACTGGTCACCATCTTGTGACTGGATGCCCCACCCCCTAAACCCTGACCTTTGCCTCCAGAAGTCCCTCCCCTTGCCCCCAGAAATACTCCTTTCAACATGGGGTTTTGCCATCTGAGAACCAGAAAAATACCAAATTATATGCTAAAAAGTGAACATCTAAGACATTCATTAATTTGATTTAAAACATTTTTTTGTCCTGATTTACATGGGTTTGTGTAGTGTACAAAGAGGTGTTTGTATAGAATGGCTTAAATGAAGTTTTACTCTTGTATATTGTGGGGGGCAGGTATAAGTTTGTGGGGGAGAGTATGGGTATGTGGGTATGTGGAGTGTGGGGGAGGGTGTGAGTGTGTCTGCGGGGGTGGAGAGGTATGGGGTGAGGGAGCATATGGGTGTGTGTGTGGATATGTGGGGTATGGCTGGTTATGGAGTTTATGGGGTGTTGTGTGTGGAGGAAGGGTAGCTGGGTCATGTGAGAGGATATGGATACGAGGGTCTGCATGTATGGCAGTGTGAGGGGCCATGTGGGTTCATGTGTATGGTGGGGTGTGTATGTGGGACTCGCCCTATGAACATACACACACGTGCATGCACACACAGTCCCTCCCTATACACATGTGCATGCATACACATACACACACACACACACACACACAGCCCCTCTGTAATGCTCCCAGTTATCTGAGAGTAGGGTTTTCTTGAGTCCCCACCATGTTAGGCCTCCCCTCAACTTGTCTGCCATGACTTTGATGATACACAATTTGATAGGAGGGATTCAGTGTTGTTTAATATGGGGGTCCCACTTCGGGTTACTCACAGATCTGAGAGCATCTAATGAAGATCCCCTAGACCCCCAGCTACATGCCAGCCATCGGTGTTGAGACAATGGACTGATGTGGGATCCTGGCTTGATCCAGGTTTTGACCAAGGAGGCAATTCTGAAGGCACTTCCTATACTTGTCCAGATTGCTCTGTTGTTCCCTTGCTGACAAGGGTTTAATCTTGAGCTTAAGCCCAGACGTTAGGATTTTTCCAGTCCCGCGTGGCCTTATCTCAAAAAAAATAAAAAATCTGAAACAGAAAGAAACAAAGAGGAACCTAATTCCTTGGATGTTTCTAATTCCTTGGATGTTTGGCTCTATTCTGGCTGATGCCTGTCTCAGCCTGCTGGCAACACTCCCAACTAACTCAAGCTGCTGGATTTGTTTAGTAATTGGGGCTTCACTCCCTAGCCTTGGGAACACAAAGCCTATACTGTTCAGTATATATTGAGTTCTGGGGCTCCAACACCTCTCTGCCTCAGTGTCCTGTGCCTGCCATTGCCTCTACTGTAATTGGTGCAGAGACAGGCTCTCCTTTCCCTTCTCCCTCCCCCCAGCACTCCGGGTGTTTTTTAAATCTCCTGTGGGGCGCCAGGGGCTGACATCATCATCCTGGTCCTGCCCAGCTTGATTGACAGCTGGCTTTTAAACTGCAACAGTGACACTGAACGTCGTCACTGCCCTGCCGCTTCCTGCTCCAGGGGTGAGTTTTGTGTTTTACTGGGGACTTGCTCAGTCCATTCTGGATTCTGGGTCTGGTTTGTGGGGTCTTTTAGGCCCCTTTTGTTACACCCTCCCTACATACACACACACACACACACACACACACACACACACACACACATAAACACCCCTCCCACCCCTGGGCCTGGGTACCAGGGCAGGTCTGTGCTCTTGCAGTTTGGCAACGCATGTGGGAGCCATGTGATGCTAGAGCAATGTGTGGGCAGAGAGGAAAGGAAATGACTGGGGGTGGGCAGGGCTGGGCTGCTGCATCCTGCTGAGTCTCCCCCTGGGTCCTACTGCCCCTGTCTCCTGTCATCTTTCACAGGCAGCCAGGAGCAGATAAATATTTTCAAAAATTTTTAGGGGCCCCGCAGGCCACATAGAATGGCCTGGAGGTCTAGATGCATCCCGCAGGCTGTATTTTGCCCATACCTACCCTAACCCCTGACATTTGCCACTGAAATTCCTGTCCCTTGCTCCCAGAAGTACTCCTTTTGGGAGGGGAGGTTGCCACCTTAGAACCAGAAAAAAAACCAAATCCTAAACCAGAAGTCAAACATCTACTATAAAGTATTTTAACTTTATTTCAAAAGATATTTTTATTATGATCTGTGTTTGCTTAGTGTATATAGAGATGATTGCATAATAGTTCAAAAATAAAGTCTCACTCTTGTATATTGTGTATGAGGGAGTGTGTGGGGTGTGGTTGGAGGTGTATGTGTTTGTGTATGGTAGGGGGGGTGTGTGGGTTTGGGTAGGATTTGTGAAGGGATGTTGCTGTGTGTAGGGGGGTGTAGGGTATGTTGCGAGGTATGTGTATATGGCAGGGTTGTGAAGGCAAGGTGTGGGTGTGTGGGGTTTGTGGTGTGTAAGGAAGGGTGGGGAGGTGTGGGAGAGAAGAGGTGAGAGGTGTTCCCCTGATGGCACACAGCCCCTGCTGCCACCAGCAGCAGCAGGAGGCAGCAGGCCCCCAGGATGCTTGTAGTACAAGCAGGCAGTGCAATCTGGCAGCACATGGCTCTGGCCAGTTCCAAGAACTGTATGTGGCAGCAAAGAGAAGAGTCAAACCAGCCTGTCTCTTTCATGTGGGGCTCCCCTTAGTACATGTGCAGCTCTCAGCTGGGGGGAAGGCCTGCATGAACCCAGTGGCCTGGCCCTCCTCACTGCCACCATATGCAGCTTCTGGGACTCCACCAGAAGTGGAAGGGAGCCCGATCCCCCTACTTCCCCACAAAGGTCCAACAGCCATGTATGGCAGCAGGGAGCAAGGAAGGCAACTGGCTTCATCACTTGGGGCAACCCCCAGTGGTATGCGAATGCTGGGAGCTGCACGTGTGCGACAGGGAGCCCCACATGATACAGTTGGGCCAACCTGGCTCCACTTCTTGCTGCCACATGCAGCTCCTGAACCCTGAGGGTCTGCCACTAGTAGCAGAGGCAGTGCCATGAGGGGAAGTGTGTGTGGGAGTACCCGCACCCCCGCACCCTTCCTCACACCCCACAGACCTCACACATCCACACCGTCCTCACCTGAGCTCCAAGCTCCTGCTATTTTCTGGGCATGGGCTCTGAGCTCCACAATCCCACCCAGCTGCAGAACAGCCACCCCCCACACACACACCCCTTGCCTTCCTGCTGCCCAGAGAAAGCACTGCAGCAGGGACAGAAGGATTTTCTGTTGGAGGCTGGGGAAGCCAAGCAGGTTCCCCAGTGGCTACAGCAGTGGCAGCTCTGCCCAGAAGCTGCGTGCTGGCTGAGCCTGGCCTTTCTGTGCATGAGTGTGGGATTGAGGTGCGTGGGCTTGGCAGGGTATAATTAGTTGGTGGGCATGCATTGGACAGATCAAATTGCCTGGTGAGCTGCATGTAGCTCCTGAACCCTGAAGGTTTGCCCATGGGCTGTATTTTGCCCATCCCATTCTAAGGCAAGTAACATCTTCTGAAACTATTAAAATTTCTGAAAGATCACACTCTGACTTAGTCATGAGGATATTTTATTTTGGATTTCTTTCATGTTTAATATTCTGCTGCTAAATCACTTAAGGTACAGGGTAGTTTTTTGCAGTCAAGTTATACTCCATAACCTGACATTCTGTCATTTATGTTAACCAACATCCAGTCAATATTTCTGAGATTCTTTACCTTTTGCTTTTGTAAATCATTAATGAGTATATTTTAAGATCATTATTAATTGTACTGCTTTCATAATCTTAAAATTACTTCTATGTTACATATTAATTGTCAACATTTTTCTCAGTTTCTGATTCCTAAGTGGCAAATCTGCAAATAAGGTATTTCAGATAATTTTACCATCTGGGCTTATACAGGAAGCCAGTTTGGATTTGGATGGAAAACACAGATGATTCCAATCTAGGGTTTAATAACCTTACCCATGAAAAATATCTTGATTTCAGTTGGAGTAATCAGGGAGCCCAGCTATCATTAAATATCCCTCAGCTACATGTAAGTGGCGGTTTTCCTTTTCAGTCTGATTTTGCTACCCTCATTCAGAGACTAAATTTTGGATCCCTTACTCAGAAATTGGTCTGGTGAATAAGCATAGCATAATCAGGACCCAAGTCAGTGCTGAAAAAGGGACCCCACATGACTAAGGGGAATTGATGTGTGTGCAGTCATTTATGTGAACAGCACTCAGATTTATTTACTACTTCGGGATTTTTTCAGCCAAAAATTATATAAATATAAGTTGTTATTATCAATCAAAAAGAAACATAATCACAGAGTTAATGATACTTCATTCATGACTCATTTAAGGGGGAGGGCAGCATGTAAAAGAAAAAAAAGCATGGAAACAAACAAATGTTGCATTTTAAACAAAGTTACCTTAATCCATCCGAATGCCATCTCATGAAAAAGACATAGAGATGCACTGTCACTAATTGCATCACTGTCCTTCATAAAATAGTTGCATAAACAACATTATTAATCAATCATTGGTATGACAGTGAAACATGCAGTGTGAATAGCTCCTGCTCTGAAAATAAATGTGTTAGTATTTATTGTTCCTATGCCTCAACTTCATTTTTCTGCTTATAGTAGAAGGCCATTATCTGGTAATCACATAACATAGCATTATCTATATCTCTTAATCTTCTTCAAAAGAGAAACTGAGTTACCCAGATGCAGTGATGTGGAAAATCCATCTATTTCACAGCTTTTGGTTCTTTTCATGGATTTTGATTTGTCTGCACAATCCAAGGCTTTATTTTAAAACAGTGTTTTTATCTCTCCTGGTTAGAAAGATTATCCTCCTCTATGTAAATTAATTCAGTGAATAAGTCACTGGCTACCACTAGACTAAGTAAAATGAGAGACAAGCCCAAGGTAAAAAATTCAAGTCTAGATCATGAATTCCCCTGAAACTCATGGATATTCAGTTTGGGATTTGTTTCGAATGTGTTTACATTCTTAAGGTTTTATAGATTTGCAATATAAAAGTGTTTTTCACTTCTAGGAAATAACTCTGTTTAAACAAGAGTTTCGGTTACTACCTTAATCTTGTTGTGGACTATCTGAATCCAACACTTTTACAGACTTCCCCCTATGCAATCTGACTGTTCTATAAAGCCATAGAGTGCAGGAAGTCATACAATGTAGTGCCTACTTTGTGGTTAGATACTACCGTAAAGAGCACCATAAGCAATTCTAAAATAGACAGATTAGATATTTGAGTAGAAATTAGCATCTGTTGTATGTTAGTAACCAAAAATGACCCATAGAGTCCATTTCACTCCCACTGGAAGTGGAATTTAATCTTGGAAGTCCAGAATGGAGCAGTCAGTGGAGCAATTTAGGTAAGTAGTCATTCATAAAGAAGATTAAGGGATTCAGGATGCATACCAAAATTCTAATCTAGTTTTGAGTCTAGATTGCAAGTTTGGAAAGTCTGATTGAATATTTGTTAACAGAAAAAAATGTTGCTACCTGTTGCTATCATAGCAATTTCCACAGCATGGCTAAGACTGTAGGAATGTAAATAAGCAATAGGCTTTAAAACATCTTGAAGCTCTAAATAACTGCAGTATGAATCATGTAAGAATTACAAATGACATGTTAGCGGGATGTGAAATCAAGCGACCTGCCAGATTAAGGAAATGGTAAAATCCACAGTGTAAATTAAGCAAGAGAAGGCCTAGGCCTAATAAGCAATTATTAAGAAAGCTATTAATAAATGACCAAAGATATGCTGAAATGAAATTTCAGTAACAAGTAGAGAATTGTGTAGGGTGTATATTGTAATTCTGTGCCCGTGCTATGTTTCTGTAACCAAATCCTTTGAAGATAGGAGAGAGAGATTGAAGTGGCCATGTTAATGTAACCATAAAACAAAGAAAGAAAGCATGAAAGCTAATATAAGGGTGCATTGTAATCCAGAGAGAAGCAGGTAGAGAGAGCTTTCCTCCCCGAACCTGCAAATTCATAAGGCCATAGAAGTTAGTTAATTTGAATATTTTCCTAAAACTCTTTGGTTGAGCATACATAAGTAGAGATGCTGCTTCATCGCACTATAATTCCAGAGCATCAGAACAGACTTGATTAATTGAGTCTGCTGGAACATGGCAATTACCACACTCCAGCAGCCTCCCACATCTCGTATATCAGCATCCCTGCACTTCAGAACGGTGGCGGGGGGTGCTTTATCTAAAGCTCGTTCAATGAGTTTTAGATAAAGTGTCCTGCCACTGTTTTGAAGCACAGGGATACTGATACATAGGATGCTTCGGGTTCTTTAATTAAACCAGCTCTCAGAGTAACTCTAATTAAAGTGCCGCCCCGCACTTCCAGAGCAGTGTATTAAAGTGCCTCCTCCCCCACTCCCAGAGCCTTTAGAGAACCAATACAGACTAGTTCCCCAGGGACTTGGTGGGCGGGGGGGCAGAAAAAGACAAAATGACAAGTTAGAAAATGTCAGAAGCAGCTGTATACGCACATGATTAATCAGAGGGACAATTGGAAACAGAGGAAACCCCAGGAAGGACTTGTTGCTTGTACCAGATCCCTTCTTCCTGCCAACCTTTTCCACCACAATCTGTAGAATAAAGTTATTTCTTAATAAAGAATAATAATAAAAATGTTAAACTTGATTAAATAAGTCCTAAAAGCACTCTCTCAATTGAAGGCTCTCAAACTATCTTATTTAGATAAGGAGTAAAGATGAGCAAATGATTTTCACATTCAGTTCGGAACATTTTGAACTTTAATAAGTCAAAAAAATGAGAGCACAGAACTGCTTGGACATGTTTTCAGTTGATCTATGAGAGCTCAGTAGATGGAAGAAAATTAATTAGTATATTTTCCTGGAATAGAAACCTTGTAGGGGAGGAAATGTGCAGTAGCCAAACTCTAGTACTTAGATCATTAAGTATGGTTTAAGGTGGAAAGGACATCTGCAGATGTTGACAAGGGGGAATGTCACCAGTGCTGCCTCTATTTATACTCTACTCATAGAATTTAGAAATGTCTTATGTAAAACTGACAGGGCCAATAAGTGTAAAAATGAGCAAAATTTCATGGGATAATCAGAATATTTATAGAAATGTTGAAACGTGAAGCTTCTTAGAATGGATGCATGAAGAGACTGATCTTGAGTGATGTGGATACTCAGGCTACTGGAACTGGAAATTTTCTTTTGCTTGGGTATCAAATTTTGGGTTAAGCAATTGGGGCGCTGACAAATGTGGAAAAAACCCAAACAAATGTGATGTATCTGAAGAAACCACATTAGTTCAGCCTGGCTCTATAATGTTTATATAGATCACGTGCTTCAGCAGAGCATTTTGACATTTTATCTAATAGTTGATTCAATCAGCTATTATATAAAAGTACCCAAAAAGCCCCACTAAAGCTCCCTATCTATACAGATATTGAGCAAGCTGGGTCTAACTAGTGCAATTCCTCTTCTGGGCATGTGCTGGGCTTGGCATGGGGGCACATGAAGTTTAAAGTAAAGTACCATTTGGGGGAGGCAGGAGGAGGTGGAGCTTATGTCTGTAAGCAGCCCAAGTGATCAATATAAGACTGGTGCTGGAAGGGAAGGAAAAGAATGGAAGAAAAGAACTAAATCTTAGGACAGTAGCTCAGTACCAGATTTTCATTATAAAGTCCTACAAAGTCCCACAGTAAACATTATGGTTAAGTACAGAGAGTCAAAAAGCCCAATGTTGAATTGATTCAGTCTTCTCAGGTTAGTCTAAACTCCATAGATTGTACCAATAAGCAAGTGAACAGACATTCACTTTTGAATCCAGAAATGCAGCCACATTCCTGCAGTGGCCTAGGCTAGAAACTGGGGAGTGCTAAAGCAAGCTTCCCTACTTAGCTGGACTAGATGGCTTGGCCCAAGGCCAGCCTGCTCATCTTGCAAGTGGGGAGGGGGCTTGGAGGCAGGTGCAAAGCATCTTGGCATACTGGGAGACTGTGAGTTAACTTGAATCTGGAAGGGATCTAGGGCAGAAGCTCAATAAATCAATTTCACCTAAATCAGTTAAGTCTCATACCACACCCATCCAGGTTTATCTTAAACTGGTTTTGGCCATTTTGAAAGCAGTTTATGTGCATTGAACTTCTGTTATATTACAGATTTGAACTGGTTTCCAATCATCTATACTGGTTTATGTGTAATTTCTGTTCCTAGCCTCTATAGTCACAATTCAGTGAAGATTTCATCTTTATATATAATGGACTAAGATTGGTTTAAAACCTGAGGCATAGACACATAGACACATTTATATTCCTTCCAATTTGTTTCTAACACTAGCTCTTGTAACATTAAATATTCTTGTTTATATAAAAGCCCAGCCCCCTTTTCTGGGGTATATTGCTAAATCCTGGTCCCAGTGGGCACTTTTACATGAGACTCTATGTCACTGTAGTGACAACCTACAGTAAGATAGCATTGGCGGGCACAAACCATGATGCTGATGCTACTACACAGTAGCAATGAGCCATTGGGCAGTACAGTCAGAAACAACACAAGTGACACCAGGACTGTGCAGTACAAGTCATTTAATATTTGTCAAATTAAGTACTAAATAACTGTTCAGTAATAACTGCGCAGTTGGGTGCATGTGTAGATGCTCTCAGTGAGTTCTTGTGGCAATGACTTTCACACAGAATAAATACGCATTGCACGAAGTAGTTCCCTATATCAGTTTTCAACTTGACATGTTTTTTCTTAAATGTTTCCTGGTCTCAAGTTGTAATACTGGAAGAAGCTTCTCCATATCATTCATTACTGTGATAATATTATATAAAATATTGTAAAGCAAATATCCTACGACAGCAAGGACCTGAGTTTGATGACCCAGAATGTTCTTTTAACCTATATTCATAAAGATTTGTATTTCTTTTTTCAAGATATTAACTCCTCAGTACTTTTAGCTCCAGATTTTTCTTAAGGTGCATGGTTTCACATACACATTTATTTAAACAATGGTCATAATGCTGCATTACTCATTCAAACATACATGCCATTTACTTCAATAGAAGCTTCGCTTGGGTAAAGGCTACAATAATGAATCCAATATCTCTCCGTCTGTTAATGTTCATTTTTTATCACTTAATAGTGCATCTATTTTATACAGAATGTATTGTAAAAACATTTTCAGTTTTCTTCAAGATTATGCCTTTAAACAAGCAAAATACTATTATCTAAGATCTGAATGTGTTTCATTCTTTTGTGTTCTTTTTTTTTTTGTTTTAGTATCTATCCTTTTTAAACCCTAATGAATTTCATGGTTGGGTGCATCCCTGCATGCAGGGGTGTGCATTTGCTGCTGCATAAACTTGTGCCACTGCTTTTTGCCACTGTGTATGCCCCTGCACTTGGGTTTGCTGTGAGGCAGAATGCCACACTTTGGAGAAACTGTTGTTTTCCACTCCTACTGGCTACCAGCATGCTGAAGGAGCCAGACTGAGGCAACTAAAAGAGGGGACACCATCTGGCCAGCAACCAGAGTGTGTCCCAGTAGGACGGAGCATCTGTGCCTGCTGCATTGCTTTTCTTCATGGTGCTTTCTTTATTTTTTTCTCCCAGGATTTCCTATTACACATTTTGGCCCTGCAGTGCAAACTTGCAGTGTAAGGCACATTTTAATGTACCATGCGTGCAGTGTGCAGTGCCACAGACAGCCTATGCCTACACATCCGGATCTGGCCATTTATTACAATTCTCTTCCAAAAAGTGGTTGGGGGGGGGGGGTTGTTTTTGGGGGTTTTTTTGAAGGAGTGAAAAAAAGTGTTTGTCTACTATTTTAATAGGTTGACACCCTTAAGTTTTAGGTGGCTTTTGAGAAATGTATCCATTGGTCATTTTGTGATAGGCTTACCTTCTCTATTTGAAGGCTTATGGTGATTCTGAACAACATGAATAGATTTTGGAAAGAAAACAAGACTCTGAATTGAATAATAAAACCTCTTTTCTTAGAAAGGTTATGTTAATAATATGTTACTAAATTATTTTATTGAATTCTTAGAAATGATTTGGGTTTGACAGTGTGATATATGATATAGCTAATAAATAAGACTCCTTTACTTTCTTTCTTCCATTGGGTCCACACCTTCCAAACATTATTAATAGGCATCGTGCTTATTACTGGGAATAGTCCCACTGTTAGTCCAAACAGATTGACATGAACTACTCTTCAAGATGTCTTAATATGCTTTCTTTTGATGTAGCCTGAAGCATTTAAGGACATGCAAAGTTGCATCATTTCAAAATTGTCTTTGAATGAGACAGGATGTCATTAGTTCCTGAGATTCATTTTTCATAATCACTATTCTTCATCGCTGGTGGCATTAGATCCACTCATAATATACAAGTTCTCTTGTATAAAGTGCCTCAAGGAGAAGTTCTGAGATGGTGAATATTTATCATAAGATGTAGTCAGAGAGATTCATAACTGTAGCTCTTATTTGCATTTTCGCAAGGCAGAGGAGACGTGAAATTAAGCTAAAAGAAAATATTCCTCAACCTTTTTATTAAATCTGGCTAATCAGTTGTTCTTTCTCCTCAAAAGTTTTGCTGAAGAGAAAACTTAGCCATTACTGTCTTCTTTCCTTGTGTTTGCTGAGCTTGCTGCGCCCATCTGTTATTTCTTGTCTAATAACAGAAGGGACTAGCACATTAGTCTCAGGTGACACATTGCCCTCCCTTCTGCCTGACTTCAGACTAATGCACCTAGCTACCTCTCTCTACTTTTGTCTAATAACATGTAAGCACTTTGGGGCAGGGACCATCTTTTTCCTCCCATATTTCTATAACATTTATAACAATGAAATCCTGCTTCCTCATTGGAGTCATAGGCTTCATTCATTTTATATATTATTTTAATATAACAT
The DNA here is from genome assembly GCF_052110815.1 of Crocodylus siamensis. Classification (NCBI taxonomy): domain Eukaryota; kingdom Metazoa; phylum Chordata; order Crocodylia; family Crocodylidae; genus Crocodylus; species Crocodylus siamensis. The sequence goes on along the minus strand of NC_143397.1, from coordinate 40,734,109 downwards.
TATTTATGAATGATTTATATACATTTAGATATTTGTGTATACATGTGTGTGTAATGTATGCACATACAATATATTACATATAATTCTATGCAATACAGGCCTAGTATATTGGTAACATATACATATTTTACCCCTTTTCATGCCTATAATGTAAGTCTGAACTTTAGCATTGTAAGGTTATTTATGTCATGGAATCAGTTTAACTTCTGTAAAGCTGCACAACAGCTTCAGAGGCAAGATATCTTGAAGCTGATTCTTAGGGTACACTAAACTATGGCAATAGCTCATATTTGTTGGGATATTTCTAAGTTTGCTCCACCCACTCACTCCAAACCCAGAAATACACTAGTGAGGCCTCTCTGGGGTTGTTGTAAGGGGCCAATCTTAAGTACAGTAGAGACTTAAATCTCAAGTGCAGCTGCAGAGAGGCTGTCTCCAAGCAGCTTTAAGTTTTTCTGGGTGTGGCAAGCCTCAAAGGCTAAATACAAACAGTCAAAAATCCCAAAGCTGATTCAGTCTTTGCCAGTTAATCTAAGCTGTAAAGATTGAATCAACAAGCAAATGATCAGACATTCACTTGATTCAGTAAATGCAGCTACATGCCTGCAGTGGCTCAAGCCAGAAGCCAGGGAGTCCTAGAGCACAGCTCTCTGGCACATAGCCAGCATGGGCTGTGTGTTTGCTTCCTCTTCCTGCTGCACTGAGGGTTCTGGGATTTTCAGTCCAGAATTACAACAGTAGGACTCTGCAGGGTTGCTCATGGTTCCTCTCCTTCTTTCAGGTGCTTCTGGTATCTGTAGTCCACAGTCACAGTCAGCAAGGCAGGGCAGCTCTGTAAGTTTAAACCCCATTCCTGGCCCCAAGCCCCAGCCAGGGTTTTCCTGGAGGAGCCAGTGAGCCAGCCCTCACTGCTCCAGCCAGGGAGCAGAGTGACGGGTACTCTCTGGAGCAGACAGCACAGCCCAGTCCAGGGCTGCAAAATGCTGGATGCTGGGGGACTTTAAACGAGTTTGACCTAAATCAGTTATGTCTGATAATACATACAACCAGGTCTATCTTAAAACAGTTTCAGCCATTTTGAAACTGGTTTATGTGCACTGAACTTCTGTTCTGTTACAGGTTTAAACTAGCTTCAGACCACTTAAATTGGTTTATGTGTAACTTCTGCTCCTATTGAAAGGGTTCCTAGCTAGAGTCTGTTACTGTTGTGGGATAGAAGGCAGAATAGAGCCATTTCTTTAGAGTTCAAGTAGATATGTGTAGCTTTTAACAGTTTTACCATATAACATTCAGTGTCCTGATGAGACTGAGCTGTGCATACGGAAAGTGGTTGTTGTGGCAATCAGATTTTGTGATTTAGAACATATGCTTTCTTGATTGTTTTGCTGGGGTTTTTTAAGATTATTTGCACCGTAATGTCTAGAGAAATTTCTTGATGACTAACAGTACATGTGTAAGAATGTTTGAATGAGGAATGCTGGGCATCATGAAGGCTTATTATGATGGTGCATTTGCATGCTGTGAAATGTTTGTTGTGGCAGTAATACTAAAACCCTTTAAGGTAATATGACAAATTTCTTTTTTAATTTTTGTGTCTTGAACAGTTCCCAGGAAGCCCCCCAAAAGCTTTGCAAGAAATAAAAAGATTTTTCATGTGGTACATTTTGTGCTAGAGAACTAGAAAACAAAAGAACTGCAAATAACTGTGGTACTTTTTACGTAGAATATTGAAATACTTTTTGTTACTTTGGTTCCACTCTTTCAATGTACTGTAAGTGGTACTTACATACATTTAAGTGAATGAATAAGAATATTAATATCTACAACAAAAATGGAGACACACTTGTGTATTTGAGAAAAATAGTTATCGGATCTAATAATTTAAAACAGGTTACTTTACCTCCAGCCTCCAGGCTAAAAGCAGTCCATGGAGCCGTCATATCTTGCCCACAGAGCTCCCTGTGGGTTCGAGAGTTTGGCTTCAGCAGAGTGGTGGTCTTTAATATGACCACCCTCCCCTCTGCCAAATCCCTAAGCCCCAGTAGCTGGGCAGCCAGTCAGAGCCAAGCTACACCCCAATACTTTGTAGACCTAGGCCACATACCCCACTATTCTGGATTGGGACTGGGCTATGCCCCCTTCCCTCCCCATGGGGTGGGGTTGGGGCCAATCCACACCCCCTTCCCCCATAGGACCAGGTTGGGCTGGGCCATGCCCCCTTCTCCCTATAAGTCTGGGTTGGGGCCTTGCCATGCCCTCTTTTGCCTTCCCCACCCTGCAGTGCTGGGTCACACCCTGTTCTCTCTGCAGGTTGAGGTTGGGGCCTGACTATACCCCCTTCCTTCTTTATGGGGCTGGGGTCACGCTTCTTTCTCTTGCAGGACTTGGTTGGGGCTGGCATTCCTCCCTGCCCTCCTCTGCACAGCCAGATGGTGCCCATCAAGCCTGCTTGGGCACCAGATCTGAAATATCAGCTGCTCCTTGCCTGCAGATGGACCAGGCACTTCCGATCCAGCCCACCTGGCAAAAAGATTGAGCACCACTGCTCTAGCACAATGCGTCTGTCTGTCTAATGGATGTATTTCCTTTGTGTTCATGAAGTACCTCAAGAATAACTCATAGTGCTATCTCTTTTGATTCATTCATATTTACATGTTAATAGACCAGGTTACTCTTCTAGCTAGCAGTTATTCAAAAAAAAAAAAAAAAAGAAAAGAAAATATAGGCAGCTGGGTTACATTGTGTGGTTTTTTGTTTGTTTTTTTCTGTTTGCTCTGACGTTCAGTTGGGCAAATTTGTTTTCCCTCTTTTGATGTTTAAATTTTTAAGGGTAGGTGGCTGCTTTCTGTTAATTCTGGCTTGATTATGTCCTTAGCTTATGTCATTAAGCTTAGCACTAACTACTGTCTCACCAACTTGTATGACTGATGGTAGCAGGAGTACTTGGAACTAAGCACAAAGATAAGAGACTGCAGTAATAGGTTTGGGGTGTTTTTAAGGACAGATTTTCAGTAGAGATCAGCATCAGAGAGTTATCACTGAGATGCTTTTGTAGTGTGATGTACTCTGTTCTTCTGAAAATCTGGCCATTAGTATTTAGTCTTTATCCTGACAAAAACTCAGTGGAAGTTTTTGTGGACAGGAATTAGTTTTAAAAAAATGGCCTTAAGGATCTGCCCTTTTGGTTTTAAAATCCTATCAGTGACTCAGTAATGTGAGTCTTTCACACTTTGTATTTATAACAAAGGTTCAGAATAATGTTACTGCAAAAGAAACTTATAAAATAAGCAAGAAATAATGCAAAAGAACATTAAACCGTATTTAGAATTCACAGTTCAACCTAATTTAATTCTTACTTAGCTACTGCAGTAAGTTTAGCAATGAGGCAATCTCACCCCGTTTCTCAACAAATATTTAATAACTAAAAGTTGTATTACCATCATAGTATTAGCCCTGGCCCAAACTCTGGTCTTGACTGCATTTCAAATGGAGCTGAAGCCATCATATGTTACATAGGACATTAGATGCCAAGCTGCAAATGCATAAGCATATTCTAGGATGGGTCTAATTTGAAATAGATGTCAATTTGAGGTGCATCTGTCAAGCCCAAATCTGTGTGTGTGTCCATACACGTGCATGTGTGTCTGCGTGTGCATATGTACATATAAATAAATATATTTCAGTATTGGGGGTTGTCATCAGTAGAAGTTAGGCACGTCATTCCCTGTTAGCCTTGAAAAATGAGTGGGCTCTGTGGAACCTGAGATAATAGCATTGTCAGTCAAATAGAGCCAGAAGAAGTCATCATACTGAAGATTTATTTAATGTTCTTAACAGTCACTGGGAATATATACTCCTGCAGTTTGTATGTATGAAGGAGGGAAACCTGCTCCCCTCTTTCTTTTTTTCCCTGCAGAAGAGGTGCTGAGAATACTACAGCCGTATAGCTACAACTATTAATAAATATTCTAAGTATGTTTGACACAAGTTGGTCCATTTGACACAATGTGGTATAGGTAGTTTTAAGAGATTAGTAGAAAGTGCATAAGGGTTTATACTCTTTAGTTGTAAGTAATGTATTGTAAGTTGTAAGTAATGTATTGACCTACTAAAGTCTAATAATTGATTACCATTTATTAAAACATCCATTAATTTAATGACACTTCATAAAATACTTATAAATACACCATTTACTATGTTTATCCAAAATATGTGAGCTAAATGAATGTTATAACAGTTAGACTCATTAGCTCATTCTGCCCTACTTACAACATTAAGTTATTGCTTTCTTTGGGTATGGCAGTAAGAATAAAAGCAATATCAAAATTATGAATTTAAAAGCAACTAGCAGTGTGAAGGTATTACCTATGGATAGAATTTCAGTTGTTTGCAATGAACCAGTGCAAGGTTTTTTGTGCCACTGAAATCCCATTAAAGTTTATTTTGGGTACTTAATAATAAGCAGTGAATTTCATTCTGTCTGTCAATAATACAGAAAACTACCCCTCAGTCTAAATCATTCTATAGCATCCATCTGTACGGTACTAATCAAATTGAACTTGGAAGTTAAGCCAGACTCCCTAAAATGTAAATACATATCTCTCTGTTAACTTATTTAAATTTTTTAATGAACTATGATGAACACACTTGTTTCTGGGAGACATAAACAGAGTTGTAGTCACTAACTGATCTGGGCCCAGACCTATTGATGGTTTTGAAAATGAAAACCATCATCCACTCAGAATGGCAGTGGAAAGCAAACTGTGTTTTTTTAGACAGCATGACATATGTGATACCTGCCATATGTAGTATGGTCTGTTTTTCTAGGGAGCCAATTTGCTGTATTCTTCATAATGTAGTATTGTTGAACTACTGTTATGCTGAGCTGTGATACTGTGCTCAGTGTGAATGTGTGATCCTGTAAATGCATTAGCTCAGTCTGAATGTGATAAGAGCAGATCATTATGGATCATTAGCTCTGAGAAGAGGAAACTATCTGTTAGCTACAGTAGCTGAAAATTAAAGATGGGGGAGAGGGATCTGGTGGTAGGGGTTTACTACAGGCCACCACATGAGGAGGAAGAGCTGGATCTGGAATTACCAGGCAGCTTGGGGAGGCCGTGTGTGCAAAGGATGTTGTTGTCATGGGTGATATGAGTTACCCTGAGATCAACTGGGAGGAGCAGTCGGCCAGGTCTAGGCACTCACGAAGGTTCCTGATGTGCATACAGGAACTATACCTCGTGCAGGAGTTAATCATCCCCGCTAAGGAAAATGCCATACTGGATCTGGTGTTAGCCTCTGGGGATGACCTGGTGAGGGATATGCTAGTAAAAGGGAGGCTAGGGGACAGTGATCATGAAATGATCCAGTTTGCTATTCAGAGAAAGGTGGGGAGGATAACTAGCACAGCGCAAATGCTTGGCTTTAGGAAAGCCAACTTTAATGTGCTCAGGGCAGTAGTCAGGGAGGCACTCAGAGCCCAGGGGGTAGCTAGTATGGGTGTCCAGGAAAGGTGGTCCTTCCTCAAGGAGGCTATCCTTGGGGCGCAGCAGGATGCAATTCCACTGTGCAGGAAGGCGGGAAAAGGGTCCAAGAAACCTTCATGGCTGAGCACAGATATCCAGGGTGGCCTGAGGGCAAAGAAAAAAGCGTACTGGCGGTGGAAGCAGGGAGCAGGGACAAAGGTGGAGTATACCTCCCTTACCCAAGCTTGTAGGGATTTGGTAAGGGAGGCTAAAGTAGCACTGGAGTTTAGATTAGCTACTGGGATTAAGGATAACAAAAAGTCCTTCCTCAAGTATATAGGTAGCAAGAAGACGTCTCGGAGTAACATTGGACCCCTACGGGGCAGGGCAGGGCAGGGCAGGGCAGGGCAGGGCAGTTGGTGACAGACATGCGAGAGAAGGCAGAACTCTTTAACAAGTTCTTTGCCTCCGTGTTCCTGTCTGCTGACAATGGGGTGCTCTCAGGTGATAGCATAGAGAGGTCCAGGAAGGATGTGAGTCCCCTGACTATTAGTTCAGACCTAGTTAAGGATTACTTGGAGGGCTTAGATGTATCCAAGTCGGCGGGCCCAGATGACCTTCATCCGCGGGTACTGAAGAAATTGGCTGGTGTCATCGCGGAGCCATTGGCATGGCTGTTTGAGGACTCCTGGTGCTCAGGCCAAGTCCCTGAGGACTGGAAAAGGGCCAGTGTGGTCCCTATTTTTAAGAAGGGGAGGAAGGAAGAGCCTGGCAACTACAGGCCAGTCAGCCTCACTTCCATCCTGGGGAAGGTCTTTGAAAAAATTGCCAAGGGCCACATTTGTGAGACCCCTGCAGGGGAAGTGACATTGAGGGGTAACTTGTGGCTGCCTACAACCTTATCAGGGGCCACCAGCAGGGACTCGGGGGAAGTCTGTTCACCAGGGCCCCCCTTGGAGTCACCAGGAACAACGGCCACAAGCTGAGGGAGGATAGGTTTAGGTTAGATATTAGGAAGAACTACTTCACAGTAAGGGTGGCCAGAGCCTGGAATAGGCTTCCCAGAGAGGTGGTGCTCTCACCTTCCCTGGAAATCTTCAAGAGGAAACTGGATAGGCACCTGGCTGGGGTCTTATGACCCCTCCCACCCCCAGTGCTCCTTCCTGCCCATGGCAGGGGGTCGGACTAGATGATCTGGCTAAGTCCCTTCTGACTCATTGTTTCTATGATTCTATGATTTTAATGTACAAGCACAAGGCATATTGCCCCAAACCACCAAAAGTATCCTAACCTGTTACAGGTAAAGCAGGGGAATGACAAATGTTATTGGTCCTCTGTCAATAAAGTTTTTGAAATGTATTTGAGAGATATAAGGAAGAGGGCCAGATTCCCTCACACCCTTCTATCTAGTACAGAGGAAAGCAAAAAACCCCGGTGTCTACACCAGTCTGGCCATGAGCTAAAATTCCTTCCTCATTTCACTGTGACATTTGCAGAGGGCATGTGAGCACTACTATAGTGGATAAGTAGGAATAGCTATAGTTCCTTGGGAGGTACTATCCTTTAGGCCCATATCGTGGCCCATGGTCTATGGGGCAAATTTCATTTTCTATGCCCACCTGTACTACTTAGCTTAAGTAAGCATCCTAAACTATTGGATGCAAATTAGATTGTTTACACCTACCAGATACCCTAAGCACTGCATTTTAAAAGCCTCTCCTTTTTCAAGCAAGTCCTTGTTTGGTTGATTAAATAATATCTATATTGTGTTGTAGACAAATGGCCTGGAAAGAGTACTGACCCACTCACCCAGTATTTGCCCCATATTTAAAACAGGATATATATTTAAGAATTCAGAATGCCAGCATAATGACAGATATGCCTTCAGTGAGACTTTCTTGAATGTCCCATTTTTTGAGATTAGTAAAACTCTCCTTGGCTGTGTCCAGACAAGTGCACATGTGCAGTTTGTGGTGCCGCAGAGACATCTACAGTGCCACAAACTGCACATACATGCATTTGCAATGCTGCTAATGTGTAGCACAGCAACTTCTTTTAACACTGGGATCTCCCGGTGTCAAAATAAACCATGCCAGAAAAAAGCAGGGCAGGATACATGGCAGCAGCACGTGCTGTCTAAAACCAGAGCCCGGGTGGCGAGAGCCACACTCTGGCTACCAGCTAGGCTCTGCATGCCCAGCTCACCGTCACTGCAGCCCCAGAAGGCCCCCAGAACCCCAGGTAAGGCTGCCGAGGCCAGCCCAGGTGCTTCTCCCAATTTCCTGTACCCCACCCAGGGCAAATGCTGCATGTCAGAGCACACGTGCAGGGGTGTTTCCCAGGGACAAGTAGCAGTGTCACAAGTATATGCTGCTGCTATTTGCCCTGGGAAAATGCATGTTCCCACTCATGGAGACATGCCTCGGGCTAGAAACCTATCTTCAATACAAAACTACAAACAATAAGAGGGCATTACTAGACTGTAATTCACTGTTATGAGGTTTGCAGTTGTCATGGGCAGATGATGTTGGAAGCCATATTTGGACAGATAAGTTGTAGGAAGAATTAACTAAATAACTTAAATCACTGTGCGCTTGTTTTTTTTTAATAAATAAGGGGGAAATTTATTTCTCTATTCGTGGAAAATTAAAAATACTGGGCTACTGAAGAAAAACCAAATTGGCTTCCCTCTAACAGCTCAGGTCCTGTCTTATACTCTCTAAGTGTATTTGTTATTTGCACAAAGAATAAGGGCCAAAATAAAATAGAATTCTCCTGGGTTTTTTTGCACCTTTCTTCCTATTTTTTAATCATCACATACTATGTTCTAGTTCTAGTTTTGTATAAACTAATAGACAAGATTATCTCAGTTTAAGCTTTTAGCAAAAGCTATATATTATAAACTATATAATTATTATATGCAATTTTGATGTTAATTTTTTCATTGCTTTAAGAAAAATTAAAAATAAACAAGCACTAGTACCACTATTATACTATTTCTGCATATACCCAGTTATAAGATGCACCCTTTTGTAGGATAATTTGCATCTACCTCTAATTCTTAGCATTTTGGAACATTAATCGTAATAACTGATTACAATTTTGACAGCCTTTGTAATAGGCCTTTTTTTCAATTACAGACGAAATGATTTGTCATAGTGCTTGTTATATAAATAGCCCAATATTTTAATAAGGTTCAGTGGAAATGATAGGAATTATTATCCTGAAGGCATACTTTTATAAAATTACATAGTAAGTAACTTAATGGAACTAAGATTTCCATTCCAATATATATTAAAAGCAATTAAAACCGAGAAATCTATTTTTCTGTAGAAATATTTTTTAAGGAGCAACTTTAGTAAAAACAAATCAAAAAGGTCCAAAGAATGTTGTCCCAAAATTTTATTAAATGAAAATTAGCTAAACTGGGAAAATTGTTACTGATAAATGTAAAAGAATAAGTAAAAGACAATGACATATATAAAGATGACATGTAAAATTAGAAGTTAAAAGAGGAAAAGAAAATACCATAACTTTTTTCTTTTCTTTTATAGTCATTAAAGGCTACAACCTATAAATCAGATTTTGCTCAGGGCCAAACAGTCAAAGAAGATCCACATGGATTGAGTTGTCTACCTGGGCAATTCTCATTACAGTTTAAGGTTCTCGGCCAGCTTTCTCAGTTGTTTTGTGTGGGTCTTTAATACAGCAACAGGGGACAGGAAAAGACTTTTAAAATGAAAGTGTGAAAGCACAAAAAACTGACTTAACTGTACATGTTATATTTAAAAGCAATTTATTGGGGCCAGGATTCCTGTAGAGGCCTCCTAATTTAGAATCAGATCAAAGTTCTTAGAAATCAACAGGATTTTTTACAATACACTTTCTAGGTTCCCACTAGACTTTTTAAGGCTTAACTTTATGATTTTACCATTCCTTTTGCATCTTGTCTAAAGGTTTTTAAAGAATAAATATATGCTTTTCAGGGAAGTCTATTGGGACTCCTTGTCCTTTTTAATCTATGTCTATACTGGGCACCTGAAAGGTGCATGTTTTATAATATTTGTGTGAGGTCAAGCACCCCTGCATATATTGGAATGACGTGTAAACTTTATAAGAACTACAGAGACTGCCAGCTTCAGTTTCTACCAGTTTTAGAAGTAATTCTTAAATGAGATTTCTTTGTGATGGCTATCAGTTTTCTATTCTACCCATTTTGGCCGTAGCATTCTTTAAAAAGTGGCTAGATTTCTCTTCTGTGCAGTAGAGCTGCCTGCTTCTAAGAAATGGCTGAAAATCATTGGCTCAAACTGTTTCCTATAATGGCAAAACAAGGAAGATATCTGCATAGAGGATGAATGCTGTGAAAATGTATAAGTGCAACCAGCTACTTACAGCAGAAATGTACAGGAATAATATACAATATTTTTAACTGTAACTCTAAAACAGTGATTCTCAACCAGGGTGCCATGGAATTCTGAGATGCCACAAGATCCTTTTAAGGGTGTCACAGAGTACCTTGAAATATTAGCACTGTAAGGTGTGCAAACACCTACACATGATTCATAAGCTAAGCCCAGTGATTTAAAATAGGAATCTATGAGGGCAACTACATGTGCACTTTACTGTTGAGTTGCCTAATTAGCTCCTCAGTAAATTGTCACTGTTTACACATGCAGTGCTTAAGCCACCAACTAACTCCACTGTAGTATAGTACTTGCCAACCCAAGTACTATCCTATGGCAGAGTTATTTACTCTACTACAAGGCACCTGAAAACAGTGATCAGGGCTGGCTGAAGCATGAGGATGCTACAGTGTGGGGGCTTTCTGCTGGCAGGCCCTGCACTATAGCACCCTAATGCCCTTCCACAGCACATTAAGCCAGAGTGGAGCAGCTCTAGGCTGGTAGGCTGGCCCCTCCCCCTCCAAGCCCCCTGCTAACTGAGACTGTGTTGTCCCAGTTCAATATGCTGCTGTCCTGAGTGAACATGTAAACTCTGCACCTGGGAACAATAAACTCCAGTGTGAACTGCACCAGAGTTTATTGTGCCACATTAATAGCATGTGTAGATGCACCCTATAGTATCAAAAATAGTCTGACCTATTGTGGTCTTTCTGCATTCTTTGCAACAAAAGAATTGCTTTATTATTTTTCTGTAATAAAAAAAACTAGTGCAAGCTAAGAACTGGAATTGCCACAGGGTGTCTTGAGTCAAAGAAGGTTGAGAACTAATGCTTATAACTCTAGTTATAAAATTAAAGGAAATGTTTCGGTAAGTTTGAAATATTTGATAAGTTTGAAATCTTCCATTTAATCCTTTCCTGTTTCAAAATAAAATTCAAACTGAAGGTATCATACAAATGACAAAAAGTTCTATAATACATAACAGAAGCTATAATCTCACCTAAACACTTCACTTTGATTAAAACAGATCATTTCCATTGATCTCACATGAAATTTTCAAAAATCTAATTTTCCTGTACATATCCATTTTTGCTCTTGTTTCAGAAGGAAAACAAATTTAATATTGTGAAAAATTTCTCATGGAATGAAAATTCAGGGCTTAAATCAGTTCCCATTGTGAACTGTCTTGTGGCTTTGTGTAATTTTCTTTCATTTTCTCAGAGAAGAAAAGAGAAAGTCTCTAGGATCTGTAGAAAATCCCCAAAGTTCTTTTACTTCTAAATAAACTACTAAACTACCCTTATCTTTGAGATTTGGCTAGTGAAGGCTTCCTCTATGCTACTTCAAGCCAGATGGTTTGTACTAAAATTCCAGACATTTCCAGAGGAATATATGTTTTAGCCATGTTGGTCTAAGAAATAGAGACAACAAAACTCCTGGATTATTGGCAATATCTTTTATTAGACCACGTAAACAGTAGCAAATAAAAGTCTTTCTTTCCAAGCTTTTGGGTCCAAATACCCTTCATCAGCCAGGGAGAATTCAAAGATTGTAAAAGTTCTCCCAGGTAGAGAAGAAACTTCATTTTTCACAGGGGAGGTAGAGGATGGAAGTTTTTTCCCCTGGGTTCCTCAGAGCCTTTTTGTGAGAGAGTTTCCCTGTGATATGCAGGTTAGGCAGGCTTCTTCCCTGACAGTGTTTGATATCAGGCTGGGAGGTGAAAATTTCTTCTTTCTTGGTTAGCAATGAAGTTTACATATCCAAATGGCAAAATATGATATGGTCCATGCTTCAGGGATACATGGAGATGACAAAACTCTTAAGTTAGAGGCAATACCTTTTACTAGACCAACTACTATTTAGTTGGTCTCTATTCAGAAAACTTGCAAAGAAAGAATTTTTTTGCTACTATTTAGTTGGTCTAATAAAAGATATTGCCTCTAACCCAAGAGTGTTATTGTCTCTATTTCTTAGATCAACACAATTACAATATATATTTTTGAAACATAGAAGATATCGCATTTAGTAGGGCTGTGCAACATTTTTCCAGCTGTTTTATTTTGATGCTGTTTTAACTCATTTCAAGCTCAAAAAAGCTAAATTGAAGTGAAATGAAGGGCTTTGAAACAGCCTTGAAATGAAATGAGGGCAATCTAAATGTTTCAAAAGTTTCAAAACTTTTGGGTTGCAAAGCTGAAGCTGGGCTTGCCTGCAGGGAAATAGAAAGTAAGGAGAGAGAGTGGGAAAGGACTGCTTTGACATTGACTGTGTAGCTGGCCAGTTTTGGGGATCCTTCTCTGAGGTCCCTTGTAATCTGAGTGCTTTGGAGGAGGGATGAAAAAACAGCATAAAAAACCAGCATTGTTTGAACTGAGCTGCTTTCTGGCTTGGGGTCAGTTACTGAGCTATCTTCCAGAAGCTCAGCAGCATTAGACTGTAGCACTGTGGGGTCAGGCCAACTCTCAGGATCTCAATATTGCACTGTTAGACAGGAGGGTGTGACACAATTGTACAAACACACAAATTAATTAAGTGCCTACATGCACACACTACCAGCTCACGCACGTACACATCCAAACCAGCCTAAGCACATGCATATCTATTGCCAATTCAAGCACATACACTATACAACCCAGAAGTTAGACACAGATCACTAATTAGTCTATCATGCATACAATGCGAGATATATATATATACATATATATACACACACACACACACACTCACCAGTTCACACACATACAACCCACCTACACGTACACACAGGTAAGTTCCTAACTTGGATGGTACCATGTGTATGTGTGTGCTTGGGATACTTGGGGGAAGGTTCAGGTGAGAGAGAGAGAGTTAAAGTATAGGAGGTGAAAGTTGCCAGAACCAGGTTTAGAACCAGTGGACTACAGAGAAGCTGGCTGAGGAACTGAGGCTTGGGTTTACTTAAGGTAGACTGGGGCTGAAAACTTGAACAGACAGCTGAGATATTGGGGGGGGCAGATAAGTAGTGGCAAGGAGGAGACAACTAGGAAAGAAACTGAGGCAGAAACCTGGTTGCTCAGGGGAAAAGAAAAAGGCATTGAGGATAAGACAGTGGCAAAGAAACAAGGGGCTTTGAGGCAGAGAGGAGCTCAGGACAGGTGTTGGAGGTGGCAGTGAGCCAGAAGCAGGAGAGGGAGAAATGAGACATAAGTTTGAGGGGTGAGGAGCAGAGATTGGAGCCAGGCCAAACCATAGTAAAGCAAAATCCAACTTAGGGGTCCAAATAACAGTTTTATTACATAGACAACACACTACACAGTCCCATGAAGTTATTGGTTCACACATGCACACACACACACACGCACACACACAAAAGCACTCGCAATGGCAGCAGGAGAAAGAGACTCAGTGGAAGGGCTGGAGTCCAGGTAGGGAAGAGAAGCAGAGTCCAAGTCCCTGGTTGAAGAGGGGGTGGGGGGTTATAGCTACCTGTCCAGTAGGTTTTGTCCAGAGGGGGGGTCGCCGGCAGGGCCACTGGGTGGATGGGTGGTGTGGCATGGTGCTGGTCCAGATGGAGGGGCATCCCACTGGGTCTGTCTTCACTGCCCCTCTTTATAAGGGCAGACCTTGTGTGATCCTAGTGACAGGAGGCATGTCCAGGCAAGGGTCAGCCCCGGTGTACTGAGCATGTGTGCTCCACGCAGGGATGTGCAGTTTCAGGTGTCTGTAATGGTGCGGTACAATGATAGAGTTGCTGGTTCTGCAGGGTCTTTTCTCTTTCAAATGCTGGGTTCTTGTCTCTGTTCCTGGGTGAGGTCTATGGTTCCTGGATGAATCAATGCGAGGTGATGGCCCAGTCATTACAGGCCATTCAGTAAAGCCCTGCTACCATTGTATTTCAGTCATTCCCAATCACTCTCATCCATCTGGGAACCAATTTACATGGGAGGGGTATGTGACTCATACAGTTTCAACACAGAGGATGCCTGGGCAGAGGACACAAGATGGAGACTTGACATACAAAATGGAAACTTGGCATTACTTTGGTTCACTTACAAACCACAGGCCTAAACCATACAATATCCATATAAAACAATAAAAATCAATACGAAAATGATAATAATACAATATACAACAGTAAGAATCAATACAAACCTAATAATAATACAGTATAAAACAATGGATATCCAAAACCAAAAACTTGCTACCAAAATAAAACTGTTAAAGCTTATCCTAAGTCTGAGCTTGCTTATGCTTGTCTATAGGGAATAGAGAGGGAGAGAAAGAAAAGCCAGAAATAATTGGGGGAAGGGAAGGAAATGCATATCTATCATATATATAAAAGAAAAACTGGGAGTTTTGCCACAAGGCGACAAAGGCTGCCATTCATTTCCTGCTTGCTAGCCTAGGAAGTGGGATTCAGCAATACCTTTTTGTTTTAGTTTATATACCTTTTTATTTTATTATTATATTCATTGATTGATTCCTTTCAGTTTATTACTACCCCCAAATCCTCCAAAGATAAGAAACTATGAAACACACCATGAAGCATGCCTCTTTGCTATATCAAGCAGGCATGAGGCTTCCACTAATTATACAGGTAGCAAGGAGAGGAGAGCAGTACCAGTGCCATTGCCTGTGCCTGAGTCTGCATCCCCTCCAAGAGCACCAGCCATACCCTGCCCCCCCCACCATGACAACAAGAAGCAGTACCAGCATGACCGTATCCTCCACCCCCATTTCACTTCCCATGCTGAGCCTTCCAGCACCAAAAGAAGAGCCGGAGTCAGAGCTGAGCAAGGGAAGTTCTGGGGAAGTAGGGAGAATCATCTGAGTTTGTGCTCTACACCCCTCAAGTTTCCCCTACAGCCAGGTCTCCTTCCACAGAATTCACTTCAGAGGAGGCTAGAGGGTGCAGAGGCAAGTGTTTCAGCTGACTCCACTCCTCCTGTTCCTGTGCCTCTGCCTCCTGAGGAGGGGGAAAGTGCAACAGCCACACATGCAGCCTCACCTCAGAAGTGAGCGAGTAGTGTGGTCTTGGATCATTTTGAGCTGGCAGATGATTCCAAATATGTTATCTGCCTACACTGCCAAGCCAAAACAAGCCAGGGCAAGGGAACAAAACACATGAGCACCCTAGCGATGCTGATTCATCTCTGCAGGCACCACTCGCTTGCCCTTGCTGCCCCTCAGTCTGGCAGCAGTGGAAGCATGCCCAAAGGGAAGTCCCCCTCTCACTTCAAAGCTCCTAACACCCCAAAGCAGAGGCAGAACACCATGGAACAGTGGGGGAAAGGCAGACAGAAATGGGGGCATGTTGCAAAAACGAGCAAGATCACCCAGAGCATTGGAGAAATGCTTGCTGCAGATGACCAGCCCTTCTCCTTAGTTGAGCAGCCTGGGTTTAGGCAACTCATAGTGCTCATCACTCCATCCTACCAAGTGTCCATACGCATCACCTTCAGCAAGACAGTGGTTCCATCCCTGTATGAGGCATACAGGGAGAACTTGAGGGAGGAGCTGTGCAAGACAGGTCTGTAGGTGGCCTTACGCTTCACCTTGCACATCTGGAGCAGTCGGGGTGGAGATTTCACCTACCTATCCCTCACAGGACACTGATGCAATCAGTCAAGCCATCAGTGGGCTCTCCTTCAAGGTGAGGTGATGGATAAGTCCAACACGGCAACAGATATCATGGCAGCCATGAACCATTTGGTGCAGAGTTAGCTTGTTGGGCAGGGAAAGCTCACCCACGGGTTTGTGGTCACCGACAATGGGGCCACTATGGTCAAGGTAGTCCATGATGCCAACTTTGTTGGCATCCACTGTGGCACACAGGCTGCACCTCATTGTCAGGGATACCTTGGAGGGGGACAGGGCTGCCAGTGATGGTGCCAGCATCACCAGCAACCTCTTTTCAAATACAGGAAGGTGGCAGGCTACTTCCACCAGAGCATCAAGGAGGGCTTCAGGGCAAACAGGTAGAACTGAACATCCCACAGCACAAAATCATGCAGAATTTGGAGACTCAGTCGAATGCCACATACCTAATGCTTAAGAGACTGGTGGAGCAACAGAAGGCCATACATGAGATGGCCCTGCTTGGGGAGACTGGATTCAGAAGCCCCCTTAACAGAGCCACCATCTTCCAGATCTTGGTGGTCTGTAAATTCCCTTTGAGGATCAGGCCTGAAAGATTGGAGACAGGTGGTGTTCTGTTCTTGTCTTTGATAGATTTTTGTTGTACGCTCGTTCTGGTGTGCAGTTCTTGCTTGATGTCTCCATGTATTTATGGAGACATGTATTGTATTGTGAAGATATTTCCATACTGGAGATATTGTTGGCAAGTTTTGCATGTCTTATCATGGCATGGCCTGGATCCATTCGGTGTGTTTTGGGTCAAGAAGTTGGCTTTTGATGATGAGGTTAGTGAGGTTCAGTACTTGTTTGAATTTACAAATCACTTTTCACAGATGAGCCTGTGAACTGCACTTCATCAGCCTCCTAGGTACAGAAACTCATGGACTCAACATAGACATTGTAATTCTGACACACTACAATCTGCCAGACATCTGACTCCCCAGGTACCTCTGCACTTTTACATACGCTGCTACATCCCCCTTCTCCCCTCTCCCCCGTCCCCCCCCCCCCAGCCTGTCCCTCACACTCTGATGCATTTCATTTCCATTTTCACTGACTGGCTTTCTTGCCTGCATTGCACGCCAGCCCTTGGCTTCTTTACTATTCTTTCCATCCAGGAAGAGCACACACACCAATTGCAGGTGCTTCATCAGCCTGATGAAGTGTTTTTCAACCCAAAAGCTTGCTAAGATATATTTCTCTATTCAGTTGGTCTACCAAAAGATACCAGATTAGACTGACCCACAGAACCTTGTCTGCCAATGCCATGTCCTTAGACCAACGCCCTAGCACCTGCCCCTGGTCAGCCAGCTAGAAGGACACAGGGCCCTGAGCACATCTAAGCCCCAGGGCTGGGGCTGGCAGGGAGAGTTCTCTGGGAGCTGTTGGAGAAGATGCTTCCTCCACTGTTTCTCCCTCCACTTCACTCCACTCCCAGAGCAGAGCTTTCCCTGCCGCTTAATTTCCCCCCTCCCCCTCAAAGCCTTCCCCAGACAAGGATTACCCTAATCTGGTGAAGGTGTCAAGACTAGGGGGGGAGGCAGCTGTAGGCTGAATACCTGTGTGCTCCCTCTATAGACCAGAAAGAGATCTATAAATACTAGATACTAAAAATGGATGCTTGTTCATAGCTAATGTATTCCCTCCACCACTCTCCCCACATTCCAAATGAAATGCTATGGATGTTTTTTAAGGAAAAAATTGAAATTATGACCAAAACACTTGTGACAGAAGTTCTTGACCAGCTCTTCAGTATATATAAAGATGAATATTATTCTCTCAATGAAACACAAACCTAGTAATGCAAGAAAAATGCTAAAGCTAATTCTATTGATCTACCTGACTAAGTACAAACAGTCAGAAACCCTGAGGCTGAATCAAGTTAATTTTCACAGGTTAGTCTAAAATGCATAGATTGAACTGAGAAGCAAGTGAACCGGCATTCACTTGTGATTCTGGTAATGCAGCCACGTGCCTGCAGTGGCTCAGGCCAAAAGTCTGCGGGCACTAGACTACACCTTCCTGCTTGGCTGAAGCAGACAGCTTGGACCAAGGCTAGCCCAGCCACCCTGCAAGGTGGGAGGGGGTTGTAGGAAGGTGCAAAGCATCCTGGGATGTTGGGTGACTGTGCATTAACTTGAATCTGGAGGGGATCTGGAACAGTGGTTCAGTAAACTGTTTTGACCTAAATCAGTTAAGCCTGATACTGCATCAATCCAGGTTTATCTTAAACCAGTTTGGGCCATTTCAAAAGCTGTGTATGTGGCCTGAACTTCTGTTATGTTACAGATTTGAGCTGAGTTCTAATCACTTATACCCGTTTATGTGTAATTTCTGTCCCAGCCTGTGTGTGTGTGTGTGACTGTATATTCTTACATAGTAGTAAGGTCATATAACTGTCAAAATTTGTTCCTACACATGTGGGTCTTTATAGTCACAGCTGTGGAAGTGATTTGAAGATTGACACTTGTTTCTATGCATACTTGTACTGAACATTTGGACTTGTGCCTGGGGCTAGTTTCTAAAGTGTTTCATCTGTTTTGTTAAAGATACCTCTTTCGGGCTTCAAAACACAACTCTAGTAAATCTCTCACCTGATGAATTCTGACATTCTTCTTAACTGGAAGGAGCAGTACCCTTGCTTATGTTATCTGCAGTACTCTTACTTACGTTTTTGCTGAAAGAACCAGAAATGTTCTTAATAATCTGGGAGATAATGCCATAATAGATTTTTCTAGACAGAATTTACCCAACAAGAGTTATAGCAGAAATTTGTGGCAATAGAATTTAGCAGAAATGCAGCCTATGGTGAGATGCGATCAGGGACAGAATAATGGTGTGTATTTGAGGATAGTAAGAAGCTTGTGCTTACTATCTGGGTCCATGAGTACAATGTCCCCTTCATGTCTTCAGATATCAGATAATCAGGATATCTCTGACTAATGAAATGCTTGGAGATAATATCTGTATAACAATATACCAGCTGAGTGGTATATGGGTGTACGTCTTACCTAACTGACAAGCCTCACTGTCTCCTGAAGTTGCCAAAATAAATAACTAAATATTTGAAGTCAAAAAACCAGCTGTTTAAAAAAATATCAAACTCTGATATGTTATTGGTAGTTCAAAAACATTGACCTATCTTGAATCAGGCATTCGTTTTACTTTAGTTTGAATATGATATACTGACATTTATAGGGATTATATATCAGGTTTTCTCTCTGCTTAATGTAAGGCATTTGTATCAGGAAAATAGTTATGCTTGCATTTTTGTTCCAATGGTAAATGGAAAAAAAATGTAGTTAGATGTCTAGCTACCAACTTGCACTTGCAAATAGTGATGCGATCTGATAACAACATTTTTCTGTCTAAGAGCTGACCTGAACCTGACTTTAAATTAGAACTATTAAGAATAGACTTACCATTTGGGTACCTTCAAACAAATAGTTTGAACTGTCTACTTTTGATGTTTCCAAATGTTTAGGTGATGCTTATGCTCAATTTTAAATTCAAATATTAAAGACAGAGCAGATAGAAAAATAACCTTGTAAATCGGAACTGTTTTCATAAATTATGTAGCCTAAGAAATGGATACTTAAATGTAAAGTGACATTTATTACATTTTATCCAAAGCCATCTTGCTTTTGTGGAAGGGATATTATTCTGCCTGTCAAGCTTTTTAATCTTTCAAATGTCATTGTTTCAGTAGGTAACCCACTCCTAGGAGAATACTAGTAAATTCTACTTTTATTGAATATCTTGGGTGAAATTCTCTGCTGGTGAAATTTGATTTGGCGAAGTTTTGTTAACTCAATACACCTGAACCAGTCCATACCACCAGAGAATTGGTTCCCTTTCTATATTGTAAGTTGCTCCAATATTCACTAACAAAGTTCATCTTATTGTAAATCTTATTTTCTGGTATTTTTAGATTTCTTTTTTTAAATATCCACATTTAACATCTTTCTCAAAACAGTCCATTGAATTTTTTCATATTTTGGAGATGGTACAAGCTAGATAGTGTTCAATCTTAGTAACTATGATATCATTAAATCTTTCAGTACTTCTGAACAATAAAAGCCATAAAAAGAGGCAGAAAAACAATTCTAAAATATCTAACCAAAGTTAGTAAAATTCCTTGCTCAAGTAGCTCCATTTGTAACAATAGTCAAAGCTAAAATCTGACTCAGAGATAATTATTCCAGAATCTCAGTTTCTTCAAGTTGCATTCAGTAAGTGGTTTGGGGGGGTGGGAGGGGGGTTCTATAAAAGCATTTGAATCCAGTTATTAGTCATCAACACGCCTTTGAGTAGGACGGGGAAAAATAAGTTAGTTGTTTAGGAAATTGCAGTGTAAGGTTTTAAACTTCAAATTTTCAGTGTATAGATTATGGATAATGTGCAGCAGCATAGCTTTGCTGAAACCAATTTTATTTAAGCTGAAGATTCGACCCTGTGGGGTTTTTTCTATCTGTATCAGTGATTCTCAGTTTGTTTAGACTCTAGGCACCCCATGTTAGACTCAAGATAACCTTTGACAAATGCCAGCTCTTAGCTTTCACTTTTTTTTGACTGTGGAAAAATAATAGAGCAATTCTACTACGACGATCTCAAAGATCACAACATATCAGAATATTTTTGACACAGTGGATTCTTATATGGAATCTCTGGGTTTATCTTCTGAATCCTGTGTAGGTATTTACAAACCTAACTGCTAATATTTCACAACACCTTGTTGCACCCTTAAAGGATCTCATGGCATTCTAGTTGAGAACCATATAGCCTATATGGTCATTCTAGCCCATATGGTCACCTTCTTATGTAAATCTATTTAAATCAATAATATAGTTTTGTATTTATTTTGGATGTATCATAGATGTATTGTGACTGGGAGCATAGGAGGCTGGCTACGTTGCAATGCTATACTGGTAAAATTGTATCCACAATAGAGGGTTTTGTCAACAAAACCTGCCTAGTATAGAAAAGGACTTTAAGATAAATCCTTTTTGGGACTCTAAAATGAGACTAAGGCAGACTTCACGTGGTTTAATCCACCAAGACTATGATTCAACACCCACCCCTCCTTGCTTAGTAGCTATGTAGTTCTGGAGGTGCCTCAACTCAAAACTTGGACGTGCCTATCTTTTTCACCTAAAGTTACCTATGTGCTTACTACTTTCTAGACATGCCCTGAACAGCATGATCTGAGTAGCTCTTGCCTAAACCCCATTAGGATTCAAGAACTCAGCAAAACGGCGCTTGAGTGCTCTGAGGGGACCTGAACCAGTAGGCCTGCTCACAGCTTGCATTATGCAGACTGACAGTTCTTAATGTCATCAGAGAAGCCAGTTAAAGCTGTGTCTATGTCCGAATCATTGAATCTCTCCAAATCTCTTTGAATAGATTCAGAGGGTTCCCATTCAATTTGGAGAGACTGAAGAAGGGGTGGACAAAATGCGGCCCAGGGGCCAGATGTGGCCTGCCAGGCCATTCTATCCGGCCCCTGGGGCCCCTAAAAAATTTAGAAAATTAACATTTATCTGCCCTGGGCTGCCTGTCATGAGGCCCTTGATGGCTTGCCGAAACTCAGTAAGCAGCCCTTTGCCCAAAATAATTTCCTGCCCCTGGATTAAAGGGTCTCCTGATTCAATCTAGAGACTCAGCTGCTGAATCGGGCCAAATCTCTGCCAAATCAAATCAGCAACCAAAGCTTCGCACAGCCCTAGACAGCAGGGTCAGAGGCAGTTGCAAACAGGGGAGGCAGAAATGAGTGGGGATGGGACGTGCAGCTGAGGACAGGGTGGGGAAGAATACTTACTTGCTTTGCAGACTTAAACAAAAAAAAGTCCCTTGCTGCAGCTCCTGTGGCATGGTCCAAAAGTGGGGGTGCAACTGCTCTACTGCACTCTCTCTGAATCTGCACATGGCAGGTCCCTTGAGTTCTGGTCCCTGTTTTCAGGATTGTTTCTGATTTCTTTTGTTCCTGTGACTACTTAATTTAAAAAGCACAAACAATCTGTAAAGCAGGGATCAGGAGTGAACTAAAATTGTCTTCAGAAAAATCTGCTTTAGGAATTCAAGAATTTGTTAAATTACTCATATTTCTATTTATATCAATTTGTAATCATGGTAAGATGGCACCTCTTAAGAGAATATATTTGCATCAGGAGGAAGAAATAGAGACTTTACATAGAATAAAGCTTAGTATTGTAATTAGCTACATCTAGCAATCTGAAAAGGGTCTGACCCCAGTCTGTAGAAATCACATTTATTGAAATATTTGACATCTCCTTGTTCACATAAAAACATTATAATCAATTGTAAATTAAATAACTTTATGTTAAAACTTCTATTCTCCTCTTTAGTTAAGTTCATTTTCCCTGTTACTGAAATCTGTTCTGCTCTTACACGTACTACTAGAATACACTAGTCTTTCTTCACTTGTCAGATATAACTTGATATGGTCAATTTGTTTGCACTGAGGGAACCAAAGCTGTCTAATTTGCTGAAAAAAACGAAGGAGAAACTGACAGACAATTATTAAAAGCTTCCATCTTTCCACATTCATTATAACTAATTGCTGACTAAGACTAGAGTATGAGGATTGGTGTAAAAATGACTGATACTTAAAGTTCAATCTCTGTTTTTCTAAATCAGCTTCACTGACACCATTAAATATGCTATAAAGTTGTGCATTTTCTTGTCTGCATTTCTCATTATGAATGGCAAACCAGAGAAAAGCAAATATCTTGATAAGACATTATCTTTATGCAGAAAAGCTTTTAAGGGGACGAATTACCATCTTTAATTCACTATGTGAAGGACAGCTCGTGTTCATGTTGTGTGTGCAGGTGTGCTTTTGTTAGTTCACAGTAACCTTGAAGCTTGTTATGGAGATATTAGCTTGTATTAAAATGATGAGCCACCTGAAGAAAACATAAGCCAAATAAGGAACTGAATTACCTAGTTCAATTTTATAAATAGATGTAAAGAATTTAATTTACCACTGAGTTCTTTCTGTTCTTTGTTCATTAGCCCTTGATATATTTTATTTCCAAGACAAAGAGCTGTTACTTTAGTTCTCTTTCTTTTTAGGCTGAAATCCAGGTAATAACCCAGGGAAATTGTAGTCCTTCAATATTTGATAACCTTATAGGCAACAAATTATAAGACCAATGTGATGTATAAGACACTCTGGGTCATTCACAGCCATTAACTCCAGTGTAGATGGAATTTAGCTTGTTAACGGCATTGAGAGTGGCTGCATATTGAATTGAAGACCCATTGGTGTATTATCCTGTCTTCATAACAGGAACATTTCCAGATTTACAATGCATCGTGTATTTTCCAGACTGCAAAGACAGCAATCATAATTTGACCAAACTAAGTGGAATTAACAAGGCTTCTCACATCTTGATTATTTCAGTGATACTGTTTTGAAGCATTTAGTGTTGGATCCAGATTTATTAGTAAGTTAATCACAGAATCATAGGGTAGGAAAGGGCACAGATGCAGAATTTGTTATTCCTGTCCCGCTTTTTCTTAAAAATCTCCAAGGAAGGATATTCCATAACTTCCCTAGATTTATTTTTTTCTGGTGTTCCTATACTTACAGTTAAGAAGTTCCCCTGAGATTGATATAAAAATGTTTGCTGAAGATCAAACCCACTACTGTTCATCCTTTTTTGTGCAATAGTGTGTTTCCATCTTCTTTATGATAGCCTTTAAAATATTTGGAAACTGGTAACATGTCCTACTTTCACCTCCTTTTTTCCAAACTCAGACTACCTCAGACTACCTCATTCCTTCAGCCTTCCTTCCTACGGCTTGCTTTCCACACCTTGTCATCTTAGTGATTTTTCTCTGGAACCTCCAGTTTCTTCACCTCCTTCTTAAACTGGGGTGTCAAAAATAGTCACAGTACTTGAGCTGAGGCTTCCAGCCACAACAGGAATATTATATACTTATGACTCCTTCAGATATGTATTTGATATGTGAATTCTGTAGCTATACCTACTTTTAAGCTGTCAGCTCCCTCACACAAACACCATGCTGAAGAAAATTATTGTGGTTTGTGACAGTACACAACTCTACTCCAGTATGCTACATATAATGGGTAAAACTGGGGTTGCACCAGTTCAGCTCACAGCACAACATGCGTCAGTGGGCATATAATACAATGCAAATATGATGAAAGCTGCTATCAACATGAATCTTAGGATTCAGTGAAGTATCTGTTATAAACTATCACCATACCCCAACCCCTCATCAAACCCCAACCTTTTGCCTGGGCAGGAAACCTGTTATTTTATTCTCTTGTATTTCCAAGCAGCTACAGAAATACGTGCCTTGAAATATTTAGTATGCTTCAGATCTGGGGAATGTTATATAGTATAAAAATAAACATGGGTCTGGAACAGTCTTATGACAGTCTTTCCTATTCTGTAATCTCTAACATGTACAGCTTGTGCTGCACTGCTAGAGGGCTAGTGAACAGGTAACCTAGCATGCTTTGCTAGAGCAGCTTTTTTGGATATTTCAGACAGCAGCCAAAAGCAACTGAGCACAAAGGAAAGTGTTGTTTGGCCAGCTGTCTCACTGAGGAGATGTATTTGAATTCCCCCTTGAACAACTGTTCCAAGGATTGGATCTGCAGTGGCTTTCTGGAGATGACAAGTAAAAGAGCCAAAGAAATCCTTTCCTTGGCCATAGTCATCTACAGGTACGTTGTGCTTCAGCAGTGAAAGCTTCCAGCCCTGGTGGTCCTTTGAGGACCACGATGCTGTCACGGGCATCATGTTAGCCCACTTGGAGGAGGCACAACACAATGACATATAAGCTGCAGCACTGCAGGCCTGGTGTCAGCCTATTGCTGGGTATTACTCGTGAGCTCAGACTGGTAGGAGCGGCTCATGCTTGAAATCTGGGATGATGAACAGTGGCAGCAGAACTTTAGGATTTCCCATGACACATTCATCAACCTTTGGGCTGAGCTGGCCTCTGCAGCACAATGATGCTGGGTTTTGGCACTCCCTGTTCATTGAGAGATGTAATTTGGATGTGGTAGAGGGTATGGAGAGATGTGGCCCTGGTAATTTGGAAACTGATGCACACAGCAATCAATGGTGATAATGGCCATGCACGAAATGTACAATGCCATACTTGATCTGGGACTTACAGTTAATTTGGCTCAGGGACCTACAGGAGTTTCATAGTTTCATAGTTTCTAGGGTCGGAAGGGACCTGAGCAGATCATCTAGTCCGACCCCCTGCCATGGCAGGAAAGAATATTGGGGTCAAATGACCCCAGCAAGATGTTCATCTAACCTCCTCTTAAACACCCCCAGGGTAGGAGCCTGCACCACTTCTCTTGGAAGCTGGTTCCAGACCCTAGCTGCCCTGACCGTGAAGTAGTGCCTCCTGATATCTAACCTAAACCTACCCTCTGCCAGCTTGTGACTGTTATTCCTGGTCACTCCTGGCAGTGCTCGGAGGAACAGTGACTCCCCCAATGCCTGCTGATCCCCCCTGACTAGTTTATAACAGGCCACAAGATCCCCCCTCAGCCTTCTCTTTTGGAGGCTGAACAGGTTCAGGTCCCATAGCCTCTCCTCATAGGGCCTGCCCTGTTGTTCCCTGATCATGCGAGTGGCCCTCCTCTGGACCCTCTCCATGCTGTCGACATCCCTCTTGAAGTGCGGCGCCCAGAACTGGATGCAATACTCCAGCTGCGGCCTGACCAGTGCCGCATAGAGGGGGAGGATCACCTCTTTGGACCTGCTCGAGATGCATCTGTGGATGCATGCCAAGGTGCGGTTGGCCTTCCTGACTGCATCCCCACACTGCCGGCCCATGTTCATCTTGGAGTCAATGATGACCCCCAGATCCCTTTCCGCCTCCGTGCTGACAAGAGGGGAGTTCACCAACCTGTAGGTATGGTGCCGGTTGTTCCTCCTGAGGTGCATCACCTTGCACTTGTCTGTGTTGAAACCCATCCTATTCACATCCGCCCACCCTTGTAACCTGTCTAGGTCTGATTGTAGCCTGTTGCATCCTTCCAATGTACCCATGTCCCCCCACATCTTAGTGTCGTCAGCAGATTTGAACAGGGTGCTTTTTCCCCCTCATCCAAATCACTGATGAAGATGTTGAACAGTGCGGGCCCGAGGACCGAGCCCTGTGGAACCCCACTGCCCACGTCCTTCCAGGTTGAGAAGGACCCATCCTCTACCACCCTCTGGGTGCGGCCCTCCAGCCAGTTGGCGACCCATTTGACTGTGTGGGTGTCTACACCACAGCCCCCCAGTTTCTTAATGAGAACAGGGTGAGAGACAGTGTCAAAAGCCTTCTGGAAGTCCAGGAAGATTATATCCACTGCTACCCCTGCATCTAATGATCTGGTGATCTGATCGTAAAAGGCCACCAGGTTGGTCTGACAGGACCTGCCACTGATGAATACATGTTTGTTGCATGGGTTCATTGAGTTCATTGATGGATTCAAAACGATAGCCTTCATGAATTGCTTGCGGACCATCAGTGGGATCCACACACCTATTCTGTGCCCCCTTCATCGCACGTCAGATTACATAAACCATAAGGGATTCTTTTTAGTTATACTTAGGGTGACCATATATCCTGGGTGAACTAGGGCAGTACTGGCTTCCATAGTCCAAGCCAGTCCACCTGATCCAGTCTGCCAACCTTGCTCCTGCCCAGCAGGAACTGTGCTTGCCTGCCCAACTGTCTGGCACACTATGCCACTTCACATCTCTGCTGGACTCGACTCCAGGGCTTTTGACCAACAGGCCAGGACCAGACTATGGAAGCTGGGACTGCCTCAGTTTGTCTGGAATGTATGGTGACCCTAGTTATACTGTAGGCAATCGTGGGGCACTTCAGGTGTTTCACTAACATCAGTGTTGAGTGACCAGGCTGAGTCCACAATGCCTTCATATTCAGGAGCTCCAGTTTCCTGGAGATGATGGAGTGGAGGAAAAAGGAGGAGTTTGCTCTCAGCACTCCCACCATGGATTTTGGTGAGTTGACCATTCCCCGCTTGATTATTGGGGACCCAGCCACCTGCTGGTCCCCCATGACTCATGAAGCTGTACACCAATTGGGTGGACTCCAAAAAGGAGATCTTCAAATACCAGTTGAGCAGCTGTCAAATGGTGGGGGAATGCATCTTTTGGCACCTAAAGGCCACTGGGTGGTGTGCCTTGAACTCAGGCTGAGAAATATTCCCAGTTTCATGGCTGCTGCCTGCATCTTCCACAATACTTGCAAAGCAAGGGAAACCAAGGCAGCTCTGGACGGAGTTACCTCAGGGGAAGCACCTGACACTTTGGATGGGGCCTGAGCTGAAGCAGCTTTCCTAGCCAAATGTCTCATACAGAACCACCAACAAGCTGTTCTGATCAAAGAAGCCTTGGCTGATGACTATCTAGGATAACCTTATGCTAGATAGAAGGGAATTCAGGATACCTCTAACCTATTTGTTCGTGAACTGTTTGTTTGCCATAGTGCACATTTAGCAGTCTTATCCATTTCTCCAGAACATCTCAGTAAGCATCTTTCATGCTAACTATTGGATTGATCACTCCCTGTTGTGTTGTACTTAACGTGTTTCACTGCTTGAACCCATGGTTGCTCACATTTTAAGCAAGTTTAATACATACTAAGTTTAATGTGTGACATGACACTAGGACCATCTTTCAATATGGCCATAGGTGAGTAGCTTGCAATAGCAGGTTTCTCAATACAGCCATCAGTTTGAAACAAGGATAGGGAGCATTTTTTAAACTTAGATTTCAGAAGAGTCCAGGACAGACAAAGTTCAAGACAATCAGTAAAACAGAAGTGATAATACTTGAAGTTTTGTAAGATGTATTTTCCATTGAAAATTGTGACCAGCTCAGTTCAAGAAACCTGGATTTGTGTTCTTGCTATAAACAATAACCTGCATCAGTGCTTCATGTTACCAATTTCTCTTTCAATGTGAAGATGACTCAACCTTCCAAAAATTGTTGCTGATCAATAAAAGGCACAACAGACTATTTGCATGTGCCCGGGGTAGCTTCTAAACTGAGACTTCGATATATGTATAGCTTCCAAAACGGAATAGGATACAAGTGTGCAGAAGACTTCTAGATCCTCTACCAGATGCACTGTATTTAAACTAAATGTATTTCTACCTTTAAAAAAAAGGAAATGGGGAAGTTTCAAGCTTGCGTTTACGTTTTTTATGTACTCATGTTAAAAAGAAGTGTAGCCGTGCCATATGTTATGAATGCAATTAATTTAATGTAAGTACTAGGAAAAGGATCATAAACATAGTCAACAAAGAACTCTTTGCCCTCTAAATGTTTTTAAGCTAGTTTAGATAGGGTAAAATGCAGAATATGGGAAACCATGTGGCTCTGTACCATTCTGCATATAATCAAGATGTGAAAGGGTTATGCTTGTATTACTGTGTGCTAAAAGTCATCTCACAATATTTTCTTTCTCCATCATGAAAATGATTCCAATAATCTTTTTTCTGAATTGTTTATAGATAAAAGCACAAGAGCAGACTGTTGAAATTTAGTGTCTTTGCATATTGCGTACTAAGTAGTCTATGCCATATAGTCCTTAGTAAATGTACCTACATGTACAAAGCATGAAGCAATAAACTCCGGCACATATTGTGCCGATGTTTATTGCTCCTGAAGGCTGTACTTACGTGTGTGCAGGACTACAGCATGTTGAGCTGGGTCAGCTAGCAGAGGGTCTGGTGATCAGCCTGGCAGCCTGGGGCTGCTCCAACCTGGCTCAACATGCTGTGGAGGGGCTGGGTGGGGCACAAGGGTGCTTCAGCATGGAGCTCGCCAGCAGGCAGCCCCCACACTGAAGCACCCAATGGGAAAGAAGTTCTTCTTGGTCACAATGGCTGACTTGCTTTAAATTATGATCTCTGGGGGGTGAGTGGACAATCACTAGTACAAGTCCTGGAAGTGATATTCACCAAATCAGCAGGTCAGGTAATACAAGGGAACTCAGTCATACCCCAGCCCAAGGATGGGACTCTTCTAAGAGGACAGGGAAGCCCAGGGCTTCTGATGGCAGGGTTAGCTGCCTGTATACAAATGCCAAAAGCATGGGGAACAAACAGAAGGAACTGTCCCTTCTGCTAGGCAAAAATATATACAATCTCATAGGGATAATGGAGATCTGGTGGGACTCCATCTATGATTGGACTCCAGGTATTGATGGCTGTACCTTGTACAGCAGGGATCATGTTGCAAGGAAGGGCAGGGGTGTAGCTCTCTATGTGAAGAAGCAGTACACTTCCCTACAAGCAAAGATTAGCACCCATGGTGGACAACTTGACACCCTCTGGGGGTGAAGGGAAGATAACCATAGGAGTCTGTTACAGACCTCCTAACCAGGAAGAAGAGCTTGACCATGAATTCGGTAGGGAACTGGCAGAGTCTGCACACTCTTGGTGCATGGTTGTCATTGGCGACTTTCACTACCCTGATATCTCATGGAAAGAGCATTCAGCTAAAACTGATCAGTCGCATAGCTTCATCACTTGATATTTAGGGGAAAATACATTTTAGGCTGCAAACGCATTGGTGAATTTTTGGTAAATTTTGCTAAATGGTGATATTGTTGTTTCTTCTGACCTCTCTAAGACATTTTTTCAGTCCTGCAATATAAGGTAAAAGATAAGTTCTCAATTTAATGGTATAACCATTTAGCTTTTTCTTACAGGGTATATGTATGGGGGAATGTCCCAAAATGTTTTCATATTTTCTGTTTGGGAATCACCAACATTTAATTTCTTTCTTTTAATACTCCCTGTCAAATGTATACTACAGGTTTAGGAGGGAGGGGAATATTTAATATTCCCCTTCACACTTTCTGCTTCAGTTAAAGTTTGCTATACAAAACTCTAGAAACTCCCGAAATTAGCTCCTATATTTTGAATTTAACACAAGCTTACAATAAATTTGCAAGCTACTGAATTAAGCTATTAGTTCCAATTTCCCCGCTAACGCATGCACAGCAAGGGAATTACTTAGTCACTGTAACAAACCTGTCAATTAGATGTTTAATGAATTAAGATGAACAGAGAGACATTCTTAAGTGACATCTATTGCTGAAAGAGAAGTTGTAAATGGTATTAATTAGCTATTCTGTTAGGGTTCATTGGATTTATTTATTTTGAGCCTAATTGTGACCTGCAGTCTGTACCCATACAGAAAAAAAAGAGAACAGGGAAATAGGGAGAGTAAGTATTGCTTCACTCCTTTTTTTTTCAGACTCATATTAAGGATCATGGCACAGGATGCTTATTTCCCTTCTACACAGGTTGGCATGGAATGCATGGGGTAGGAAGGGGCGGGTGTGGCGGGGAAGGAAAGGTTGGAGTCTTAAAGTTTCATCTGTCTAATGCAGAGGGAAAGTGATTTCTGTCAGGTATATTATGTTGCAAATTACTTGTTCCCTGAAGCAAGGGCATAACCAAGAAAGATAGCCCTGGGATCAGAAGTATTTCTGCCATTATGGCCACATTTTAGCTTTTTATTCCCTTAGTAGGACATTTCAAACAAGTAATGTGTTTGTGAAACTAGCCAATTCTATACTAGAGCAGATCTGTTTAGGATACTTTTGCTTTGATTATATTTTGCACAGTTTGCATTTTTTCTGAACATGCTTACTATTACCGAATTGTTTGCTGTTACTAAAATACTAATATGGGTCCTCAGAAAACATTTGGGTTTTTTTCTGTTTAAAACATGCTGAGAACTTTTAAAAGGTTTCTGTAGTAATCATGACTCTCTGTTTCTCTAGATGTAAATGAATGTGAAGCTGAACCCTGTAAGAACGGTGGAATTTGTACAGATCTTGTTGCCAATTATTCCTGTGAGTGTCCTGGTGAATTTATGGGAAGAAACTGCCAATATAGTAAGTATTGTAATTATCTTGCAAATCTATCTATATAAATTCTTTACTTGATGCATTGCAGAAATAACCTTGGAATAGTACCTAAGATCAAGTCATATAATTAATTTATGGCTAAATATAATATTAAGACAAAAGAGACATTCTATTTATTTTTAATAAGATAACTGGTTTTCTAGACAAAAGGAATGCAGGAGATTAGATTTTGAGGGAGTCAATAAAGCTTTTAATACAATGCCAAACAGGAAATTAGTAGTTAGGGTACAGAAAATGAGAATTAATACAAGAATTGTAAGGTATGTAAGGTGATGGTTACAGAAGGGATGGCAATGGGTTGTACTAGGAGAAAACTATTAGGCTAAAGAGAATTTACTAATGGAGTTCATCAATGATTAGTCTTGGGATCAGTCTTATTTAATTGTTTTATTAATGACTGGCACAAAAGGGGGGAATGTACTAAAGCAATTTTGTGATGAAAAAAGCTGAGGGACATTGTGAATACAGAGGTGGATTGAAATATCACAGAAAAAGAATAGAAAGATAGTCAGAGTTGGTGTAAAAAAATGGGATAAAATTTAATAGTACAAAATGCAAGGTCATGTACTTAAGGACTGATTGCAGGAATTTCTGCTATAATTTGGGAGCTCATTAGTTGGAAATGATGGCAGAGGAGGAAGCTCTGTATATAATAGTCAAGAGCTACCAATGTGATGCAGCAATGACAAATGCAATCCAAACATATCTAGGAGAGGTACTAGACCAGGGGTCAGGAACCCCCGGCACGCATGCTGAGGGAGGCCATTTTGCTCAGCACACCACCGCCAGTCTGGGCTCTAAGCAACTGCTGCCAGCCATGGAGCCCAGGCTTCTCCCAGGAGGCAGCTTGAGGCTGCAAGCCGTGCTGCAAGCAGACTGGGCTCCATGGGCTGGCTGCAGCTGGGACGCTGCAAAGAGCAGCTCTGGGCTCCAGCATGTTGGCACTCCGGCATCTTCCAAAGTAGACATTGTGGTTTTTTCGACACTTTGGCCAAAAAACGTTGCCTACCCCTGTAGTAGACAGTCACTGATGGACATCATCTGGAAAAAGGCATACAGTTTTAGTCATTCATGTTTAAAAAAGCTGAATTTAAACTTGCACAGTTGTAGAGAAGAGCTGATAGCATGCTGAAAGTAAAGAAAATCCTGTCATATAAAAGGAGACTGAAAAGTGTGACTTGTTTAGGCTAGTAAGACAAATGTGAAAGGTGATATAGTTGCTGTTTGTAAATATATCAGGGATTAAACACCAGGGTTGAGGTAAAGGTGACATGGGAAGAGGACTGTTTCAGTTAAAGAACATAGTTGATACAAGCAGCAAAGCAGCTGTGAATCAATTTGGACTGAACATTAGAAAGTTTCCAGACATCAGTACAAAGAGGTTCTGGGACATCCATCCAATGGAGCATTGGGAGCTTTAAGATGGATTTCTCAAACTTTATGGAAGAATTACATGATTTCAAGGGCATTGCCTAAATGACACAGGAGTTACCTTTTGAGGGTTTGGCTGCACTTATTTCTCCCTACTAGAAGAAACTGATTTGGGTCTGCCCAGCCTGACTGCAGCGGCCACTCAGTCTATGCTTGGGGCCAGCCCCCTGCTGGCAAGAGGGGGCTTATTCTGTCAGACACTGTCCCAAATGCAGACTGAGTGGTGGTTGCAGCCAGGCCAGGCAGACACAGCTGTGGTGCCCCGGGGGCAGAGCAGGAAATAAGCCTGCTCCCCACCCCCCCCCAGGGGACATCTGGCCCCACCCCTGCCCCTGCCCCAGCCACTGCAGTGGCAAGGGGGGAGCGACTGTGATGGGGGAAGCAGCCCCCGTCACAGTGTCCCCAAGCCAAGCCTCTTCCTGGCGGGGGGCTGCACTGCAGCTGCTATGGGCTGTGATGGTGCCGCAGGGGGCTTGGAGAGCTCTGGCCCCCTCTGGACCCCAGTGTTGCTGCATGAAGCCCACCACAGCTCTGCCTGGTCTGCAGCACAGCACCCCCACCAGGAAGGGGCTTGCATTTTCCAACATTATGACAGGGGCTGCTGCCCCCATCAAAGACCCTGCCCCCTCCTG
This sequence comes from Crocodylus siamensis, assembly GCF_052110815.1. NCBI lineage: Eukaryota > Metazoa > Chordata > Crocodylia > Crocodylidae > Crocodylus > Crocodylus siamensis. The sequence goes on along the minus strand of NC_143397.1, from coordinate 40,701,571 downwards.
CTGCAGCAGCAGCAGGGCGGACAGCCAGACCCCAGCCAGCAGGGCCCCTTGTGGGGGCAGGGATGGGGTTATTCCCCCTCCCTTGGCATCTTATGGAGGGATTGGTAGGGGGCTCATCCCACCACAGGGAGCGAGCATGGCGGTGACAGCAGGCAGACCCGGCTGCCAGTGCAGATAGAGGGGAGACTAATCCTCCTCCCTGGCCCCCACTGCCTCAGGGGCCACGGTGCCTGGCTGTTGCTGCAGCGAAAGGAGAGAGCCCAGCAGACCTAATTCGGGTCCTTGCCCTTGGGACAAAAACGGGGGGATTAAGCCCCTCTCTAGCCAGGTCAGCCTGGACTGGCCACACCCTCCCCAGCAAACTTCCCTGCATTGGAGGGTGAACTCTAGCACCCCCTAGCACCTGGTCTAAGCAACTGCAGGCATGTGTCTGCATTGCCTCAGACCAGAGAGAATATTTGTCCTGTTACAAACCAGTTCAGCTTAGGCAGGTTAGACTAACCTGCAACGGTTGTATCAATTTAGGCTCTGGATTTTTAAATGTCTGTCCCTAGCCATGGTGGCAACTGCTCTGACTTCAGACTGACGCACTTAGTAGCAGTGGCAGAAACTGCGGCTCCAGCTCCGAGAATACAGCAGCAGTTTCAGCCCTCACTGTGCAGCCTGTGATGAAGCTGGCCCTGTTACCACTACATACCCTCTAGCACAGCAAGAGCTGTAGCTCCAGCATGGGGCACATGGTGGGAGCCAGTAATCAGAGAGATAGGGCCATGGCAGCGATAACCAGCTAAGCAGCTGAAAGGCACTGGGACTGTGTCCATAGGCTGTATCCTCTCTGCAGGCCATATGTTTGACACCCTGGCCACAAAGGGTTCAGGGCAGCAAGAACTGACGGGTTGAAGATTCATTTTGTTAAGTTTTGATAGACTGAGAAGACTGTTTTATACAGCTTGAAAACTGCACGAGTACAGTTACTGACTTTGACTCAGTGGCCTTAACAGATTTAATAGCTGTCTCGTTTCCATTTTTTTTTCTTGTTTGTTTATCAATTCCAGACCCTCAATTGGGGATGTGTATTTATAGTGTAGAAATTCAGAAAGCATTCAGTGGTGTCATGTCGACTGTAATCCATTACAGGATAGTTTCTAGCTATTTAGTTTTGACAGTCATTTATACAGGATATGAAAGCCCTCCACACTTGGGTCACATCCTTCTAAATTGGAAAATGATACAGCTAGCCAGCTAAATATGTTTCAAAATAGGTAATTCTGAGGAACTGATAGGATGCATCTCTTTTTCCTCTTAGCCTCTCAATCTTTGAAATTTACTCCAGGAACTATATGGAGGAAAAATTAAGGGCTGCACTGTGCATGCAATATAGCTTTTTTAGTGGAATGACATATCAAGTACTACTTGATAAATAGAAAAGTTGGATTGTTTTGATCTTTATGTACCATGAAGTTCAATGTAAAATTTTTGATAGATCATGTTATGGTGACATTTGCTCAGCTTATTGAGAATAGCCAAGATATCATTTAGGAATTCAGTAAGGATTTGTCCCTTGGTATTTGTCCCTTCTATTTCTTGGAGGATAAGAAATTTAGGAGCCATAAAAAAAATTCAGAAGTTTAGTCACTTATAGGCTGTTTGTAGACAAAATGAGGGGCATGTGTGCATGACACTTTAAAGTGAGTGAAGTGCTTTTGCACCACTTTAATGGTGTTGGTATTTGCACATGTCAGCAGCATATTGCATAGTAATTCCAGCTGCTGTAGCAGATTTGGTGGCATAATGTGCCTTAAATAACTTGGGGCATGGCAAACTAAAACTCCTCTGAGGAGTTCATTTGCTGCCCTACAGCCACAGGGCAATGCACCAGGCTGTGTGCATCTCAGGGGCTCTGCACAAAGCTTGTGCAGGCAGCCTGGCAAGAATTTTTTTTTTTTCCTGGAACCTGCCTGCTTTCCTGAGCTGCATGGGGGCCCAGTGCTTCCCTCTGTGGCTGCAGTGCCCCCTGGGATTGCCCGAGCCAGGTGCCTGCGGGTGGGTGCTGCCTGGGGTGAGGTGCGCTGTTGCTGCAGAGGGAAACACCAGCCCTCCTTTCCCCTCCACCCCCCACCTCCCCCGCAGCTCACTCTGCCCACCAGCAGCTCTCTGAGAAGGGCGGATGGAATATGAGAGTTCTGCACTACAAAGTTTCTGTTCCAGAAAAGGAAGTGATGTCAATAAGCAGAACTGGGAGGAAAAAAACATAAGGTGTATCAGAAGGAAACAGGAAAAGCAATGGAAAGCAAGGTATTTACTAAAATCAACAAGTACGCATCAAAAAAAAATGTTCGACTCCTTAGTTATGCCACTGTCTGTACTCATAATGCTCAGGTTACATTATGGTGTGTTTAAAAAAACATAGGCAAGTGGCTTAATGTTTATGCAGACTACAGATCACTGAATTACCCCTGTTTTGGGAGCTCACGATGTCTTCTCTAACTACTTTGGCACAATTTTACTAACTTTGCACATTCACTTGTGAGCTATAAACAAACTACTTTTAGTGTAGTTAACAATAAAATGTTAACTTTTATTCATATATCATTTTATTCATTATTACTGGGCACTATAGCAGCTCCTTCAGCTAAAGTTATGAACACCTATTTTATAAAGATTTTTACTGTCGTCACACCTAATTATGTAATTGCAAGTAGTAATTACGCCTTCTAATTACATCATTACACATATTTACACTAATTATATAATTTAATGTTGTTATGCTAATTATGTGAATACATAATTACTAACTAAAAATTATGCCAGACACCTCAAAGCATTCTAACCCAAACCACAGAAAACTAGAAGCATCAAAGTTAGAGAGGGAGAAAGTGGTATTATGTCATACAGTCCATCTCTCTGTATCAGTGTTTCAGTTCTATATTTCACTAGTACAGTTTCTGTATTACATATAGATTGAAGTATCCCAAATTTCCCACCATTTTCCATAAATGTATTTCACTGTTTAATATAACTTAATGTGTCAAGGTTTGAGGCTTTTTCCCCCCTTGACATCCAAACTAAAATTTCTTCTACATGGGAGGTACAGGCCAGGCTGTAGTTGAGTCGAGACAATTCTTGATCCTAGATTTCCTTTGTTGGCACTGTTGGTAGAATGGGAGTAGGAAGGAAGCTTTCCAGGGCTTTCACTTTCTAAACTAAACAGTTTCATTGATTAGTATAACAAAGCCATGCTTAAATCACCTTGGTGTATCCACTTTCACTGCTGCTATGTTATGAGTTTTGGATAAGGGCTCAACACCTCTGAGCTGATAGGAATGGGGAAAGGAATTGGGATAGGAAAAAGTCATCCTAGCCAGAACAATAACTCTGGGTCCCAGCCCTGTCTTTATTCTTGGACTGCCTTATCTAGGTTTTTGTTTTGCTTTGTTTTAAAACTCCTTCTTACTCCAATTAACCCTTCTTTAATGATTTGTCCTAATTATTACCTGCCATATACCTTTTTCCACCAAGCTGCACCTGCTTCTGTAGTCCAAATGCTCCTCAGTTTTGGAAGTGATAGTAAGAAACAATTAAAGAAACAATTCATTCTCCATAGTATGATCTCTTAAAGACTACATGAGTATTCTGTGGAAACCCAGACAGTAATTAATGCTGCTTGGATCTTTTTTTACCATATCACCATGTCTGCACAAGTTTGGAGTTCTTCAGAGGAACTAGTAGAAAACTGTGATGCTTTGCTGAAGATAAAGGTGGAAAACACCAGGGAGAGCATTGGCATTCTCAAAGCATTTGACATCCACAACTTTGCCTGAAAATAGTCCACAAGATTCAAAGACTGACACCTTCCAGTCCTATGAAAGTCAAATTGCTACCATTTTGATTTCATCTTTTTCACAAGTTTTAATTTCTCAGCATTTAGTTTCCCTGAAATATAACATCTATCATACTGCATTCTGTGATCCCGTTATTTATTTTAAGCTGACTTGAAGTATTTGTTGAGCAGTAACTTCATTAAAGCTTTCTCGTTAGCCCTATATACTCTGTAAACTCAGGTAAAGATCCAGGAAAGACTGAATTAGAGTCCTGTAAATGGAAACGCCAAACTATCTTGCAGGCAGCTGGCAATCAATTTTATTGGTATTTTGACTGTTTTGGTTGCATTTAAAGATGCAGACCATAGATCTGCCTCTTTAAATCCCATACGTGGTATCCATTTTCAAGAAAGGGAAGAGGGATGACCCTGCAAACTACAGGCTGATCAGTCTGACTTTGGTCCTGTGTAAAATTTTTGGAAAACTTAGTAAGGAGGCCATCATTTGCAAGCTGGAAATGAACAGGGCGTTAAGAACCAATCAGGATGGCTTTGTTGAGGGTAGATTGTGCTTGACAAACCTTGTGTCCTTCCATGACCAGGTAACTAGCCATCTGGACAAGGAACACATGGTAGATGTGATCTGCTTAGATTTCAGTAAAGCCTTTGATTTGGTTTCCCACAGAATTCTTTCAAACAAACTTGAGGGTGCTGGACTTGACCAGTCCTCAGTGAGGTGGGTGGGCAGTTGGTTTAGAGGCTGCTCCCAGCGATGGGCTGGCCTTATCCTGGAAGGCAGTCTCCAGTGGTGTTTCCCAGAGATCTGTGCTTGGACCTGTGCTCATTAATATATTCATCAGTGATCTGAATGAGGGTGTTGAAAGCTCAATTATTAAGTTTGTGGATGATACCAAGCTCTGGGGAAATGCAGTCATACTGGAGGATAGGGCCAGGATCCAGGAAGATCTCGACAAGCTGGACTTTTGGACCATTGGGCAAAGCAGAATCAGATGAAATTTAATACAGGTAAGTGCAAAGTCCTTCACCTGGGTAGGAAGAACCCTCACCACAGCTACATGGTGGGTGGTGGCGCACTGGCTGGCACAGAAGCTGAGTGAACACTGAGGGTTACAATTGACCTGAAGATGAATATGAGCCAGAAGTGCAATGAGGTCGCTAGGAAAGCAAATGGTGTTCTGGAGTGCATTAGCTGATGTGTGTTCAGTAGATCCAGGGAACTGTTCCTCCCTTTCCGTTCAGCACTGGTGAGGCCTCAGCTGGAGTACTGTGTCCAGTTCTGGGCACTGCACTTCAAGAGGGACATGGATAAGCTTGAGAGGGTACAAAGAAGGGTCACCCACATGGTCAAAGGCATGGAAGATAAGCCCTACAAGGAGAGACTCGGGGAGATGAACCTGTTCTGCCTGAGTAAGAGAAGGCTGAGAGGTGCCCTGATGGCTACCTACAAGTACATTGGAGAGAACGCAAAGATCTGGGGGAGCAACTCTTCAGGAGGGCACCTCAAGGGAGGACAAGGACAAATGGACATAAGCTCATAGAGGGCAAATTCAGGATAGACAGAAGGAGGAGTTTTTTCTCCGTAAGGGTAACTAGAATCTGGAACACACTTCCACCAGAGGTGGTGCAGTCACCATAAATTGGAGGCTCATAACATAGCAGCAACAAGAAGAGGCTGAACAGGCACCTTGCTGAGCTTGTCTAAGCCCAATAACTTCCTGCCCACTGCAGGAAACCGGACTTGATGATCCTACAGGTCCCTTCCTGTTCTACAATTCTATGACTCTAAGAATGCTGAACTCATGTTGCAGGCGCAGATACAAAGGGAGTGCAGTGATGCAGTCACACCTGCTTTTCAGATCATGCCATGGGAGCAGCAATCAGGAACTTTTAAGTCCCTGAAGCAGATAATAATCATCCCTCTCTCTTCCCTTCTATGTTCGGCAGCATGTCCTCATCCCTCCTCTCCCATTCCCCACTTTCTTCTGCCTGCCATTGTCACTGTCCCCATTGTCTCCAGCAGCCCTAAGGGCAGGGAAAGCTCCAAAGCTGGTCCTGCTCTGCTTTATCCAGGCTGCATAAGGAGCCAGGCTCAGTCCAGGACAGCAGCAGTGGTGGCAGCATGCCAGTTCCTCCTCCCTACCTAGTCCTCATAATGTGTTCTCTGCCAGATTAGGAACAGGCTTAGGGGGAGGGAACAACTTGCCACCACTGCTACCACCACCCAGTTGAGCCTAGTTCCCCGTGCAGCTCAGCTGGACTGGGATGGGAGTAACTCTGGAGCACCTCTGGCCCCCAGGGTAACCAGAGACAATGGCAGAAACAGGTTGGGTCACAGTGGGGCGGGTAGAAGGGAATGGGAGAAGGGGGGAAATACCACTGAACACAGAGGGGATGGAGGGGGTGCTGAGCTCTGGGGAGGGGAGGGGAAGGGAGTGATTATTATCTGGTTGGAGACTTAAAGTTCCTGGCTACTGTTCACGTGGTATGATCTGCCCATCCCAGTGTGGGGGTGGAGGGAGTTTTGAGCAGGGGTACTGCCACCCCTTCATTGCTAGTCACTGATCCCACATCCTCCATTTCAAAATCCTGAATCTGCTTATGCATATTCCACCAATATTTTCTTTTTCCTCTCTCAGAAATGCTTGTCTGTGGTGGCCTTTTATTATAGTTTATCCTTTTATCACTGAAAATATTGTTAACGTATATTACATTTCCTTCATGTCTTCTTTCTTACTACATATTTTATATTGAATACACTCATCTATACTGACATCCTATTTGGAAGAATCATCCCTCAAGTTTAATGATCATAAATTGTATCATTTAGTGTCACTTCAAATGTTTTGTTCTCATTTTCCATACTTATATTTGTGTAAAGATATCTTAGTGAACTATTATTTTGTCTCTATTTTGTTTCAAAATAGTTCAGTTCCTGCTGTGCTTTTTGTTGTGGATACTTATTCTGTATCATCTGGGATTAAATTAAAGCTTTCCTTCTTTCCATTTATTTTGAAACAACCTCTAAGGTCTGCCAAACTTATCCCTAATGAGGATTTTCTTTTCTTTTTTTTAAATAAAGCCTTAGCAATGGAAAGTTGACACACAAAATATTTCATACTCTGTTAATGCAGAATCCTTTCTTCAGATTTATTGAAATCTTGTTTTAGCAAAACTTCTCTATTTTTGAATTTTCATAAACAATGTTTTAAAAACTGTCAATTTGGTGAAAAATAAATAGTTATTTAAAGTTTAGTACTTTTAACAGGGATCAGGTACACTTCAACGGAGACATCTTTAACCTGTGCAGGCTCTGAGTGATCTCCAAAATCCAGACAGCCATGCTTTGTGACTTTCTCTTCATTGACGACTGTGTGTTGCAGGCTCACAGGCTGATATGCAATGGTCCATGGACCTATTCTTATCAGCCTGTGACAACTTCGGACTCACTATCAACACAGAGAAGACTGAAGCAATGTTTCAACCTGTGCCTGGCATAACACCCCAGGAACCACACGTCTCAGTTAAAGGCCAACAATTGTCGACGGTCTTCAAGTTTACTTATCTCAGCAGCATGCTGTCCTATGCTGTCAATGACAAAGTCAATGACAAATCAACGCGAGGCTAACAAAAGCCAGTGTGGCCTTCAGCAGACTCTGTAAGTAGGTCTGGGAGCACAGAGGCATCTGAATGTCAATGAAACTGAAGGTTTACAAAGCCATCATTTTCCTAATCCTCATTTATGCCTGCAAAACCTGGACTGTCTACCAGCGTCATGCCAAGAAACTAAACCACTTCCACCTGTACTGCCTGCAAAAGATTCTAAAGCTCAAGTGGCAGGACAAGATTCAGGACATTGAGGTGCTCAGAAGATCAGCTGTTCCTAATATCCACAATCTACTGAAACTGGCACAGCTAAGATAGGCCGGCCACCTTTCAAGAATGCCCAACACTCACCTGCCAAAGAAAATCTTCTATGGCAAACTGTCAAATGGAGTACAGTTTCATGGCACACCAAAGAAGCAGTACAAGGACACTCTAAAGATGTCCCTAAAGAGTCTTTGCATCAACCCGGAGTCATGGGACCAAATTGCTCTCGACTGTCCATCCTGGAGGTCATCAGTTCAGAGTGCCCTTCGAGCAGTGGTGCATGGCAGAGGCAGAGAGGAAGTGTGTGGCCAGGAAAATGAGGACCTTTTGTGTCCAGTCCTTGTTGCTCTCTTGCCCCTGCTTCAGCAGATTGTTCAGAGTAAAGATTGGGCTCATAAGTCACCTCCATACCCACACAACCTCCTAGCCTCCACTGTCCTCCTTTCTCTTTCCTCTCTCTTCTTTCTCCTTTTTCCTTTCTCCCTTTCTTTTTTCTCCCTCCCTTTTTCTTTCGTGCTTCCTTTCTCTCTCATCTCCCCTCCCTCCATTGGATGCAGTCATCTAGCCCCTCAGCAGCTAACCCCTCCACAGGCAGGAGCAGCCCCGGGCTTGCAGGCTGACCCCTCAGGCCCCCCTGCCAGCCAAGGCTAAGCTTCCCCTGCTCAATGTGCTGTTGTCCTGGGTGCATGTCTAAATGCTGTGTCCAGGAGCAATAAACTCTGCCATGAACTGTACCACAGTTTATTGTGGCACATTACTTTCATGCGTAGATGTACCCCCAGCAGAGCAGTCTGACCCCTTAAGTGGAGTAGCCAGCCCTGGGGCAGGAGCCTAGTTGTGAATGATTAGCTGGCAGTTTAAAAGCTCAAGCATGGAGAACGCAAGAGGCTTGAGCTAAGGGATGGAGCAGTTTTCAGTCAAAAAGTAGACTTAACTGAAAAGAACTTGTTTCTAGGAAGGGCCAGAGCTGAAGAGGCTGGAGCTGGAGAAAGGCTAAAGGTTTACTTTACTTAATTGTTTGTTTGGACCAAGGATTATTGTTTTGTTAGGAAGACTGGCTGAAGGGCTCCCACAGGAGCAAAGCCAGACAGCAAGGCTACAGGCACACCGTTCCTCTTTCAGATTATTGCTTGGACTGTATGAAGAACTCCTCAGAGGGAAAGCCCACCTACACAGCAGTAAGCATCCAAATTCTTTATACTCAATTATTTCTGTCTTCAAGGTGATCTATGTAGTTGCTGGGACTTGTTGGTGCAGCAGGATGGAACCCTAGGGTCGCCGTGCTCTGCCCTAGCATCCTCCGTACCGTGCCAAATGTTCACTAAGCATCCTCAGAATCTTGCCCACCACATCTTTGATGTTACGTACTTATTGGAGGGAGGCTGCCCTTCATTCCCTTGGATACAGTTCTGCTGCTACCCAGGTAGTCTCTGGTGCTTGGACACTCCACTGCCCTTGTCCCGCAACCCTGCACCCATCCCAGGTGCTCTGGCTTGTCTCGCAACCTGCACCTCACCAGTGTTTCTGGCTTGTCTCGCAACCGGCGCCCCACGGGTGCTCTGGCTTGTCTCGCAACCGGCGCCCCACGGGCGCTCTGGCTTGTCTCGCAGCCAGCGCCCCACGGGCGCTCTGGCTTGTCTCGCAACCAGCACCCCACCGGCGCTCTGGCTTGTCTTGCAACTGATGCCTCACCGGCATTTCTGCCTTGTCTCTCAACCTGCACCTCACCAGTGTTTCTGGCTTGTCTCGCAACCGGCGCCCCACAGGTGCTCTGGCTTGTCTCGCAACTGGCGCCCCATGGGCATTTCTGGCTTGTCTTGCAACTGGCAGCCGGCTTGTCTCGCAACCGGCACCCCGGCTTGGCTTGCAACCGACGCCTCACCAACGTTTCTGGCTTGTCTCACAAACGGCACCCCACGGGCGTTTCTGGCTTGTCTTGCAACCGATGCCTCACCAGTGTTTCTGGCTTGTCTCGCAACCTGCGCCTCACCAATGTTTCTGGCTTGTCTCGCAACCAGCACCCCAGGGGCGTTTCTGGCTTGTCTCGCAACCAGCGCCCCATGGGCGTTTCTGGCTTGTCTCACAACCGGTGCCCTGGCTTGTCTTGCAACCGGCACCCCACGGGCGTTTCTGGCTTGTCTCACAACCTGCGCCTCACCGGTGTTTCTGACTTGCCTCGCAACCTGCGCCTCACCAGTGTTTCTGGCTTGTCTCGCAACCGATGCCTCACCGGTGTTTCTGGCTTGTCTCGCAACTGGCGCCCCACGGGCATTTCTGGCTTGTCTCACAACCGGTGCTCCACGGGCATTTCTGGCTTGTCTTGCAACCAGCACCCCACAGGCGTTTATGGCTTGTCTCACAACCGGCGGCCAGCTTGTCTCGCAACCGGCACCCCACGGGCATTTCTGGCTTGTCTCGCAACTGGTGCCCCACGGGTGCTCTGGCTTGTCTTGCAACCAGCACCCCACAGGCGTTTATGGCTTGTCTCACAACCGGCGGCCAGCTTGTCTCGCAACCGGCACCCCAAGGGCACTCTGGCTTGTCTCGCAACCGAGGCCTCACCGGTGTTTCTGACTTGTCTTGCAACCGTGCCCCCTGGCACTCGTCAATCACTGCCCCCTTTCTGGGGCTTCTTGCACTACCCACTCTGGGGCTTCTTGCTGTCCCCTTTTCTCTGGGGTTACCTCTGCCTTGGGGCTCAGGTGGCTGTAGCCGTGCCTGGCCCCGAATCTCCTCCTTAGGGTCTCAAACCCTCTGCAGGGCTCAGGCGGCCTCAGCCTTACCTGGCCTCCGATTCTCTGCTCCCCTTCTCGGGGCTGGGGTCAGTGCACCCCCGAATGTTGTGCCCTCTCTGGTGCTGGGGTCCCCACGCTACTGTGGAGCCCCTATGAGGCATCCTCCATCCCCTAATAGCCTCACCCGGTCCTCTGGTTGTAAACAGTAAACCATCAACACAAACTCAAAGCCCCTTGGCTGCAACACAAACTAAGCCATCCGGCTATAACAAATCTACGTCTCGTGGCCAAAACATCCTCCAAACCACACTGCAGGTGTTCCATCTCTCACATGTATCACTAGCTGCTTGCACATCCAGGCCTTTTCTCTTTCACTCATTCAGGGCCGAGCTCCTTCTGCCTTGGTTGCAGGCTCCCTTCCCCCTGGGCTTTGGCCTGTGATTTATATCTGAGCCAGGCCCTGCCCCTTCCATTCCACTGACTGAACAGGTGTATGTCCTTAACTCTCTCTGGTTGCCCCTAGCAACCAGCACCTGAGCCACTCTGGCTTTCCAAGTAACAGCTACAGTTGGTATACCTGTTCTTACTCTCCGATCTCCTTTGTTTGGTATTCACTGAGTCACAATATCTATATATTCCTCAGCTCCAGTTCCCATATCAACACTGGCTCCACTGCTCCTACTTCTCAGACAGCCCCCACACAGCTTTCAAGCAGAACCCTGAATAACATTGGCAGAAAATACGTATGGAAAAAAGACAATTTGTGAAAATTAAAAGCTGTATTTTCAATACAGCTCCCCTACTAGGCATCTGAGATTAAGTCATGGGTTTCACAATAGAAAGTTGTCACACAAAATATTTTAGCACTCTGTGAATTCAAAATATGGGTTTAACAAAATTGCCTATTATATAATCTAACCATTGAATATCCTAAGCTGCTAAATTTCACCAGAATAGCCTTGTTGTTACCGTCATCTTCCCTCACTTGCCCCTTCTAAATGGGGTAGCTTTTGAGGATCCTGGTTCTCCACCAAGTTCGGTCATATGTGTCCTTTTCCAACTCCACCTTTCTCGTGCCCCTCTCCACTATATCTTTCCATCTCATCTTTAGTCTTCCTCTTCCCCTTCTCCCTGGTAGTGCCATACTAGTAACTTATTTTCCCACATATTCTTCCAGACTCCTTTGAACATGCTCATACCATGCCAGTCTTCTCTTTTGTATTTTCTTAGATGCCACCAAGATACCTCTGTATTGAGCCCAGTAACACATGTGAATAAGAATAACATATTCAACTGAAGTTTATCTTCCAGCAAGTCTTGTATTGAAGACTGCAGGAGATTTGCTTAAGTGTTTAATAATTAGAATCAAAGTATTTCATGGAAGTATCACAGTTTCCCCAGACTTTTATCAAATGCAAGGCAGGGCTCCAACAGAAACTTTCCTGGTTTCCTGGTGGGCTTGGGAGCCCAGACTTCCAAGGTCCACAGGTCCACCACCCAGGTTAGAGGACCCAGTCCTTCAGCATCTTTAGCTGACAGTGTAGGGATGCAGCCAAGTAACTGGGACAAAGCTGAAGTAGTGACTTTCAGGTGCTGCTGCAATCGTGAATGGACACCAGCAGTAGACATTATTTTTTTTGTCTCACCTTCCCCTGAACTCAGCCTTTTCAAGACTGCCCTATTGCTTTCTTCCCCACTCCCTCCAGTGACACCACTCCCTGTGGTTTCTGAATGTCCTGGGTTTGGAAGACCTTGGACTCCCAGAATCCATTATGCCAGGTGAACCTGCCATGCTTGGGCTTCCTGCTGCGGCTCTGAGCACCAGAAACCTAGAGAAATCCCAGCCTTATTACCGTCTTGGCATTCAGCACCAGAGAAGGAACCCTGAAAATCTTAAAAATACTGGTTAAACTTAAGAGGTTTCCCATGTGCTTGAAAGCTCTGTAATCTAAGAATTTTAGGGAAATTAAAATTTCTCTTGAACTATAAATCCTGATTTTTAGCAAGTTTTCTTAATAAACAAATATTATTAATGATCAAAATGACCAGATTGAAAGCTACTGAGATCTTCTAAAATTCAACTTTAAATGCTAAGAATCATAACGCTTCATAGGGTTGGGGTTTTTTTTGTCTAAGTAAAATATTGGAAGGTTAATCTTTAGCTGTTCATTTCCTTTTGAATATTTACTAGCTTATCAACGACTAATTTAGTTGTTCAAATTAAATAAAATGCAACCAATTTCTCTAAGATAAGCCTAGCTAGGTCTCCAAATAAAATTTTTCTTGTGTGTCCTCAAAACTGTCATGAGCTCAAACATTTCCAGTGAGATCTACTAACGTGCCACACTTAATAAGACAATTTTAGGCAACCATTTTCATTAAGGGTGAAAAAAAACTTTACTGAGCAATACTGGTAAATAGATATTGGTAATAGATATAAGATCCTATGTTTAAATATATGATGTTGAAAATTACTTCCAAAATAAATAGCTAATGTGTTAGCTAATCCAGGATAAATGTTTTATTGTTATACATCAGAGTTAATAATACTTATACTTCTACTTGGTGTATATGCCTACTTCAAAAAATGGTCCTGGTTGTGATCTGGTTTTCATTGAGATAAATTGGGATTAACTGAACTCCCATTGATGTCACTGGAATTAAAATTGTGTAAAAAGATTGTGAAAGTAGAAGCCTTTTCTTTACAGTATCAAATCACATTCACGTTCAAAACAATCTCATTCTTTGCATGTCCTGCAAAAATCATTCCTGTTGCCAACATTTTTGGAAATCCTTAAGTCCATTTATCAAGAATGATCATAGAGCTATTCACAGAGTACTACTGAATAATAAACTGACACAGGATAAATACTGGTAGCTGACTGTGTAACATGAGTAAATTAGAACTTCCCCATTGAATTGGTATAGGGTTTGTGAATGTCTCTGTGCTAAGATTTTCAATTTTTTAATTCAGTAAAATGTTAATTAAGTTCTTATAATTATTTTTTAAACCAAAAATCCCTAAACAGATTTTCAACAGTTTATATAAAAATTTATTAACTTTATATATTCTATGTGGTGGTGGTCAGGCTGCAGTTGGAGTACTGCATCCAGTTCTGGGCACTGCACTTCAAGAGGGAAGTGGCTAGCATAGAAAGGGTCCAGAGGAGGGCCACTCGTGTGGTCAAGTGGCAGTGGGTAGGCCCTACAAAGAGAGGCTGAAGGGCCTGAACCTATTCAGCCTCCACAAGAGAAGGCTGAGAGGGGATCTGGTGGCTGTTTACAAACTCACCAGGGGGGACCAGCGGGAATTGGGTGAGGTTCTATTCCCCCAGGCACCACCGGGACCTACTAGGAATAATGGCCACAAATTGTTAGAGAGGTTCAGGCTGGACATCAGGAGACATTACTTTGCAGTTAGGGCTGCCAGGCTCTGGAATGGGCTCCCGAGGGAGGTGGTGCTCTCCCCTACCTTGGGGGTCTTCAAGAGGAGGCTGGACAGATATTTGTCTGGAGTATTATGACCCTGAACTAATTCCTGCCTGGGGCAGGGGGTCGGACCTGATGATCTATTTAGGTCCCATCTGACCCTAAGCACTATGATACTATGAAACTATATATCTAACATGGTAGTCTGACATTTACTTTCCATTATGTATGTTAAAAGCAGCCCTCTACATTTGAACTTTCAGAAATGATGGGGAGAAGAAGGTTGGCTTTGAAACTATATTTCTTTGCATGGAGCTTTCTTTGACAGTGGATTCTGTTTGACCTTCAACTTGAAGATTAAAAAAATAAGACTAAAATACATTTTTTAAGATAAATTATTCTGGAAGTTGATCATTTAAAAGCTGGCCAGAGTCGGGATTTTTGTCTTGATTTGGGGTATGACTACAAAAATGTAATTCACATAAATGGTCAGATACTGATTGGTAGTCTCCTGGGAGCAGCCTTTGACGTAAACCTGGAGTGGGGCATGAATTCACATGGCCTGTTCACTGGCTTGACTTTGTGTCCCTAAAAAGAAGGCACTATTGGAAGAAAGGAAAAGAAAGCATTTGTATGAAATACAGTTTTTCAACCTCTATATGTCAGCTTAATCAGAGCAGGTTGTCATGTTTTCTAAACACTGAATATATGTGAAAGTATGGGGTGTAGCCATAGCTAAAAAGATGCTTAGTGAATACCTGAAAGTGTACAAAGGCAGAAAATATTATTACAGAACATACTGCTAAATTGAAATGTTCTCTCAGGCATTTCAATGACCTAGTAAAAAAATATTAATCAAACCCTCAAAAATTTATTATATAGCCTTCAAAGGGCAGACACATATAGACCCTTACCCTGCAGCTTGTGTTCATACAAAACTCACTTTTTAGTACTGTAAGATCTGCAATTTCAGGCTTAAAATTTAAACCAGCATTTTGGATTTGCCTTAGCCACAATAATACAAAACAAGACTAAAATCCTGGTATTTGATACTAAAACAGTCTTCAGATAGATGCCTCAGAATGCATTTCCATCATGCTGCTGTTGAACTCTTCAGAAATATACCACTTAGAAAATATTCTTCACTGTCTTAAAGTGATTTGGGAATAGAGAATGGAATTATATTAAGGCACCTGCAAGAAACGCATTGTAAAATATTCAGACAGGCCTCAAGACCTGACAGGCCTATTTTAAACATGTAAATCAGCTCCTCACTGTCTATGACACACACACTTATTATCATTACTGAGGCTTCTCAGTTGGTATCACAAGTTGTGCCAACCCCTTTTTAAGGCTTCTATAATTTGCCTACATAAAATTTAACTTCAGATTTAAGGTTCCTTTAGGAAGAGCATCTCTAGCCAAGCTTATTAATTCCTGACCTACTCCTCCCTATGCACTAATCTCCTGCTTTGGGGATGCAGGTAGCAGATCTCTCCCCAGCCTAACTTCTGCTAAATCCCACACTGTTTAGTGAGACAGAAGGAACAGCATGACTTTAAATATGGTAAGTCACTTTTTTAGCATACCTCTCCCTTTACAGATATTATGGGGAAAAAATCTGGTAACAGATTCTAAAAAATCACTGTCCCTGTGGAAGTTTCATGTGAATTTTATACTATGCAGCACAGTCTGTGTCAATGCGTGTTTTCAACATTTCTAAATCTACAAAAAGCCATTACACTACACTGAGTAATTTTAAAAATTGCTTCAGTGCTTTTCTTATCAGCTCTGTCTGGCTGGTAATATACATTCTTTTTTAAGTTCTTACAGAAACTGAAAATAATTTGCAAGAAAAAATGGAAGAAATAAGAGAATATAGCCACAGGCAGCAGGCTGAAAACAAACCACTGGTTGTTATGACACCAAAACTTTAAAAGATGAAAAAGTACCTTGAATACAAATACTAATGAAAATAAAAATATGGTAAGAGCAAGTTGCAACTGAAATGTGCTCAGCAAAGCTCCTACTGGATTAATCAGAAGGAAACTCCCTCCTGTTTCAGTTATGGTCGAACAGCAATAGGGCTAATAAAATTGAGTCAGGTCTTGGCTGCAATAATACTCAGATCGCTTCCTTAGAGGTGAGATATCAGATAGGATCTTCAGCTAACTGATTTAATCTGCTCTAGTCTCTTGCCAGCAGTCAAAACCCCCATATATAACAAAAAGAGAAAGATCAGCATAATAGATATGCAGAACTTTCATAATGAAATGCCACTGAAGTTCAGCAAAGCTAACAGACTTTCTGATAAAACTGGAAGAATCTAATACAAACTATTACAATATATGGAGGTTTTGGGCTAGAGGTAGGGAATGGGGGCAGGAATTAATAGTTTCCTGCCAAACAATGCAAAACTTGATGGATTGTGTAATTTGCTTGATATTTTAGAGATTCATTTGGATTCAGAAATCTAAGCAAACTGTGAGAGTAGAGCAGGAAAGAAAAAAAGAAAATGGTTTACCTGAGTTATTTGTAAACTGGTATCTGTGAGCTCTGTGCCATAAAGGAGGTAAAGGAAATGTAATACGTGCAATGAGCAATTTCCTGCTGAGGCAGGATTCACAACTCCTGCTGCTGTGGACAGACGGAGATTTCTGTAAAGCTCCTATTCCAGACTCAGGTGCAGTGATGTGTAAGACACAAGATAAGAGTGGAGAACATGCTAAGTGGTTAATTCCAGTTTAGTTTCTGACCACCTGTTCACATGTATAACTATAGTCTTAAAAGAAAACACAAGTGTTATTTTTCAATGCGACAGCCCAGAAGTCATAAAGAAAAAAAAACACAGTTTACTACAACTTTGCGTGCCTTTTGTTTTTGCAGTGTGGGAATAGCAGTTATTTCTCAGCACTTACAAACCAATGCTATAACACTGTGGTTGCAAACTAGATAAACAGCATCCCTTATCCTACCAGCTGTCCTGAAACTTGGAAGATCAGCATCTATCATTTTATGCACTTTTAGCAATTCTCAGGTATAAAATAAATAAAAAAATATACAACAACAAAATACAATGAAAAATTGAGATGTTAGTATTTCTGTTCAGTTTTACATTTTAACTATTGTTTAAATGGTTTGAAAGAAAAGCAGCCCTGGAATTTTCAAAAGACAAATTGTAGTTTTTTATTTACTAAAGAAAACTTATCCTATGTTCAAGTCTGCTTAACATGTATCTGTCAGAGGTGGCATTTTCTATTGTTAGGAACAAATGTATTGAATCCAGTCTTTGACACCTTCCCTTCCCCCAGGAAAACCTGCATTTCTTTTAGGAGCATATGTTATTGTATTTTTAAGTTTATTTTTAGTACAGTTTATAAATGTTCATTAAATTTGGTGTTAAACTTGTTACTAGCTGAAACTGCTAGTCTTCTTAACTTCCATTATAATCACAGTTAATCTCAATACTTTCCAGATAGGGAAATCATATAACCTAAGTTTACTTTCTCAGTACATTATTCCTTTTTACTTCTGTTGTTGTTTTTTGTTTGTTTGCTGATTTATATATAACATGTCTTATACTTTTTACGGTCTGCAGTAAAGAAAATGATTTAGTTGTAGGTGATATTAATAACTGAGGATGCCTAAACTGAGGATTGATCAATACATGAATTTAATAATCTTATTCTTGCTGTTAACATTAACGTAGACAGGAATAGAGAATTTATGTTGATATGCCTTCCCCTCCAATTGTTCTCTCTTTATTATTGTTGAAACTGTTTATTTTGCATATATTTTGAGGCTGCACACAGGACAGCTGCATGAAACAGTAACTCACAATGTGCCAAGCTACATCTCAGTTTTAAAAAAAGAAAACAATAGAAATGTCTGCAAATATTTATTTGAATTAGAAAACAAATGTGAATATGTATGCCTAGATCTTACTGTTTCTTCCTATACAACATCTTTAAAATATATTTTTTTACTTCTAGCCAACAGCAAAACTTTACACAGCTGTTTATTCAGATTGCTTCAAGAGCCTCTTTTACCTTTCTGACAACTGCCTCATCCCCTGACATTACCATTCCCTACAGAATGCAGCTACTAAGATCAGCATCTTTGGTCTGTTGATCTCACCACATCAAATAGTTCTAGGGACCCTTGGCATTTTGCAGCATATTGGTTTATCTTTTTCCCTCAGGCACATTTGGATGTTTTAGTGACTAGATGACAGACCCACAACAGGGGAATGTCCAAAAATGCCATTAAAAATTAATAACAGTATAAGCAAGAGTTCACCTTGTAATCTGAGGTCCCTAGCATCCAAGTCATCTTTAAAATCAAGTGAAATCCCACTAAAATAGTATATATCTTTGAGGTAATGTTCTGTGGGACAAATTCATGGAACAGTTTTAGCCAGGTTTTGCACTGATTTTAATTGCATGTATAATTTGTTGGAGAAATAACCTTTCCTTCTTTTAACCTTTTTTCTTTTGGCATCTAAGGCCATGTAGACAAAATGAGGAGCATATGTGCATGACACTCTAAAGTGGACCAAATGCTGTTGGACCACTTTAATGCTGTTGGTGTTTGCTCCCCTCCGCAGAGCATTGTACAATAATTCCAGCCGCTGTTGGCAATTCGGTGATGTAATACACCTTAATACCTGGGGCGCAGTTGTTTGCTGCCCCTACAGCCACAGAACAAAGCACCAGGCTCTATGCAGCTCCACGGCTCTGCAGGAAGCCCTGCAGGCAGCCTGGCAGCAGCCCAGGAAAGCGGGCTCTGCCCAAGGAAAGCCCCCCCTGCAGCCCAGGGACTGCTCTGCCTGCCTGCAGCTCGCCCTCTCCTCCCCGCTGGAGGGGCAGGTAAGTCAGATTGGTGTGTGCATGACACGGAGGTTTAATCAGCCCTAAATTGAAGTGGTGTTTTTTAAAACGAACCCCTTCAATTTAGGGCCCCCAGTTCATGTACACACACCCTAAATTAAAATTGTACAGCTATTTTATAAAACTTTGTTTTATAGCTAAAAGAAAAATCCCAACCTCCGAGCTATTTTTGTTAGAATATAACTACCAGAGAAAACCTCGAGCATTATTTCTTGTTCGTTCTTTCACATTGGAAATTGTTTCACAACCCATATACAGCTTTCTCCATCTTTCCTAAAGTCAATGTCAAAACTCCCATTGACTTCATTGTGAGCAGGATGGGGGCTGTATAATGTAGTGTCCTTGAGACATGTGAATTAGTTCTAATCATGCAAATAGAACCATGGGAAGTAAAATATTATTTTATATCAAAAGAAGCACAATTGTTCCATTAACACAAGTAGTTAAAGTTCTCACTGTTAAACAGCCATGTATTTAAATATTGTTATAACTGTGAAGCAATCCTGTTTTCTGACCCTGCTGTTTCTTATTATTTAGTAAGAGAAAGTCTTCATTCCTAACATCAAAGGACTAGATTTACAAAAGGGATTTAGGCTTAGCTTTACAAAGCTTAACTTTTAGTTATTCAGATGCCTGGTGGGATTCATGATTCCAAATTAAAAGTGTAGGCATGAGGACTTTTAAACACCTAACAAATGGAATTCATGAAAGCCAGTGTGCTGATGCATAAGTAGCCTGAAGCAGCTAATTAAAAATACTGGATAGAAAAAGTATGGCTACAACCCACCACCAAAGAGGAGCAAGAGGCAACTAACGCCAGGTTGGAGGGAAGCACCTGCATCTGACTGGGATTCACAGTTTAGGTACCTTGAGAATTAGCTGGGTGTTTTGAAGACCTCTTGAGTTTTGATTCTTAAAATGGTATAACCAGAGCCTAGCCAGCGAGAGCCACACTCCAGCTACCAGCCAGGCTCCCACCTGCAGGAATGCCATGACTGCAGGTTCCCCAGCTGCCAGGACCACAAGTAAGGCTGCTGAGGCCAGTACAGTTGCTAGCCCTAGCCTTCCTTACCCCACCTGGGGTAACCTGCCAGGCACCAGAGCGCACATGGCACAGGTGTTCCCCAGGGACATGTAGCAGTAGCACAAGGTGTGATGCTGCTAGTTGTCCCTGGAGAACCAAATGTCCACACTCATGTGGATGTCTAACACATCAGGTCCTATAATAAATGGAGTCTTTTTGATCGGAGCCCTATTGATCAGAAACTGCTCCTTTATCACTGTAGTATGCTTGCTTTTGTAATTGTTT
Source organism: Crocodylus siamensis (assembly GCF_052110815.1). Taxonomy (NCBI): domain Eukaryota; kingdom Metazoa; phylum Chordata; order Crocodylia; family Crocodylidae; genus Crocodylus; species Crocodylus siamensis. Next base: position 40,681,501 of record NC_143397.1, on the reverse strand, counting down.
GATCCAGTACAAACCACTTGGTGTTTTTTAAAGTTCAGTAAGCATAGTCCAAAGTAGATGAAAGTAAGGTAGGCAGGATTTGGCTCGCAGTTTGTTCAGACCTAGGTTTATTTGTAATATTGCAACATTTAATTAGAGTGATAAGGAAAATGCTGAGAGAAGAGTGACTGGTGATGAATTATGGAAGTGTTCACTTTCCAGGTTATATGTTCAAATTCTATCATATTCAGCAGTGATTGAGAAAGTAGGACTTTGGCTTATGTGAAACAAGTCTGTCAGTCCAAAACATAATACGTTCCTGATCATCCACTAAAAGCAAATGTTTAGAGTATCTGTATATACATGTGCATATGTGTAATACAGAAAAAGTGGGTAACTAAACTTCTTGAAAAATGGTTAACCTTAAGAAAGCATTTCTGAAATTATAGCTTTTATATATATTTTTTTATTGTTCTGGCATTTAATTGAATTAATACCTTTAATCATTTTTTTTGGGGTGCATTTGTTTTGGAGGGTTACTAACATGAAAGATCATAACTGCTGCTACTGAAACTATTAAATCTGTGTGAAATTAACTCCTGACAATTCAGAGAGGCCAAGATTGGTCCACAATTCCTATAGAAATAAGAAGAAAGGCTAATTGTATTAAATTATTTATGCACAATTAGTTGCACCAGTTCTGGATGTATGTTAAATTACAGTCAGTAAATTGTTTTCCTGCCACAAAGTTGTATTTAACTAAGTCAGAAGATTTCAGAATAGTATATTTGATTGTAACTATTAATAATATTAACTATTAATACTACAGATGTTTCCATGCAACCAGTATCTTTTTCTGTTATGCACAACTGAAGTAACCTAGAAAGTAGGGGAAAGCCGCCACACACAGAAGAGCGTACAGGTTGGGTTGATGTAACCCTAAAATGAGATGTCATAAAGATTCTGTACCATCTTGAAGAGGATACTTGGGGAGTAAGTATAACTGTAGATAATAGTAAGGACAAGTCAGAATATCTAGAGTTCCAATCAAATAGCATGAGTAATAACAGGCAGCTTAGCAAGAACAAAAATGTTAAGTGCTTCTACACTGGTTCCAGAAGCTTAAGAAATAAGATTGGTGAACCAAAAGGCCTGATATTAAATGGTGACTAACATAAGAGGCATTTCAGAGACTTGGTGGAATGGAATAATTAATGGAATACTATTCTAACATGTTACAAACTATATAGGAAAGAAAGGTGGGAGAGTGGCTCTATATGTTAAGGACAATATAAACAATAAGAGCTTAATAGTCTTACCTGAAAGGAAAGCTACCATAGAATCCCTGTGGGTAGAAATTTCATACTTGAATAAAAAGATTATAGCACTAGTGACCAGCTGATAAGTAAGGTAAAGGTGATTATGAAATGCGTGAGGCGATTAGAGAAGCTGCTAAAATGAGACAAGTAATAACAATAATTTAAGAAGTTTCACAGCTGTTTAAATATGCTATATTACAGGTACAGGAAAAGTGTATACCATCAATCAAAAAGGATAGCAAGCAGACCAATGAAACCCCTGCATGGCCTACTAGCAGAGTTAAGGAGGCCATTCAAGGCAAAAGGGCATCCTCAAAACAGAAGTGCATGGCTGTAAAGAGCTTTAAAAGGGCCTTATCCTACAAGGCATACCCAAATGAGGAAAACTGGAATGCTCACAAACTCTGGCAGGTTGAGTATAAAAGCAAAATAAGACATGCCAATAAAGCATTTTAGGAGCTTCTAGCAAAAAAATGTTAAAGTTCATAATAAAAACCCTTTAAAGGTTCTGTCATGTTAATTCATTCTCCTGACAAAAGCAGGAAGCCAGCAAAGGAACTGGTGAGGCCATGAGATGACCAGTGTATAAAAGGTGCACTGAGGGATGATAAGGCCATAGCAGATAAGCTAAACAAATTCTTTGCATCAATATATACCACAGATGATACTGAGGAAATTCCTATGCCAGATCAATCCTGGGTGTGTTATGTATGTGCTTAAATGTGCATTACCCTATTTAATGTGCATTAAAGAGTCACTTTAAAAAACGTGGTATTTAGTTAATGAACATTAAAATAGGCTTATGTGCATTAAGTATCACTTAAAATTGTCTTCCTAGTACAGAGACCTGAAGATTTGAACCATATTGAAATGAAAACTGAAGTAGCTTTAGAGCAGATCAATAGAGTTTATGTCCCCAGGACTGATGGCATTCGTTCAAGAGTTCTGAACGTCCCTCACCAAAGGCTTTTTTGAAAAATGTTGCCACGGGATTCAAAAGAAAGTTGTTTTGTGGATTAAGAGCTGGTTAAAAGAGAGGAAACAAAGCGTAGTGGTAAATGGTCACTTTTCAGGATGAGCAGAGGTCAAAAGTGCGATTCTGCAGGGATCTGTGCTGGACCTATTTTGTTCAACATTTTCATTAATGACCTGAAAATCAATGCGCACAGTGAATTTGCAGATAATACTAAATTATGCGAGGTAGCCAAGTCCCAAACTGATGGAAAGGAGCTGCAGAAAGATATCACCAAGCTAAATGAGTGGGCAAAAAATGGCAGATGAACTTCAGTGTTAACAAGTACAAGATAATGCACGTGGGGAGTGTTGAATAGGTTTCTTTATATAAAAAATCCTCAGTGAACTTGTTCAAATGGAAATTAAGTATTAGTACCCAAGTATAAAGTTTAAGATACATGTATAAGGAAAAAAAATCTGGTCTTTCTTAATTCAGATGAACCCTGATCCCTGTCTCAGTTAAGGCAATCGTTTCTCAATGGTCTTCACGTGGTCACTGAAAGGAATGCTTTCAGAGAACATGGTTTCTCTTATTTGCAGTTGTATTCCAGTTTTTTATCTTCTCTTTTAAACTGTTGGATTGAGTGATCTTAACATCTAACCTAAGCTTTTGAGATCTCTGTTTCCCCCTAACAATTTTACTTTCCCATTAACTAGTCGCATCTAATCATTTCTCATGGTTTTGGACTGAATGAACCTTTCCTTTTAACCATTTAAGGAAATCTGAGAATCACTCAGAACCTTAAGAGATTGATAGACTTTGGTGCCTGATGTTTCCCTCTTCATTTCTTCTGGGCCAGGTATGGACATTACATTTTTAACAGTATTAGTGATTGGAAACCAGTCTATACCCATAACCAAACAGAAGTTCAGCACACAAAATTAGGTTATACCCAAAATAGAACAGATGTTTGGCACTTATAGACTGGTTTAAAAATGGTGGAACCTGGGTTAAGATTTGCTCCCTGCCCATAAAAGAGTGAATGTGTGTTCTTTTCACCACCCATCCAAACTACGCTGCTTAAAGAAAACCATGGTAAAGGAGCGGTTGGAGCCACACATATAGCCCATAAGGCTGGATTGTCCCATGTCAACAATTTTGAAATGGGACCCACAAGGGGTATGGGAACCCATGGACCATGTCCAACAGGACATGAAGGCAGCCTCCCTATATTGCAAATACATCAAGATGTGGTAGGTGAGAATAGAGGGTGCCCATTGGGCCAAATTTGCATGGTCGAGGGGCCTTAGATCACAGCCATCCTGGAGGACCCCATCCCATGACAAGGAGTAATGATGAATTTTTTCCTACTCATTTATTTACATGGACAATGCCAGCTCTTCCTTGGTTACCTAGCTCAGCTCACCATGTTGCTTCCTTAGGTTGAGTGAGCCTTGGAAACTAATCTTTTTCTACAGTTTAGTCTTTCAAGGCAAGATTGATGCATTGATGGGTCAGTATGAGCAAAGTTTGTTCTCCTGGTGCCCATCCTGTGTTTTCTCTAAGGAGGGAGACTGTGACTATCATTCATGTAGAACTTTTATAAGCACTAAGTCAATTAAATCAATTTTCAGTAAAAGAAAACAAATTCTGCATAGACATTCAAAGCCTCCAAACTATGTAAAGACTAATTTCCAGTTTTAAGAGTTGCCTACTCACATTTTCACAATTTTTTCCTCAGCAGAAACTTTGTAGGCCAAATAGTTACTAAGACTGAATTTTACAACCATGTTGAATGAAGAGAAGATTTTATAATTTAAACATTGATAGTGCCTTAGTTTTAAAGGCAATATTGAGAAGTAGACCATAGTAATTTCTTTATATCTGATAGACATTACTTACATGCATGAAGTATGCTGACCACTATGATAACATAATAATGTGCTTCTGTTCACTGATATGCTGCATCAGCACAAAGGCCATTTAATCTATTTGAACATACCAGCAAATAGGTAGCAAATCATCCCATTACTGTCTGAAAAGCTATCTTCAGTTTCATGGAACATAGCTAATCATTTCATTTTCACGTCAGCCTCTGGAGACTCGACCCAACAGTATTTGCCTGTCTAAAAGTATAGGCATGCTCATTAGCTGCTACTGATGCAAATTGTGAAAGATGTTGCCTTTCATATGGGATATTTTTTGTGAAGGCATGAAACAAATGAAAACATAATCTAAAATTCATTGCCAGTCAGCACATAGCTAACAATGGGTTTTAAGTCATGAAGCTGAACAATTAATGAAACAAGAAGTTGAGAGTGGGAAAAAAAAGTTTTATGTATATTTTGAAACAAACATTGGGAAAGCATACTTCATAATTTGTTTCAGATAATCCATTTTTAGAAGTATTAAACTTTACAGACTTCAGACTTAGTGTTGCCTTCACTGCAACAGTCAGCTTGAGCTACTCCATTCTGCTCAAGTGAAGGTGCTCATACTGGCTAGGGACAGAAGTTACACACAAACTGGTTTCAGTGATTGGAAAGTGGATTAAGCCTGTAAGAAAACAGAACTTCAGTGCACATAAACCACTTGCAAAATGATTCAACCCAGTTTAAGATGAAACTGGTTGGATGTAGCATCAGACTTAACTGATTTAGGTTAAACCAGTTTATGGAATTTCTGTCTCAGTTCTCATTCCAACTTAAGTTAACCCACAGTCCCCCAGCATCCCATAAAACTTTGTGTCCCTGGGCTGTGCTATCTACTCCAGTGAAGTAGGGCTGGCCCTGCCCCCAGTTGTCACAGAGCTGAGGCTTCCTACCTGTGCCTGTCAGCCCATGGCATTGGGAGGACAGAGGAATGGACCTCTAGACCCCCTGGCCCCAGCCTGTACAGCAGAAAAGGAGGAAAAACCCTGGTGGAGGTCTTTTCTCCCCACAGCCAAGCAAGCTGGACTGGGATTGGCTCAGCCCTACCTGCTCCTCAACCATTCTCCTCTGAGAGGAGGGGGCAAATGCACCCCAACCAGGCACCAGGCCCCCCCCACCAGGGTCTGCCTGGTACAGGGGGAAAACCCCCACAGAGGGGATTTTCACCCCAATCCCCCCAGCTTAGAGCTGGGCTGGGATCAGCTCAGCCATCCACCTCCAAGAGGCAGGGGGAAGCGGGGTGGGAATGCACCCCTCCCCGCCCCCCAGGAGCCTGGCATCACTTGGAGGTGGACAGCTGAGGAAGGGTTGGGGCTAGGGCAATCTCAGTCCAGCTCTGGGCTTCCGAAGGAGCAAAAAGCCCCCCAGTAGGGACTACCCCCCCATGCTGGGTAGACCCTGGTTGGTGCTGGGCTGGGGGGGGGTGCATTCCCACCCCTTTTACCCCTGCCTCTGAGACATATGGCTGAGGAAGGGGAGGGGATTGGGCACTCCCAGTCCCATCTCTGAGTTGTGGGGTGGGGGTGAAAAGCCCCTCATAGTTTTATGGTTTGTAGAGTCAGAAGGGACCACAGAGGATCATCATGTTCAACCCCCTGCCCCTGGGAGGAAAAAGGACTGAGGTCAGATGACCCCAGCCAGGTGACTATCAAGCCTCCTCTTAAAGACCTCCAAGTTAGGTGATAGACCACCTCTCTTGGAAGCCCATTCCAGATTGTGGCCACCCTTACTGTAAAAAAAAGTCTTCCTAATGTCTAACCTGAATCTACTCTCCACTAGTTTGCACCCATTATTCGTAGTTACTCTTAGGGGTGCTCTGGTAAACAATGCAACTCCAATTCCCTGTTGTCCTCCTTTGATAAACATATAGACAGCTACAAGGTCTCCCCTGAGACATGTCTTGTGAAGGCTGAAGAGATCCAAATCCCTCAACCTCCCTTCATAGGGTATTTCACAGAGGCCACTAATCATGCGAGTGGCCCTCCTCTGAACCCTCTCCAGATTCTCCATGTCCCTCTTGAAGTGCAGTTACACTGCCGGCTTATGTTCATCTTGGAGTCAACTATGACTCCAAGATCCCTCTCAAACGCTGAGCTGCTGAGGAAGTCATCCCCCAACCTATAGGTATACTGAGGATTCCTCCTGCCTAGGTAGAGTACCTTACATTTATCTTTGTTGGATTGCATCCTTTTTTGTTCTGCCCATTGATCTAACCTGTCCAGATTGGCCTGTATCTTCTCCCTGCCCTCCGGTGTGTTGACTTTGCCCCATAACTTGCTATCATCTGCAAACTTGGAGAGGGTGCTCTTCATGCCGTCATCCAAATCACTGATGAAGATATTAAATAATACCGGTCCAAGGACCGAACCCTGCGGGACCCCACTGCCCACCTCCTTCCAGGCCAAGAATGACCCGTCCACCACCACTCTATAGGTGTGGTCCCTAAACCAGTTGGCCACCCACCTGATAGTGTAAGCATCCACTCCACAGCCTGCTAGCTTCCCTATGAGAATAGGATGTGAAACTGTGTTGAAGGCCTTCTTAAAATCCAGGTAGATGACATCAGCCTCAGCTTCTGTGTCAAGGCAGTGTGTGACCTAGTCTTAAAAGGCTATAAAGTTTGTCAGGCAGGATCTACCTGTGATAAACCCATGCTGGTTTCCTTTCAGCATCATTTCCCCTGCTGGGCCTTCACAAATGTGCTCTTTGATGATTTTTTCCAGTATTTTCCCAAGGATAGAAGTAAGACTGACTAGCCTAAAGTTACCCCACTCATCCCTTCTCCCCTTCTTAAAAATGGGCACCACATTGGCCCTTTTCCAGTCCTCAGGGACCTGACTGGAACACCATGAGTACTCGAACAGCCATGCCAATGGCTCAGCTATGCCACTGGCCAATTCCTTCAGCATCCATGGATGGAGGTCACCTGGGCTGGCTGACTTGTACCCACCAAGCCCTTCCAAGTGCTCCTTAACTAAGTCAGCACTAAACTTTGGTGGTCTGATGCCTTTTGGACATCTGTCTATGTTCAAGGTGGGGGAATTGTTTTGGGCAGTACTTAGGAATACTGAAACAAAGAACTCACTGAAAAGCCCTGCCTTTTTCCTTGCATCAACCACCAACTGTCCTGATTTGTCCTGCCAGGGGCCCTATGTTACTTTGAACCTTCCTTTTCCTCACCATGTATCTGTAGAAGGACTTTTTATTGTCCTTAATTGTTGTAACCAGCCTGAGCTCCAGTTCTGCTGTGGCCTGCCTAACTGATTCACTGTAATAGCACGCCAGAGAGGTATATTCCTCCTTGGTGGCTTCCCCCTGCATCCACTGCCTATAAATCTCTTTCTTTGCCCCCAGTCTTTTGTGTAGTTTCCTGTTCACCCAAGGGGCTTTTCTTATCCCCTTACCCCCTTTCCTGTGTAAGGGGTAAACTCCTTTTGTGCCCCAAGAATCACTCCCTTGAGAAACCTCCAACCCTCCTGGGCCCTCATTTGCTCAATGCTCTTGAGTTCCGCCACCTCACTAACTAGCCTTCTAAGTTTACTAAAGTTGGCCCTTCTGAAGTCTAACACTTTAGCCTCACTTTAGACTTCACGGGATAGTGAACTCTACCAAGTGATGGTCACTATCCCCCAGGTTACTGTGTACTCGCAGGTTCTCCACGAGATCACCCCCTGTTGTTAAGACCAGGTCTAGCAAGGCGCTAGCCCTGCTGGGACTGGACACCACCTGGGTTAGGTGGAGGTCCTGCATGCAGTGTAAGAACCTAGATGAGCAATTTGTTTTGGCCGTCTGCTCCTCCCAGCAGATGTCCCGGTAATTTAGATCCCCCACTTCCCTCACCTGAATGGCTCTGAGAGCTGCCTGGAGAATACCTCATCTAGCTCATTGTCCTGGTCATAGTAGACCCCCACTACTAAGTCCTTTTCCTCCAGCCCCTCTGGATCCTGATCCACAAAACCTTGGTATTCCCCTCCTCTACCCCCACCTTGATGATGGAAGATGTGTACTGCTCCCTAACATAGAGAGCTACACCCCTGCTCTCTCTGTTTCTCCCACTCTGTCTCACCTTTACAACCTGTACCCCTCAATGCCTACTGCCCAGTCATGCATAGAATCCCACTGTTTCAGTTAAGCTGACTAGGTCATACTGTGTGCTAGCAAGTAAGAGTTTGAGCTCCTCCTGCTTATTCCCCATACTCCCGGCATTTGTGTAAAGACATTTTAGCCCCCCAATAGGTGCTCTTGATTCCCTTTTCCCTTGATGGTTAGTGTGCTCCTTAGTGGTTACCTGGTTAGGTCCAGTGCCTTGTTTGTGGCTCGCCAAGCCTGGATTCTCATTGACCACTGGTTTCCCATCCACCATCGAACCTAGTTTAAAGCTCTTCAGAGGAGATCAGCCAACCTGTGGGAGAACAGATACTTACCTCTAGGAGAGAGATGAAGATTGCCCCTTCCCAGGAAGCCTCCTCCCTGGAAGTGCTGATCATGGTTGTAGAATCTGAAGCCCTCCTGAAAACATCATCTCTGGAGCCACCTGTTGACTACCCTGATGCACCCATCCTGGTGCCTCTGGCTCATGCCAGCTAGAAGAATACCATCCATACCCCTGACTTCCTAAGCCCAACTCCCAGCTCATGGAAGTCCATGATGTGGTCAGGACTACTCCCAGCCCATGTGGACAAGGACCAGGGGTAGTAGTCAGAGGGCTTGATGAGATCAGGAATCTTTTCAGTGATATTGCTGATCTTTGCTCCAGGCATGCAGGAAACCTCTCTCACCATAGGATCTGGTCAGCAGATCGGCCCTTCCGTGCCTCTCAGGATTTAGTCAACCACCACAATAAACTGGTGTTTCTTCTTCTGCCTGGGCAATGGTCCCCCAGCCTGCCCAGTGGGAGTTGCAGGGACCACCTCCTTTGCATCCTCCTCTGCTGCCTCCTCCACCAAGGCTGCCAGGGCCCCGTACCTGTTCCCTCATTGGGACATCCCCCAATTCTCTTGCTGGGGGGCCAGTGCTAGGCCAGGGAAGTAGGTTCCTACCCTTTACCCCTTGGAGGCAGACAGCTGAGGAGGGGCCAGGGCTGGGGTGATCCCACTTTGGCTTCAAGCTGCTGAGGGATGAAATGCCCCCCAATTGGGCCTTTCCCCACCATGCCAGGCAGACCCCAGCTGCAGGGCCAGTGCCAAGTTAGGGAAGCATTCCCCTTCCAGAGGTGGGAGCTGGGGAGGTATTATCTGCTGGCCATGGTAGTGGCACACACCCCCTGTGATTCCCCCCCTGCTGCTGACAGCAAGTTGGGGCAAGTGTCCAGCAGCTAGTCAGACCTGGGTTGCCACTGAACTGGGTTCATCAGCCTTAGGTACGATGGCCATGAGGGGTGTGAGTGTTCACAGACTCCTGGTCTAGGCCAGTGCAGGCTTCTGCTTGTCTTGGCCCTCCAAACATTGAATGTCAGTTCAGTTTGATATCAGTTCAATTTATACAGATTAGACAAACCTGCAAAGATTGAATTAATTCTGCCCTGGGCTTTGCGAACCTCTGTACTTAGCCACTATGGAAAAATACTTGAACTATACCAAATAAGTTTTTTTCAGCACAGAATGATTGGAATCATCTCCTCCACTAATCCCTGGCTCCACTTGGCTATGGAAAAGGGGGAAGCAAAAAAGGAAAGAAGAACTGTTTACAAAAAATAAATCATAACATATAAAAGATCTTGAATGAGGGAAACCTAGAGCAGATGAGAGACTTAAGCAAGTACTTGGCAAAAAAAATGAACAGCAGAACATTCAAGTAGAACAACTTGATACATTTCCACCGTGTTCACAGTGACATTCCCAATCTGTATACAACACCATTGGAACATTGGGCTCATTAATATAGTAACTGGCCAATGTCTCTGAAAGCCCTGGCCAGAGGCTGGGCACTAAAGTAGTCAATCAAATAGCTTAGACAGAATATGTGACATGGCCTTCCCTGATAGGTTGTCATGCATACAAACACATTTTGTTTTGTTCAGATGTGACCTGAGCAAACTGAATGTGAAAAGCCAATACAATCTCTCGCTGCTGCGGAGCCTAACTGGAAGAAGGCCAATGTGGTGCCTATCTTCACGAAAGGTAGGAAAGTGGATCCAGCTAACTATAGGCCTATCAACCTGACTTCTATCCTGGGGAAGATCTTAGAAAAGTTTATTAAAGAGGCCATCCTTAATGGACTGGCCAATGCCAACATCCTAAGAGATAGCCAGCACGGGTTTGTTGCGGGTAGGTCTTGCTTGACCAATCTCATTTCCTTCTACGACCAGGTGACCTATCACCTGGACAAGGGAGAAGAGATTGATGTCATATATCTTCACTTCAAAAAAGCCTTTAATCTGGTATCCCATAATCACCTCTTGGAGAAACTGGCCAATTGTGCCCTTGGGGACATCACAATCCGCTGGCTGGGAAATTGGCTCCATGATCAGACCCAGAGGGTAGTAATTGATGGAAGTCAAGCATCATGGTTCCCTGTGACCAATGGGGTCCCCCAAGGCTCTGTTCTTGGACCCATATTGTTCAACATCTTCATTAATGATGTAGACATTGGAGACAGGAGCGGACTGGCCAAGTTCCCCGGTGACAGCAAACTTGGGGCAAAGCATCCACACTAGAAGACAGGCAGGTGATCTAGGCTGACCTGGACAGGCTCAGCAAATGGGCAGATGAGAACCTGATGATGTTTAACACTGAAAAATGCAAGGTTCTCCACCTTGGGAAGAAAACCCTGCAGCATCCTTATAGGCTCAGCAGTGATACGCTGGCTAGCACTATGGAAGAAAGGGACTTGGGGGTCATCGTTGACCACAAGATGAACATGAGCCTGCAAGGATGTGGAAAAGCTTGAGAGAGTCCAGAGAAGAGCCACACGCATGATCAGAGGTCAAGAAAACAGACCTTACATCGACAGGCCGAGAGCCATGGGACTCTTTAGCCTGGAAAAGCGCCGGCTCAGGGGTGATCTGCTGGTCACCTATAAGTTTATCATGGGTGACCACCAGTATCTGGGGGAATGTTTGTTCACCAGAGCTCCCCAAGGGATGACGAGGTCAAATGGTCATAAACTACTGCGAGACCATTTCAGGCTGGACATAAGGAAGAATGTCTTACTGTTCGAGCCCTGCCATCAGAGGTCTTCTTGTGGAATGAATTTTTTTGACTCTGCCTCTCTAAGGTGGTCCTATCTTTTTTCCTCAGGCAAAGCACCAGTGATATAGTCATGATCTCCTCATAAGAATACAAGAAGAGCCATACTGGATTAGATGAATGGCCCCTCTAGCCCAGTATTCTGTCTTTGACAGTGGCAGAAGTGGATGCTATAGAGAGAGGGGATTGAACCTGATAGCTTTAGAGTGATGTGTGCCCCATTCAATATCCACTCTGGAATCCACTATTAATGGTTTAGAGATATTAAAGGAAACATCAACCATTTTTTGCTAAAGTTTCACCATGTTTGCTAAAGTAATTGATCATTTATTCATGGAGCAGAATCAATACCATTTGACTTAGGCAATGAATCATAAAGCATGTACAGAATTTTCCACACCCCATATCACATCTAGTGGTTTGTAAGTAAGTGGAACTGAAATATGTTCTCAGTCAACATTTCCAAAATAAATGTGAACTGCAAACAAATTTGTGTAAATGACTGCCCAACTTCGGTGCAGCTGAATGCCACATGACTGTGGGCTACACCATACAAGCGATATGTGATGGGGGGGGCTCCCTGCTACCACCCTCCTGCCATGCAGGCCATGCTAGTGGCACACACCCCTGTGATTCCCTCCCAGCAAGGCTGTCTTCTACTGCATGGGTTGTGCCAGCAGTATGCCCTTTCCCCCATGTTGGAGACGGAGAGGTGGCTGCAGGGACTAACAGGCCACCAGTTGGACAGCCCTACTGTTAATTTTCCTCTGCTCATGAATGACCTACAAACAGAAAAAGGACTAAATCAATTAGCAGTTTATGTATTCTATTTAATTCAAGCTGTGCCAATTTTGTGTTAGTGGCTCATAGTTGAGTATTCAGAGCTAGATCTCCAGCTGCTGTAAGTCAGCATTGCTCCAAACCCAGTAAAGCTATGTCAGTTTGCTCTGGTGGATGTCTGAAACCTCTGAGTTGACTTGGCTTTGCAGCATTTATCAACCAAACAGAAGTGATCAAAAAATCTGTAGTTTGAAATTCAAATATCATGCAGCCAAAACCCAGAATCATTTGGTGTTTCCATGGAAAATAACCTTGTGGTCTAGGGACAGAAGCTAAACATAAACCAGTTTAAGTGATCAGAAACTGGTTTAAACCTGTAACAGAACAGAAGTTCAGTGCACATAAGCCAGTTTCAAAATGGCCAAAACCAGTTTGAGATAAACCTGGTTGAATGTTTTATCAGACTTAACCAACTGAGGTCAAAGCAGTTTATGGAACTTGTGTCCCATACCCCTTTCTGGTTTAAATTAAATTAGAGTCCTCCAGCATGCACTGGAGTCCAGGGCTGGACTGGGTTGTCTGTTCCAGCCAGTGAGGGTTGGCCCCTCTCCTCCCTAGTCAGAGAACTATTACTGAGAACTATTAGTCAGAAAACTATTGCTATGGCTGGCTGAGAAAGGGGTGGGGGTAGGAAACTGCTCTGAAGACCTGGTAGGTCTGCCTGACAAGGAGGCAGCAGTCCTTGCCAGGCATCCCCAGCCCACCCTCACCTTCCCCTAGCTACTCCAGCAGCCAGAGTGGGGGGGGGGCAGACCCCAGTAGCCTGAGAAGTGGGAATTTCATCCCCCATTGCAGGGGTGCAAGCACAGGCACCAATAGCCTCAGCTCGTGCACCTGGGGCTGCGGTGGCTAGACACCAATAGCTTGAGGGGAAGGAAAGGTTTACTGACATGTCACTGCCCACGATGAAGCGCCTAGACCGAGTCCTCCAGAGAAGTGGCCAGTCAGCCCCCACTTCCTCCTCATGGCCAGCTGGCCACAACTTGGAGGGACTTGGCCCAAGGTGTTGTGTCAGTGCTTCCACCACTGCTGCCTGCAATGGGGGGAATTAACCCCCGCTTTTGCTGACGCTACTGGCCACTGCAGCCCTGGGTGCACAAACAGAGTCTGTCAGTGCCCATGTCACCTCCACCATCCCCGCCCCACAATGCGAGGATTAAACCCCTGCTTCCCCTCAGGCTACCAGAACTTGGCCCCATGCCCGCTCTTGGTTCCAGCCAGCGAGCAAGTGGGGGTGGGCAGCCGGGGGCCCCTGACAGAGGTTGCCTCTCCCCTCTGCCTCCAAGTAGACCCTTTCTGTTGTCCCTGCAGGCCTGAGTGAACGTTTAAAGCACCTCCCCCCTCCCAATCCTAATCAGGCCTGCCCAGGCCTGGCCACACCCCTTCCCTCAGCTTAATTTCTCTCCAGCTGAGGGCTCAGTCTAGCACCCCCAGCTTCTGGCCTGAGCCACTGCAGGCATGTGCCTGCATTTCTGGACTCACAAGTGAATGTCTATTCACTTGCAATTTGGTTCAATCTACGCAGGTTTTTTTTACTTTTTTTTTACACAATGATCAAAATCTAGTAAGTTGTTTTGCAGCTAATGATAAGAGCAGCCCATTTTATCTTGTTAGAGTTCAAATAAGCTGTTGTGCGCTGTTTTTCCTTTCTCTACATTTGTCTTTGTATCTTCATCTATGCTGTTACTTATGCCTAAACTTCTTTCTCCCCTGTATATCAAATCACTTCTCTTTCCTCTTTTGAATCTCTTCTTAAATGACAATCCTACCTAAGTCAACTCTTCAGTGAGCAGAGTGTTGCAAGTAAACATCTGTGCTATGATATGCCGTTTCCACTACTTTTGAGATCTGTTAGTTACTTTCATGAACCAGAAAAAAATGTCTTCTTCCATACTGTACAGAGATGTGTAAAAGGAAAAATAAAAACAATGGGGTATCATGTGAATATGGCAGTAGGACAGAAGCTAAAAAGGAATCATGGGAAAGACAGAAAGGAAGTACCTATGGTTTTACTGTAGACTGAATAATGTGTTTTCAGTAGAGCTGGTTGCAAATTTTCTCACAATATTTTTGGTGATTTACCAGAAACAGTATTTGCAGGGTAAAAGAGGGAGTATACTATTTTCAAAGACATTTTTGTAGAGAGAGGACTCTTACTTCCAAAATAGACTCTCTTCTCAGAAACAAACGGATGTATCTCACAATAGTAAAAAAACTAATATTTAGTACACTTGGCTAAGAGAGAAGAGATGTCTTTATGTCCCTGTTCATTTGAAACCAGAAGTATAAAGACTTGAGTTTGGTTATCACACATACCAGCTTACTGCCCTGACCAGGAGGCTATTTCCTATTCTGGTATGGACATCTGTCTTTCTCCAGTTTTCATAAAACCATCAAAAGAGGTTTTTTATCTCACAGAAAAATTGGAAACTATCAGAGATCTCAGAATATCTTACCATCAAATTTCTGAGGTGTCTATTTCAGATGAAGAAAAAACAGATAAAACATTCTATCATGCTTCTGTTAATCCTGCATGTTATCACTAAAGCTTCAAGTCATATCTCAACCAATTTTTATGAATATGCTACCACTCTAGCCAACCTCTGGGATCCAAAATAATGTTAGATACTAAGGCCTCAATCCTGAAAGCTGTTGAATGTGGAAAAACGGCTGTGCCTGTGTAAAGCAAGAGCATTAGAGTCTGCCAGCACACAGTGGTTTACAGGACAGGAACTTAAGACCTAATTAGCCTGGGATGTGCTAAGGGATGTCTTTAAGAAAGCAAAGATTTCATAAACACTGCATCTTTGAGTGCTATTCTAGTAATCATACCTTGTACTAAATATCTTGCTGCCACTTAGATTATGACATAATTTCTTGCTTAAATACAAACATGTGTTTTTTAAAATACATTATTAATAATATATGCTGGTACAAATTTTAATTGCAAAACATCTGGAAATGTTATTTTGATTTCTCCTAACAACCTTTGTTAATGCTACTTGAAGTATCTGCATTATAAAAGACCTGCATTGCAAAGGAGTCTTTCACCACATGATCATGCCATGCTTACCAATGTTGTATATTAGTTAACTTCTGAATAACTGCTGATAAAGTGCTACCTACTGTTCTATAATGGCTTCAAACAGTTCATTTCTAGTGGTGACATTTCTGAGAAATTTCCACCACTAGATATCTTTCTAGGAAAAGGAACAGTACAGGCATTCAGCCTGCACCTACCACCTCTCCCCTGCTTTCTTTATCTTTCCCAGACTGGGGTGATCCTTGTTAAAGAAGATGTGGGGAGCAGCAGTTGGCCCACTTGCCTGCCAGACTGGTCCGGGATCATTATGCACAAAGATCAAAGAGCAGCTGCTCCACTGGCTTCTCAGACCAGTTGGAGAGGAAACTGGAGCAACCACCTAAATTCCCTGCCCACTCCCCAGACTAGGGATCCCAGGTCTGGGGAACAGCCAGGGAGCTTGGATCACCTTTTCTCTTCTCCCCAACCAGACCAGGCGGGGAGCATACCAGTGTTCTTTCTTGAAAGAGTGTTTGTCTTAGAAGGGAAACCTTCCAGGTGGGCAGCTGGAAGGTCTTTCTCTGAGAGGGGGCATGTTTCCCCTGGAATAAATTAAATGCATGCTTGTACACTTGTAGTTTCTAATGGGAGAATGGAGACTCTCCTGGCAGAAACATAATGCTTGTATTAGCCAGTGTTATCTCATGATATCAGCAGGTTATACTATGTAACATACAGGAAAAGCCATATTTTTTCTGTATAGAAGATGCATATACAGACCTCATTTTCTAAATTTTAAGGTGCCCAAGAGTGGATTTCTGGTTCCACAGCTAGAAATGCCTGGAGTTATGTAACACACTATTCTTCAGCCAAATTTTTCAGTCTGTTTATTCACAAAGATCAACTCCTAGGCCATTGTAAATTTATTTAACATTTGTGGTCTTGATTTATTTTGAAAATATATCTTAGAGTCCTCAAATACAGCTTTTTGTATTACTATACTCATGTTGCATAATCTTGGAGTGAAAGACCCTCTGTTAGTACTTAAGCATACAGGTTGTTCTATAAATCTTGATTTTGAATTTCTTCAGTCCTAATATGGGTACCTGCCCCCCAGACTAATGTTACATGTAGATTGTAGCAGGGCACTAAGGTGCCTGCTACTTGAAGAGTAGGAATGGTCACCCAGGTGCCAGTTGCCAGGGCAACAAGGAGGAGCTAGGGGCTTACACCTGTTTAGTCAGCTGACCAGAAGGGGCAGGCCTGGCCTATATAACTCCCAGGCTGAGGCCACACTGGGGGGCCCCTGCCTGAAACAAAAGGAGAAGGAGCTCTGCCCTGAGTGGAAAAAGGGAAAAGTTTGAAGGTGGGTGCAGCTGATGATATGGGGGAGAGATGGAGCACTTGTGGGGTGGCTCAGAAGATGTTTTAGCTGTGAGGCCTGGATTTAAGTTATAGTGCAGAAGCTTGTGTTTTGTGTTTGTTGTTTAAGCTGGAGGACCAGGAGAGGCTATAAGGGGATGGAGGAGGCCTCATAGGGGGCCCACGGTGGTGTGGGAACCTCAACCCCAGAGAGAGGGGCAGCAAGAAAGGTGCCAGAGAAGGCAAAGCATTTGGGGTGTGCAGACCCCAGCCTTAGAGCAAAGGGGCCAGGCAGGGCTACAGCTACCTGAGCTCACCTGCATGGGGGGTTTGACACCCCAAGGAGGAGAGCTACGGCTACAGCCACCTGAGCCCCAAGGCTGCAGTAACCCCAGAGCAAAGGGGGCAGCACGGAAAAAGCTACAGAAGCCATAGCACCTGTGGGCCGCGTTTCCCGAGACAAGGCTGCAGAAGCCAAAGTGCCCATGGGGCACGATTCAGAGAAAAGGCAGCAGAAGCCATAGTGCCTGGGGGGCATGACTGAGAGACGAGGGCTGCGGAGAGCCTGAGTGTCAGAGAAGGCGCAGAGTGTGAGATAGACCAAATAACATCTGGTCTATCAGCAAGACTTGGGGCATGGTACGGGGGTGGTTGGAGCCATGCATAGCCCATAAGGTTGGGGTGTTCAGAACCCCGTGTCGGGGAATCGATCTTTAGCTGTGGTCTGTACCGCCTCCCCATCTCAGGACCGCCCACTGGGTGTCAAGGAGTGACTCACTGCTGTTTGGACGTTCATACGTGTCTGTCTCGCCTGCCATGACTTTGATGATGATTCAGATTTCTCCAGGTGGTCTGGCGCGCACAGTCCAAAAATGAGACTCCTCCACTCCTGGGTCCCAGGTTGATGAGGGCTCCTCCACCCCTACAACCTCACCCGATCCACCGGGTGTGACCGTCCAACCGGACCCGTCATTCATTTAGGATGTTCCAGGATCCAGCAAAAAAAAAGGGAAACAAGGTGAAGCCAACAGAAAACTACAGCCGAGGTCACCTAGGGTGTGCCGCCGGCTTCAGTCCTCAACCGCCGACCCTAGTGCTCCCCCATCTGCCAAAAGGTGGGGAATCCCCCTTTTTGCTCTGCAATGGGCTGCTCCGCCCATATCACCAGAAGGGAAGAAAAAAATAAATATATATACACCGGTGACTCCGGCGTCCCGGCGTACGCCCTGCTGCCATCTCCAACGTCTCTGGCCTGTACGGGGTCCTTGCCGCTCCCTGCGGCCTCTAGCCTTCTCCGGCCTTGTTGGGCCCTCTGCCCCAGTTTCTGAGCCCCACTAGGGCGTCCCGCTTACCCCAGAAGGTCCAGCCGTGCCTCCAAGCGGCTCGAATCTGCTGGAGAGCGCTCCCACCGGCGTCAACTCCTCCACCTGCTACTTCCGGATCTGCCTCCCACTGGGCCAGCTCCGGTGCCCTTTTTATACTGCTCCGGGCCTCTCCGGCGCTCCCTCCTGTTGCGTCCCTGTAAAGGGTAAGTCCCCACCATGCGCTTTGAGCCTGGGCATGTGGGGTATTCTCGGGGCCGTCAAAGTGGGGTTCCTCAGGGCCTGCCGCCTTATCTTCTCCCTTACATATCCCACCCCTCAAGATGCTGCTAGGCACTTCCATGGCTTGTGTCCCTCCTTCTTGTTCATGCGTCTCTCTGCCGCTGGGCTCCTGACCCCCGGGGGCTGGGGCTGGGGCCACTCCCCCATACCTTGACAGAAAATTGGCTACCGTGTTTGTTTTTCCTGGCTTATAATCAACACAAAATCGGAATGGCTGTAGGGTCAGAGCCCACCTCATTATACACACATTATCAGTCTTGGCCGAGTTCAGCCACCTCAAAGGCGCATGGTCAGTCACTAACTTGAATTCACACCCCAACCTGAAGTAGTCCACCCCCCCACTGGATGGCCAGGCACTCTCGCTCGATGGTGGAATACCTTTTCTCGTGGTCGTTTAATTTTCAGCTGGCGAATGCGATGGGTCGCTCCACTCCTTCCATTTCCTGGGTAAGGACTGCCCCAAGGGTATAAGCCAAGGCATCGGTCTGTAGGGTGAAAGGTAAGGCAAAATTGGGGGTATGAAGCATTGCCTCCCGGTACAGGGCCTGTTTAAGTTCCTCGAAGGCCTGTTGCCGTTCTGTATTCCACTCTATGGCATATGTCTTGCGCCCCTTTGTCGTCTCCACCAGTGGGTGGGCGATTTCCGCAAATCAGGGTATGGATCGCCGGTAGTAGCTAGCCAGGCCTAAAAATGCCCGCATTTGTTTTTTTGTTGCTGGCGCCACGTAGTTTTTAGTGGCTTCTACTTTGTCCATTAAGGGCTTCACACGCCCCTGCCCGACCAGGAAATCTAGGTATTTGGTCTCCCTCTTACCCAAAGCGCATTTTTTTGGATTGGCTGTGAGTCCTGCCTGTCTTAACTCAAGCAGGACAGCCTTCAGAGCTCTTAAGTGCTGTTCCCAGGTCTCTGTGTATATGACGATGTCGTCTATATACGCCGAGGTGTACTCCTGATGGGGTGCGAGGACCCAGTCAATTAGCTGCTGGAAGGTGGCATACCTGAGCGCAATGGCATAACATCCCTTTTAGGGTCCCGTTAAAGCACTCAACCAGCCCATTTGTTTGTGGATGGTATACTGTCGTCCTAAGGTGATGTATTTGTAACACTTTGCACAGGGTTCCTAGGACTGTTGACATAAAATTCGACCCTTGATCAGTCAATATTTCACAGGGTATCCCAAATTTAGCCACCCACTTCATCAGTTCTTCCGCCACCTTGGGTCCTGTCACGGTCCACAGGGGTATAGCCTCTGGGAAACGGGTCGCATAGTCGATGAGGACGAGCATGAACTGATGTCCTGCTATGCTATGGGGAAGCAGGCCCACAACATCCAAGGCTACTCAGGTGAATGGTTCTCATATCACTGGTAGTGACTGTAGGGGCACCTTCGAGGGCTTATGAGAACTCACCCTTTGACACAGGTCACAGGTCTTACAAAAACTCTTGACCTCTTCATACATGTGAAGCCAGAAGCACCATCTGGCCAGGTGGGCCTCTGTCTTATGCTTTCCTAAGTGCCCCCCGAGGGGGTTTTTATGTGCCAGCCGTAACAAGGGTTCCCTATAGGGGCGAGGTATTACGAGTTGGGCTACCTCTTCCCCTGCAGTTCTGCCCCGTTTGATCCAATACATTAACCCTCCTCTAACTTCGACACGGTGACCCAATACTCAACACTCGGGGGGGCTTACCAGTTGGTTATGCCCCACAGGGTCTTCTCTTCTAAATGGTCTCAGCTCTTCGTCGGCCTCCTGAGCCTCCCGAAATTGGTTGCTGTTTGCCAACGTGTCTAGCTCCAGGTCGTCTGTTGTCTCGGGATCGGTCCCCATTAGTCCCTCCTGCTGGCTCTCCGATCTGTTGATGGTATCGATGACCTCGAATAACTCGGGCCAGTCCCGCCCCAGGATCATGGGGTATAACATATCCTCTTTTAAGCCGATGGGCATTCTCTGATGGACCCCTTGCACCCGTACCTCCAACAGGCGCCTTTCAAAGAATGATTTTCATTTGTGCAAGCACACCAGCTGGACTCCAGCGCATTGAGGTGCTCATTCCCAGTCTACCAGAGATGGGCGTACCAGCAATTGTGCACATCCCATGTCCACTATTGCTGAAAGGGGGCGACCCCCAACCCACACTCGGACCTCCGGGAGGGGCTGCACTTTCAGTGCCATGCTGGTACACACCCCGCACTCCATTGGTTCCCCTTCCGGGGTCTCTTCTGCCCCTAGAGGTCTTTCAGGAGGGCTTCGGTCCTTTGTTCCCCTCCACCGCATACCCTGCGGGCAAACCCATGCGATATGTCCCTGTTTCCCACAGAGGAAACAGATCTAGCTGGTCGGACTCACCCTCCTTTCCCCCTTAACCTCCTTGTCCTTCCTTAACGGTACATCCCGGCCCCACGTACCTTTGTCGCGTCTCAATTCCCCTTGTGCCATGTCAAATTGTTCAGCGAACTGGAGGGCTTGTCGAGATGACGTCGGGCCATGGCACCTCACCCACCACTGGGTATCTTCCTTCAGGTCGGTCAGGAATTGCTCCAATAATATTTAGTCGCAAATTTCCTCCTTCGATGCTATCTCAGGACGTAGCCATTTATTCATTCAGTCAGCCAGTCCCTGCCACAAAATTCAGGGGGCTTTTGCCTCCTGTGGTTTCTTCTCCCGGAACGCCTGGCAGTGCCTGTCTGGTGTTATATCCAGTCTCCGCAAAATCTCTGTTTTCACTTTGTCGTAATCTTGAGCATCACTTCGGAACAGGGCCTGATATGCCACCTGAGCCTGTCTGATCAGGAAGATCTCCAAATACCCGGCCCATTTTACTCTTTCCACTCCCGCGGCTATGGCCGCCCTCTTGAATGCCTCCAAAAAGACCTCGGGCTCGTCTTCTTTAGACATCTTGGGCACATTAAAGTCCCATGGCCCCCTCTGGGCACATGCCTGTTCCTGTATACTAGTTTGTCTTAGAGAATGTTGCTGCTGTTGTTGCAGCACCTGAGCCATTAAATTTATGGCTTCTTGCCAGGGTTCTGCCCCTGCTAATCCTCTTGGGTGCTCCATTCTGACGTTTAGTCCATTCTAGGAAGCCACTGCCGCGTTCCCGGCCAATGCACCACTTTGTCGGGGAGTCGATCTTTAGCCGCAGTCTGTACCGCGTCCCCGTCTCAGGACCACCCACTGGGTGTCAAGGAGTGACTCACCGCTGGTTGGACATTCGTACACGTCTGTCTCGCTTGCCATGACTTTGATGATGATTCAGATTTCTCCAGTTGGTCCAGCGCGCACAGTGTAAAAATGAGACTCCTCCACTCCTGGGTCCCAGGTTGATGAGGGCTCCTCCACCCCTACACCCTCGCCCGATCCACCGGGTGCGACCGTCCAACCGGACCGGTCATTCATTTAGGATGTTCCAGGATCCAGCAAAAAAAAGGGGAAACAAAGTGAAGCCAACAGAAAACTACAGCCAAGGTCACCTAGGGTGTGCCGCCGGCTTCAGTCCTCAACCGCTGACCCCGGTGCTCCCCCGTCTGCTGAAAGGTGGGGAATCCCCCTTTTTGCTCTGCAGTGGACTGCTCCACCCGTATCACCAGAAGGGAAGAAAAAAAAAAAGATATATATATATATATATATATATATACCAGCGACTCCGGCATCCTGGTGTATGCCCCGCTGCCGTCTCAGGCCCGTACAGTGTCCTTGCCTCTCCCCGCGGCCTCTAGCCTTCTCTGGCCTTGCTGGGTCTACTGCCCCAGTTTCCAAGCCCTGCTGGGGTGTCCCGCTTACCCCAGAAGGTGCTGCCGCGCCTCCAAGCAGCTTGAATCTGCCAGAGAGCACTCCCGCCGGTGTCGAATCCTCTGCCTGCTACTTCCAGATCCGCCTCCCTCCGGTGCCCTTTTTATACTGCTCTGGCCCTCTCCGGCGCTCCCTCCTGTTGCGTCCCTGTAAAGGGTAAGTCCCCACTGCGTGCTTTGAGCCTGGGTGTGTGGGATATTCTCTGGGCCATCAAGGCGGGGTTCCTCAGGGCCTGCCGCCTTATCTTCTGCCTTACACCCCATTATATAAACAAGGATCAGGGTAGCAGAAACCATGACCAGGAGAACAAGAGGCAACCTCCCTTTAACTTTTATAAGATCAAGATGTGGCGGGTGAGAATGAGGGTGCTTTAACTCAAACTTGGCACGGTAGGGGGCGCTAGGGGAGAGCGTGGTAACCCCAGGACATTTCCCCCGCCTGGTACATATAGCATAGCACTTATACCCCGGTTACTGAAGGCAGTTGGAGGTGGGCACAGATCTACCTAAATGGAACGTTTTATAGAAACATGACCTACATTCTGATTTCTGAATTTCCAGTTATTAGCAAGTTTTGTGGAAAAAGAAAACAGTTATCAGTCTTTGAAAACTTCGGTTTGTGGATAGATGGATTTAAATAATCACTATTTGCATGCAATAGCTATTGTTCATTTTTAGAATTTTATATCAGCAATATATTATAGAGTTCTCTCATTTTTAAACTCCTTCCAGCAGACAAGCATTTTGTCACAATAAAAATTTCATATTAGTACTGCTGGTCGTTTTTAAACAGTCTCAGTGCTTGTGTCTTGTAAGTGCTAATATTGTCAACTTTAGGAAATATTGCTGCTCTTGTGAGAACCCAAAGTACCAGACACAAAAAAATGTACCTGTGCTGCAAAATGAGATTCAGCCCTTGAAAAGCACATATTATTGCTCTCAGTTGCAGTAATCTCAGAGAGGCAAAATGAACATTCTCACTGTCAGCGTGGCTGGCAGGAATGCTAATTGTACTGATGTTGTACTGCCATTGATTTCCTGTGCAGCTCTTGTAAATTTGCTAAAGTAATGCAGGTTACCTTCAGTTTAACAGTGTCTTGTCTTTTCAGTTGTATGTGTTAAGAAAGGAACTGCATTATATCCTTCAAGAGAGAACAGTTTTGGTATTAAAGTATTTGGTATTAATTCTTATTTTTCAAAAGATCCAATGGTCACAAGTGCATACATTTTTCGCAGCCATGTTTACCTGGCAGTACCTGAGAAGGAGAAATCGGTGATGATAAGATCTTTGAAAAGTAGTAGGATTTGCAAGACAACCTTCTCTTCATCATTTCCCATGGGCTACGTTTTGCATCCCCCTCATCCAGTATACCAGCTATTGTGAATCTTCTTCTAATCACCTAACTTTTCTTCTGCCTTGTATAAGTAATTTAAGTACCTAATTTATGATTGTGAATTCTGTTCTGGGACCTGGGCACATAAAAGTTAGAAAGAGGCAGTTAGCTATGTTAGCATGCTGAGAGCTTCACCATGGCTAATTCTTTTTGTGGGCATGAGTTGGGACACACTGGGAGTGTCTACATGAGATGCTTAATGTGCAGTAGACTTAATGCACTTACTCGTGCCACGGAACAATCCATGCTAATGTGCAGTAAAATTAGAATTACAAAAAGACAGTGTGCTGTTGCTACTGTGCATTAGCACTGGCTACTGTGCATTTATGTAGTACTTCATATTAGAGATACCAAACTTAACACACAGTAGCAACAGCGCATAAATGCACACATAGATGTTCCCAGTGCCTGCAGAAGTTGCTGTTGTCATTACACAGTTGGCACACTGAGGGAGAAAAGGCTTTGTCCCTAGTAGGTATCACAGAATTCCTCTGTACACAATCTATTTACTCAGGCTTTGCACAAGAGAAGGGAATTTTAATAGTGATATATGTGTGGGGGTTATTTCATTTTTATTAAATCACTTATATATATTTGCTATGGATGGTTTCTCTAATAATAATCTGCTAAAATGATTGTCCCTGTCCATCTAACTAGATCCTTCAAGAATGAGGTAGTATCTGAAGAGAGATATTCTGTATCTGAAGAAAGAGATTCCCCTTCTAAGAGAGGGGAAAGGCTGCAATATAAATTGCACAGTGGGAAGCTTTTGCATGAATCAGCATTAATTACTGCAATATTGGAGGTCATCTGTAATCCCGTTGTCAGGGTTTGTGTTCAGCACAATTACCATGCTATGCTAAGCACAGCCAGAGTAATCTCATTCCATAAAATAAGGTGCTTGGAGGAAAAGAGGACCGCATATGTCTAAAACAGATTTGTTTTCTACATGCCTTTAATTTCAAATCTGTTTGTTTTGATGACGTTTTTTTGGAGATACACCAACAGAATAAGTGAAAGCTATGTATTCAAGCTGCAAAGTCAGCCATATTTCATCTTCAGTAACAAGAAATCTTTTTTCTCTGGTTTGCAAAGGCATAATCCACACAAGTAGCTTTTAAACTGTTTGCAAGTTATTTTTAACTTCTCTGTGGAAATACAATATAGAAGTCAGCTTTAAACATGCTTAAATAAATATTGTTGCCTGTTGAACTAATATTTACCCCTTGATCTCTCTGTCTCTTACTTATTCTGAATCAAGTTCATGCTAAAATGTGTTTTTCATCTAGTATGGTCATTTAGCAACCTTAGCATTCATCTGAATATCCATTTGAAAAGATATCACAATTAAAGCATTTTTTCAACAGAATGTCTACATTTGTTTCTTTATTTAGCTGAAGGATAATAATGGAGTTTAACATTATAGCCTGAATAGTTCAGATAATGGTGCCCAACCTAAATCTTAAATTCTGGACATAAAATCTGAAATGCAGTTGCTTTGCTTCCTAGTTCAAATTTGTGACATATTACACTCTTATTATATTCATTTGCTCTGTTACAAAAGCAACCCCTTCATTCCATCACTGCCCTTGGTCCTAGTTATTAAGAGAATTGAAAACATTACTTAAATCTTAAATCTCCAAGGTTTTTAAAAATTGATATTAAAGTACCGCCCATGTTATATTAATTCCATTTCTAGCCATGTGGTTATTGGCATTCCTTTATATTTATGACAGCTGCACATAGCATGTCTGTATGCAGAGGTTTATTTTTAATGAATGCCAAGGCAGTGTAACACTGTAGGGTTCATGCAGACATTCACCACACCTAGTCTACAATCACATGGCTATGTAAGAGTGAGTGCAGTGGTGGGTATGGGAGGGAGCCATGCCAGGAACCCTGTGTAAATAGCATAGAATGGGAGGTGAGGCAGGAAGGATTGGGGGCAGGGAGGCTTTCAGGTCTGTGGGGTAGTTTGGCAGATCTGCTGGGGGAGGGGATTCAGTAGGAGGAGAGTTGTCCATCCAGGGATGGGAGGGTCAGGGTCTAAAAATAGTCTGGTCAGTGTTTGGGAGCAGGGTAGGAAGAGCACAGCCCCAGAACTGGGGCAAGCGGTTGGGCTTTCCCAGCCCCAGGTCTGTGCCCCGAATGTGTGCAGATGTTCACTAGATTGGGCTACCCTATTCTCAATCTAAGTCAGTCACCTCCTCAGATGAACTGGTTCAGACTGGGAATGTAATTTCCCCACTCCCATTTAACTTCTCCAAACATCTTCACCAGTCAGCATTTAAATTGACCTAACCCTAGTTAGGCTGATCAAAATGGAATGTCGGCATGTACCCTTATAGACTAATTCATTCAGAGAATGAATGAACAAATTGGTCTATAAAGTGCCTGCCTTCTGTCTAACTTCAGAGTAACACAGGTAACTAACTCTTTCTTTTTTTAAGACAGTAAGAGAAAAGAGTATTTATGTACTCATTGGGCATGTCTACACAAGATGCTTAACTGCACAGTAGCATAGTTTACTGCGTAAGTAAGTCTGCCGAGGCAACTCTGCCACTCAAGATGGTCAGGGACTATGTTCCCCTGTCCTGCAACGGGGAGCTCCAAACCGTCTGCTCCACAATCATAATTGGGGAGTGGGGGCTGGAAGATGCTTAGCTCCTAACCCCCATTTAGCCTTCAAAATCAGGAAGCAGGGAGCTGGGAGACCCTACTTAAGCTGATCTAAATGTTCTGTAGTCATGGAGTCATGGAGCTCCATAGTCATGGAGCTGGCACTGCGACATAAGGGTCTCCCAGTCCTGGCACCATGGTGTGGAACTGGTATTGGGAGCTCCCTTCTGGGTGCCCAGCTTGTTCCCCACCTAGTTCCACACTCACAAAGCTGAGCAGGGAACAAGCTCCCCAGCCTTTGCCCCTCCTAGCCCTATGCCCTGATTGAGATTTTGGCACAGGGCTTGAAAATCGCTGCAAGTCCCAGCCCCCTGCCCTGATACACCAGTGGGGCATCTAGCAGCTAGCTTGCTGCTAGCTGCCCCACTGGCAGTTTGGGGCAGGGAGCTGGGACCTGCCCCTACACTGCAGCTCTTTCCAAGTCACCTGCTCCTGATTGGGAAGCCATGGCCAGGAGCTCCCTCATGCAGAGACAGGGAGACATCTGGCTCCTGACTGGGTGTTCTCTTCCAGCCTCTGGGCTAGCACCCAGAGGGAGTCTAGAGCTGTCCCTGGTGGTCCCAGGGCCCTATTGCAAGGGCTGTAGAATGCAGAAGCAGTTTGCTGCCATTAGCAGCAAATCTGCTCCAACTTTCCTGCATATGTAGATGCTTGCCTCAGACCATTTATTGTAGTTTACTTGCAAGTAAACTTACCCCAGATCAAATGTATTTGTAGGCTCAATAAATGTATTTGTAGGACCCCTGCCCTGATACACCAGTGAGGCACCTAGCAGCTAGCTTACTGCTAGCTGCCCCACTGGCAGTTTGGGGCATGGGGCTAGGACCTGCTACAACCCTGCGGCTCTTTCCAAGCCCCGTGGCTCAATCACCAATCAGTGCATAGGGGTGGGACATGATTTAAGAGAGTCTTCTTAAATCATGACATCCTTGATGAAACAAGGCTCTTGGTTTATCGAGCCATTGTCATTCCAACTCTACAGTATGGCTTGGAAATTTGGACCACATACAGAAGACATCATAAGGGCTTGGAAAAGTACCACAAACAGTGCCTTCGCAAGATCCTTTGGATTAGCTGGGAGGATAGACGCACACACATCAGCATGTTGGCCAGAGCAAATTCCAACAACATTCAGGCCATGATCATCCAAAACCAACTTTGCTGGACAGGTCATGTTGTTCACATGCCTAACTCCCACCTTCCAAAAAGAATCTTTTTCTCACAGCTGAAAGAAGGTCAGCAAAGTAACGGAGGGCAAAAAAAGCTCTTCAAAGATGCCCTGAAGGGAAACATGAAGAGGTGTAACATCTACATTAACACTCGGGAGACCCTTGCTTAGGACTCACCAAAATAAAGGAAGGCTTTTTGGGAGGGACTTCAATGCTTTGAAACAGCTCATCGACAGGCAGAAAGGGAAAAGAGGAACAGGCAAAAAGAACATCAAAATATCCAGTACAGCAACACAGTGCCCATGCCTCCTGGAAACACCTGTCCTCACTGTGACAAGACATGTGGATCTAGAATTGGGCTATGGAGCCACCTGTGGACTCACTATTAAGATCCTTGGAAGACTACCTTACTTATTCGTGAGTGATCACCTATCATCATCATTTGTAGACACACCCAGTGTCATTTCTCGTCAGCATAGCATTAACAAATATTAATGCTGCTTATATTTTCCATCTATTGGTGTAAAAAGTAACAATATCCAGATGCAAAAATCTTCCTGATGATATTTTACTTCTTGAGCCTGTCATGTAACTTTCTAACTGCTGCTATTTTTTTATATCACCCCTTCTGTCAAATCCCATGCTGCTGGTATTAATTAATAAAGCACTTGGCTATTCAATGGCAGGCATTGACCAATCTGAGTTTCACAAATTCACTGCAATGAAGCAATTACTCCCTCAGAGGCTTCAGTTTCTCATCTTGTCACAAATTTTGTTAAATGAACTTTGGTTTGTAATAGAGATATGCCAGAAGACAGATGTAGTACAGCTTGTACCTGCTTTGCAAAAATACACACCTCAGTTTGCTAAAAAAGGTGAAAGCTGCTTTTCTCCTGTTTTGCTCCCTTTTGGCACCCTTCTGCAGCATCAAAGCACTAAATAGAATCATTTAGATTTAAGTTTTCTGGAAAAGGAAAGCAATCTTTAAAAGTTCTAAATTGTATTAAAAATGGCAAATCCTTTGCTGCATTTATTCTATTCATGGTAATCCTGTGACACCTCATGATTGAAATAACGTGGTATATGAAGGAATGGGTATTTCAGGTGAGATTTCTTAGTAACAGTAAGCTTGTTCAGAGTGATTATTTACAGGTACTTCTCCCTATTCTGGAAACATTTCTATTAGCTGAAATTCCTCAGAAATTTCTACTTCTAGAAATGAATTCCTGTTTGTGGCCATAGACTTGAAGAGCAAGGGATTTTTTGTGATGATAATGTGATTCTTCATAGCATTTCTTTTTTTCTGAAAGGTGTATTGCATATTGGCAGATCTATGGGTATGTCTATATGAGAAGCTACATCACCATAGAAACGTGCTACGGCGACATAATGTTGGTGGGCACAAACCATGACACTGCAGTTACATCGCCATAGGACTGTGCTCCCTCCCTATAGTGCATCACTATGGAGATGCAGGGGCTAAAAATAACTGCACAACTGGCACAGCACAGTAGCAGCTGTTACTACACTGTCATTTAGTACTTCCTATTAATTTCTACGGTACTAAGTATTATAGTACTAAATTAAATACTACATTAAGTACTAAATGATGGCACAGTAACAACAGCACCATAGGGGCATGTATATAATGCCTCTGATTTACTTTCAAGCTCTTTTTGCTTCTTTGAAACTAGATCATGAAAAATGTAGCAGATTTAGTTTTGTAAACATGGATCCTGATGGAGAGAAGCATCCATGTTAGGGCAAGATTACAGCAGCTGCATAACCTCACTACAAATCTGTCATATGCTTAAGTGTTTTTCTGAATTGAGGTCTAAGTTAAAAGCAAAGTATGTAGAGTATAGGCATGCTACAGGTGTTTACATGAGCTACTGTTTTTTCAATGCAGAAATTAAAATTCACTGACCTGAGCAGTGGTTTTTAAATAACCCACATATAAGTCATCAACACTTCTTGCTAAAGCTGTAGCTAATCAGA
This sequence comes from Crocodylus siamensis, assembly GCF_052110815.1. Taxonomy (NCBI): domain Eukaryota; kingdom Metazoa; phylum Chordata; order Crocodylia; family Crocodylidae; genus Crocodylus; species Crocodylus siamensis. Next base: position 40,652,274 of record NC_143397.1, on the reverse strand, counting down.
CATGAACACAGCATATCTTGATTGAACAGAATTCCCATTTTGTTTTATTGTCCACTGCTTCATTTTTATCATCTTACTTATATGGACTGCTCTGTTTTAATTTTACGTGAAGTTGTATAATCATATTGCATACTTTTAGCAAAAATGATAAATTATATAAATGTACGTATTAATCTATTTTATTGTTCCTTTTAGTGTATTTAGTGTAAGCTGTAAATAGCCTACTATTATTAAAGATAATGCTCACTTCTTACTAACAGAATGTGGGATGATAGAATATATGACCTGAGATGTCTACATCTGAAAGAACCCTGTCATGTCACCTTTTATTACAGAAACAAAAAGTTTTAATTAATTTTAATAATAGATTGTATCTCAAGAATTTGTATAAACCGATTATTCCATTACGCTAAAAGAATGGACGCCTGTCTTTGTCACTATGGCTTTTAATGATGTGATATATTCTTTTTGAATAGTCTAAGAAGGTAGACATGAAAACACTGTTATTTAATGTTACCTTGGATAAAAATGGCCCTCTAAAGGTAGATCTTAAAATTGCATAGGCTAGTGTTTCTGTGATTATGTTGTATGTCTGCCAGTCTATCTTTATCTAACAAAGAACATCCAGTCTGAGGTTTGCTACGTGTTTAATTTTGGTGTGTTTGGAATGCACATTGAAGTAGAAAAAATCCACACTGTTCTATTTTAAGATCTATCAATTGTGAATTTTGGGTTTCACTCAAGCTGACAAATGAAAACTTGACAAACCAAGACTAGAAGTGCAATTAAAATAAGAAGCCTGCACAATGAAGTGCCTATTCCCTAGAGGTAGAGATTTGCTTTGGATTTTAGGATTAATCTCCAAAAAGCTAAGGCGGGCAAATACTTTTGACTATATATGGTTCTGGCTGATAAAGCGTAGTAAGAACCGTACTTGGTATTTTAACTGCCTTCACTTTAGGAAGGAAAATTCACATCCCCTCTTGTTAGACATTCACATAGATTTCAAATACTGTTTAATGCATACCAAGCATGAAAGCAACATGGCTTCAAATCAAAGCCACTCACAAGACTCTGTAGCTTAAGTAGAAGTGGATAAAGCAAAGCAGTCCATGTTTCCTATAAAGCTGAAGCAGTTGGGGACTGATTTATGAGAGGTTGAACTGCCTCAGTTTCACCTATCTGTTCTGATTTTGAAAAACATCTGCCAAAGCCAAATTCTTTAACCTTAGAATTTAGTAGTGGTGTTGGAGCCCAACTGTATTTCCTTTGCCTGTGCAAGGACACATGTTCTCTTAAATACTTTTCTTCCTGTGCCTTCCTAGAAATGCTGACTTGGAGGTGAGGTAACTTGTTCTGTATGCTAGTAGCCCACTTTCATAAGACGAATCCCACCCCAAGTTGATGTAGACCTCACACCAAGTCCTTTTAAGGATGCTTCTTTTCCTCCAGGCATTCAGATATTTAAGATGCTTTTCCACCCTCGCTTTTTTCTGACTTTCAAGAGTAATATCTTGTTTGTAGGGCCATATTTTGGTTGACTTCAGTTCTCAAATGGGATTTGGATTTCCAAGGACAAGATTCAAATTACTTGAGACTTGGATTTCTTACTCCATAAATCCATAGACAGTGCTATAGTCTTCATCTTTTCCTGAAATATTTATGCCAGGTTAAAGATGAATGATAACCTCTGTTACCTCTGATAAATAAATCTTGTCCTGCTTCTGGGCTGCAAATGGAAAAAATAGTAACTCCTCTGCCAGCGTTACTCAGAATAAGAAATAAACATACAGTAAACGTGCCCTGTCTTATGTCAAACAGTATACTTGTATCATGTGAGAAAAATAGCCCCAGTATAAAAACCTTCTGTAAAGAGAATCTGCTTTACTACATATTTTCCTGGAGGAGGTTGTGTGATTGCCCCCACCCTGTTCACCATCTACTTGACCATCAACTTCCACCTCATCCAAGATGATCTACCATCTGGCATCAGTATCGAGTATCGACTGGATGGGAAGCTTTTCAACCATGGGCACTTCTGGGCAAAAACAAAACTCACCACCAAGGACATCTACAACCTTCAGTTTGTGGACAATTGCTGCATGATGGCTCACTCTGCACAAGATGTGCAAGCAACCTCAGATCTCTTTAATGCTTCATATAAGAGCTTGTCCCAGAATGTCACGAAGACTAAGGTTCTCCACCAACATTTCCCAGGCCAACTGAACTTCCCTCATGCCATCTATGTAGACAGGGAGGCTCTAGAGTACATAGAACATTTTCCATGTCTTGGCAGCCACCTCTCTCAATGGGCTGCCATCAATGGCTTTAATTCCCTTTGGTTCGCCACTGAGAACACATTTATTTAATTCCACTGTATGTGAACCTCAGATGTTTCAGTCACAGCTTCTAAGAATTCAACGGCTGCCATGCTTAAAGTTAACTTCCATTATTTTCTTTCAAAACATCATGGGATTCCAATTCCAGCATTATACACTTTTGAAGAATGCTTCCACTTATTACTGTTGGCTATTACCAGTGGAGAGTTATCAAAAGATGGTCTGCTTGAAGAAAGGATAGTAAGAAGGTTCATTTTCATACAGGTCTAATGCATGTTTCTGATGACAGTTTCATTCTATCTTTGATTGCCTGTTGGTTTTAGCAAAATGTCCAGGAAAATCAGCGGCGGCAGTCCCTCGAACTTGAGGATGATGTCTATCAGGTGACTGAGGAGCCTGATTCTGGATTCACACATTCTTCGGTAATGGGAGCATGTTGTTGCTTGAGGAGTGGAATTGGCACCCCCAGGTTGGTCTCCTTCTCCTTCCTCCACTGCCGCTGTTCCACCTCAGTGTTACGTCATTGGGCCTTGAAGTGGTGTACGCCCTGATGGACCAGGTGTCTCCACACTGAATGGTCAGCAGCTTGCTCCTCCCAGCCATTGGTCTCAATGCCTCCATGCTTGAGGGCAACCTTGAGTGTGTCTTTGTACCCTTTTCTTTGGCTGCCCTTTGAGCGTTGGCCAATGGAGAGCTGGGAAAAGAGAATCTGGTGAGGGAGGTGATACTTGGATATCCAAACACAGTGGCCCATCCATTGGAGTTGATTTCTCAAGAGCAAGGCTTTGATGCTGGTGGAAGCAGCTTCATGGAGGACATTTGTGCTGGTCCGGTGGTTCACCCATTTGATCCCCAGGATTCAACCCAAGCACTGTTGGTGAAAGCTCTTGAGGGTCTTAATGTGGTGTTGGTAGACAGTACAGGTTTCACTGCAGCAGAAGAGGGTGGTCAGCTTGACAGTCTTGTAAAGCAGGACCTTTGTCAACTTCTGAAGATCTCTATTTATGAAGACACATTGTCACAGCTTGAAGAAAGTGACATTGGTGCAGTTGACCCAGTGCTGGACGAAATAACTTGCTGGATTATGAAGCCAGTTTCTGAAATACAGTGTTTCTATGATATTACCTTGAATCTGAAATTAAAAGATTTATCTCCAGTCTGAATGTTAACTTCTGCCAGACATAAAGTTCAGGGAACTGACTGTATCTTTATCTACAAAGCCAACCTTCTTCTCCCCATCATTTCTGAAAGTTCAGATGTAGAGGACTGCTTTTAACGTACATAATGGAAAGTAAATGTCAGACTAACACGTTAGATAGTTTCATAGTGCTTAGGGTCAGAAGAGACCTAAACAGATCATCAGGCCCGACCCCCTGCCCCAGGCAGGAACGAGGGCTGGGGTCATAACACCCCAGCCAAATATCTATCCAGCCTCCTCTTGAAGACCCCCAAGGTAGGAGAGAGCACCACCTCCCTTGGGAGTCCATTCCAAAGCCTGGCAGCCCTAACCATAAAGTAATACTCCTGATGTCCAGCCTGAACCTTCTCCCTAACAATTTATGGCGGTTATTCCTAGCCCGGGGGAGCTCACCTAATTTCTGCTGGTCCCCCTGGTGAGTTTGTAAATGACCACCAGATCGCCTCTCAGCCTTCTCTTGTGAAGGCTGAATAGATTCAGGCCCTTTAGCGTTTCTTCATAGGACCTGACCTGCTGCCCCTTGACTATGTGAGTGGCCCTTCTCTGGACCCTCTCAATGCTAGCCACATCCCTCTTGAAGTGCAGCACCCAGAACTGGACACAGTACTCCAATTGCAGTCTGACCAATGCCACATAGAGGGGAAGGATCACCTCCTTGAACCTGTTTGTCTGTAGATGGATGACAAGGTGCGGTTAGTCTTACTGACTGCTTCCTTGCATTGGTGGCTCATGTTCATCCTGGAGTCAACAATGACTCCAAGATCCCTTGCTGCCACTGTGTTGACAAGAAGGGTATTGCACAGCCTATAGGTGTGTTTCCGGTTCCTTCTCCCTAGATGCGGCACCTTGCACTTGTCTGTGTTGAATTCCATCCTATTCTCATCCACGCAGCTCAGTAACCTGTCTAAATCTAGCTGGGTTCTGTCCCTCCCCTCCAGTGTGCCCACCTCATCCCACATCTTGGTGTTGTTAGCATAAATATGAAGGAACAGCATATAATTATTAAATAGTGTATCATAATGTGGGATGCAAAAATACGGTACTTCTAATTCAAGATTGCCTTCATAAGATCACTGAGGGGCATTCAGTTCTCCTCCTCTCACTCCCTGATCCATATCCAAATACATGCCTAGTGATTCTGCAATAAAACCTAATAACTTCTTTATTTTTAGGCCTGCCTGTGCACCATAACTATTAATTGTTCTCATGGATGGATAATTTCATGGGAAGCTGCAAACAGCTAAGATTTTTCTCTTGTGCATTTTGTTGTTGTTTGTTGTCTATCAATTCATAATTTAAAATAGATGTACAAAAAATTAGAAACATTTGGAGCCCTGTGTTTTGTTCAAATTTGAATGATTTCCTGCCTTTAAAGTAAATATAGTAATTTTCAAACTGGATTGGGTTATTTTAACAATTTAAGAAACAAAGCTTAGAATGGAATGAGGCTTTCAGCCATAAAGTAAGATTTCACTCAGAAAAGTTGCTTGTGTAAAAAGGGCATCTTTTCAATATAGCTGCTGCTTAGGTACATTCTTCATCATATCTGAAGATGAGGTTTCTTTTTTTTTTTCTTTCTCTAACAATTACAGAGCTAGCATGGCTGTAGGAGAATGAGGTGGATTTTATTGTGCTTCATACAACATCAGCAGAATGATTAACTAAGTGCTGAATGCAGAATCTTTACTATGTGACCTAGAAAAAGCAGAGCTAGACTTTGGCTGGCAGTTGAAGCTATTGGGTAAAAACTTGGTCTACTACTGAAGACAGTTTTGTTTTTTTAATGAGGACAGGATTTCGTCCAGCATCTTTTTAGTTGTAACCTGAGTAGACTTTTTCCATTTGGGAAATAATACACAAAACTCTAAATCCTCTGCAACCAACCAACATGTGCTCCTATTCTGAAAAAAACCCCATGTGCCTAGCCCCAATAACCTGATTAGTATAACAAGTTATTTTATGTTTGTCATGTTTGTAAGTGGGACATTATGTCCAGGGTTTATATTTTTATTGACTCCAAGTGCTATCCCCTGGCCACAGTCTCTGTAAAAGGAGAATATTGCAATGGTCAGTTTTTCACTGTTTATTTACAGTGAAATTAAAGAATGAAATTAAACTAGATTAAATTATAACAAATTAAATAAAATTATTTGTGACTTGTTAATCGGGTGCCTTGAATGTTTCCTTTTGTTTTTATGTACTAATATGGCATGCATAGTCTCACTGGAAAGTCAGTGTTATGCTGTATCCATTTATGTTGCTGTTATCACAATATAGATTATGTCAACCCATCTGTATATTTATGATTTGGGACATGGTTTAACTAAGGAAATTAGGGATGCATAATTAAGGAAAAATGCCACTCCCAAACACAGGCAGAAGGAGACATTATTGGACTGGGCATCCAAGGCATTGTTTGTCTGTAATGGGGAAGTCAGTCATCTATAGAAAAGGTATCTGAGAGCAATTGCCAACAAACTAGAGGAATTCCAGGTGCTTCTGGGAGGCCACAGATTTCTGGAGGATTCTGGTGATGTGTGAACACTTAAAATAATGCTAGCTGAGGAGGGGGACTTGGAGGTTTTTGGGGTATGGGGGGTTTTTCTTGAGGGGGGAGAGGGAGGGGATTGAGTCTAGCTAGGATAGAATCAAGGTGTTTTGGATTTTTTGTAAGACAGAGAAGGGTCCGCGGCCCGAGAATCCAGGACTGATCAGCAGAAAGGCTGATCTCTAAAAACACTGGCAGGACTCTCAGGAGGGTTAGGGTATAGCCAGTTGAGAGGGTAAGAAACTATATTTGTCTTTTCATTCTGTTTCCAAACTTACTGTTAGCTTTGCTTGTATAATTCTTTTCTCCCACACAGTAAATCCTTCTGTTGCTCTGTCGCGTTACTGGTTGCCTGTGAAATAAGTGATCTCTGAGTAAGTGATATTCCAGGCTAGCCCTTTCTCTGGAAAGGGGGACCTAAAATCTCTCTCACAACCTGAAGGGGAGGCTACCTAGAACTGGCTGCAACTGCAGCTGTGAGCCAGTATGAAAGCAGTGATGCTGAGGCTTGTGGAGATAAATTATGCTAGAACAAGCCTCAGTCTATTCCTTGGTACAAATAGTGGGGAAAAAGTTGGTGCTCTGGGCGTGCTCTGTAGGCAGGTTTGTGACTCTTATCACAGTATGTAGTAAAGATGATACCACAGTAATGTTTTGGAATTCATTCAAAGTTAATGCTTAAGATGAAAATGCCTACATGGTTATGTGAAAAATCTAAATGCAAGTGAGTATCTTTTTTCTTCTATTCTGTTTCAGATGGCCCAAGTGCATATGGCCTACAAAACTATAGATTGTGTGTTTGTTTGCAGAACAAATCATGTGCTACAAATAATTCATGTAATCACCTTCTTTTATTCTGCTTCTGATTTGTTTAGGAACAGAAGTATCTTATTTGAAATAATTCACATTTTTCACTAAATAATTCTTAGTCATCTTATTATGGCTTTGCTACTGTTCTGAGATTGCATGATTTCTAGACATTTCAAATACATCCATTAGTATTTTTCAGGTATTTAGACATGTTGTTTCTAAATGTCATAGAAAAATCTGTAATACAGTTGTGAATATTACAACTAAAGATGCATCTTGTATTTCAATGATTAGTCACATAAAATCTCCACTCAGGAAAAAGGTATCCATACAGAATTATTACCAGTAATGTAACTAACCAACATAAAATACATTTCTAATTATATACTCAATTACGATTTGCAGCATCTTGACCAGGGAACTAACTAGCACGAATTGCAAGATGGGACTTTTACAATAATTATAAAAATTGAAATGTGCTTTTAGTAAATATTTCAGTGCTCAGTTGCAGGATTTACATTTTGGAATATTTCCTTTCATAAAACAAACTTTCAAATGTTTATGGAAGACAGACTATAAGGGTCATAAACTCCATCTAATTTGTTAGTTTTTAAAGAAGAATTCTTTGTTATTTGCTTCTTTCTATTCCTAATAAAATACTGTTCAGTTGCTTTAAATCGCTTGTAGTAATATATTTTAATCAACGGTAGCCTGGATCCATTAATCTGAATTTTTCTAGGCATGGTCACTCATCACTCTCTGAATAATTAAGTGTTCCAGTTGTATTCATTATTATTCATGGTTTTCTTTACAGGATGTTCTGGCCCACTGGGAATAGAAGGAGGAATTGTATCAAACCAACAGATTACTGCATCATCCACACATCGAGCTCTTTTTGGGCTCCAGAAGTGGTATCCGTACTATGCAAGACTTAATAAGAAGGGTCTTGTGAATGCTTGGACTGCTGCAGAAAATGACAGATGGCCATGGATACAGGTAACAGATGGAACTGTGTAAAACAGAAAGGGGAGGGGGTTCTCTTAGATTCAATTGCCAGAATCTCTTAAACTGATGAAGAGTAGTGGTAAACTAATAGTGAGCATCTTATTCACTGTCATAAAGGCACCCTAAAGAGGGTTATTAAGTTGGAAAGAGGATACTAATTTCAGCTACACTGCATGTAAAATATACACATCTTTATCTAAAGGAAAAAATAGACCTATCTTTATTCTTTGCTGTAACCGTAAGAATCTCTCAGACCTAAAAACAGGTTTATTAAGGTACTTATCTAAGAACCTGCTTTTCACATATATGTCATGTCAGTCCATTAGCCATAGCAGCATAGCAGCAGCAGATGTTGATAGATGGCCTTTAACACACACATGAATGAAGAAAAAAAAAGTCATGGATCCAGTTTTTATTCAGGCAAATCCTCTACCTCCTTTACTGGGCATTTTGACCAAGCATAGACAGCAAGTCTAGACTCTGTATTTTTACCCACTGTCTATCTATTCAAGAGGTGTGCCCACGTAAAATGATCAATTCATATGTTTCGTATGTTGTAGGGGAGATGGCGGAAACTGTTGTTATGGTCAAAATATATCCACTTTTCACTTCATGCTCAAATGTATCTTTGGGGTGAAAAATTCTCTATTCTTCATCTCTGTCCAAAAGAAAATGTTTCATGAAAGTTTCAAATAGACATGTCTACTTTGGGAACCAGATTCTTTTGTCTTGCAAATTGTGTAGTCATCTATGCCAGGGTACTTACTTTTTATAGATATCATGACTGCAAAAGTTGCAAAGCAATGAAAAATAAATTCTTATGGCTCTGTGCTAATTAATAGTGTATTAAGATTAGTGTCAGATTACTCACTGTTTCTGTAGTTCTCATTTTGTAATGATGCATGTATTGGACAAGACTTAGAGTTATTTAATATATCTTCTTGTGTGATAATATGGGCTACAGCCTCCAGTTGCAGATAACGTGAGAAAGGGGCCATTTTCCTATTACTGTATTTACTTGAATCCAAAGTGAGGTTTTCCCCCAATTCAGCAAAGGGAGGAAATGCTCTTTGTCTTGGATTTGAGTACAAGTTGAGGGTGTGGAGGGAAGAGGCAAGTGGCTGCTACAGCTCCAACTCTGGACCTGACCTAGAGTCGGAGTCAGCTGAATTTGCAGCTACTATCTGCCCTCATCCCCAACAGTGTCATCCTCCCTTGTGTGCCTGCCCTACCCTCCCACCCCACCCCATAGCCTCTGTTGTCTTGCTGCTTACCATCCAACATGGCCCCCCGCATTCCAGCCCATGGTGTAGAGCTCCAACCCTAGCTGGGCCACAACCTACCACAATGCTGCTCAATGACCGGGGTGGGGCAGGAACCAGAGCTGTCCTGTGCTCCATGTCCTGAGCCAGAATGGGGCTGGAGCTGCATTGGATGATAAGCAATGGGGCAAGGAGGGGGCAGAGACTTCGGGGGGGGGGCAGAGGCAAGAGGGGTGGCAGAAGCTTCAGTGACAGGCAGGGGACAAGAGCTTTCAGGGCACAGGCAGGAGTCAGAGGCTTCAGGGGGCAGGTGACAGGGGGCATAGGCACTGCATAGCAGGCACCAGGACACACAGGTTCCCCCACTGGCTGCACCCCTGCCACTGCTTTCTTAACTGTAACAGTAAGTGAGAAGTGAAATTTGAGGATGAATTTAAATAGGTTTTATTTGTGGAAAATTATCCTGTCCTGCTGCCCTTCCCCTGGGAGCCCCACACCATATGATCCTGCCTGCCTGGCAGCACCAGGGGGGCACCACTCCACGCCACTATCGCCCCTGCTGCTGCCTGATGAGCAGGGAGCACACCGCTGGTGTGGGGTTCCTGGCAGAGGGCAGCATGGTAGGGAGCCCAGAGCCTGGAGCAGGCAGCCCACATCTGCCCCTGCCCCACACACAAATTTGGGGGGAACATGTGCAGCCCATGCCACGCAAGGGTTGTATGCAGTGATGGGGAGCCGCCCCCATGCCCCCTTGACAAGCCACCTTTGGCTCGGTCCCACTCCATGCACCAGGCCCATGTACCACCCTGCCTGGGCAGTACCCCCAGCCTCTTCCCCACCTCTCCCTCACTGTGGGGGCCTTGATATGCTTCCATTAACTTACCTGCAGGGAACTGCTTTCCACACTGCCCAGCTGTATTCTCAACCGTATGCATGTGTGCGGGTGTGCACATGCAGGTGGTGCTCCCCACATCTCACTCCCAGCAGCCCCAAGCACCCCTTGCAGACTGGAAGGCTGCCAATCTGCAAAGGGAAACTTACCTTTTCCCATAGATCCCTTCATGATGCTGTGAATCTGGGTCAAATGCTGTCCCAGAGTCATGTAGCCTGGGACTGGGACTTGAAGTTCCCATTTTGGGACTGTCCTGCCCAGTTAGGGATGGGTGGACCCTAGTTTCCTCCCATGAAATCAAGTGGTTTACAAATTCATCAGTTTATGCATTAAGAAAGACTAGGAGAGAATAAGGGGAAGTGAATTTAGCAGAAGTATTTCCTGAAGAGTGAGACAATAACTTAGAAAGACTAAGAATACTAAGCAAGTAGCTTCTAAATTGGGGTGTATGACTAGTATTCAAGAGTGGGGTTTACACATGTATTGGCACTGGCTTGTTCTCAAAGTAGTCATTCCTATTGGCTTCCAAGGAAAAAACTGAGTTAGGCCAACATTAAACTATTTTTAAAATCCTATCCCAAAGCATTCAGTTTGAAATATTTAGTTTCTCTAGAATTAATAAGTAGGTACTGCTAATACTCTATTCTATTCCATCCGGTTCATTTTTAACAATTCTGACCATGGTATTTGAGCACTTTTAAAAAAATCATTAAGTTGTATCTTTCTCCTTCCATTTCTCCCTTGTATTTGAAGTAAAAATTGGTGAGGTTTTGATGCTTGTAAAAATCTTCTCATTCCAAAGTCTTGGAATGGAACCTATTCAATTGTTCCTTCAAAGGGTATACCATGTTTTCTTTAGTTTATTGCATGTATGTTTATGTGTGTGTGTGTTTTTAAAGACCTTTAGAATGGAAATTGTATGTACATAAAACTATATAAGCTTTTTTTTAAAGACTAAAAGCTTTGCCTCATTATCACTCAAGCACTAGAAATAACTATAATGAAGATCATCTAAGCATGTCTATTGTAAGTCTCTCTTTTAACTCAGTCTTCAGCTAAGTACAGTCAAAAAGCCCAAGGTTAGTCTAAACTGTGTAGATTAAACCAATAAGCCAGTGAACAGACATTCACTTTTGACTCTGGAAATGCAACTACATGCCTGCAATGGCTCAGACAAGAAGCTGAAGGGTGCTACAGCATGCCTACCTTCTCAGCTGGAGCAGACAAGGCTAACCTGCTCACCCTGTGAGTGGGGTTTACAATAGATATGCAAAGCACCTGGGATACTGGGGGACTATGAGTTAACTTGAAAAGTAGGGGATCTGGGACAGAAGTTCAATAAGCCAAATTAACCTAAATCAGTTAAGTCTGATACTACCTCCATCCACGTTTTGGCCATTTTGGAAGTGGTTTATGTGCCCTGAACTTCTTTTGTAATACAGGTTTGAACTGTTTCCAATCACTTATACCGTTGATTTGTAATATCTGTCCCTAGCCACAATATTCTGAATCTTTTATTTGACAGGGTGATGTTTTCCAAAGCTCATCTTTGTCCTAGGATGATTTTTGTTTTATAGCTTGAGTGCAGTTACTTTTGCTGTAAAAAGTTGAGCCACTTTGCAGCATAGGGAAAGTGACAAAATAAATATGCTAACTCCTTTAAGAAAAATAAATTCAACTTTTCTATGGAAATTGCTACTGCTAAAGTACCTTGGGATAGAAAATCTAAATTTGGCAGGGAGATAATGCATGTAGAGGAGGCATGCCCTTGAATCTTCTGTTGAAATGGGTTTTGCTTTGACAGAGACGTAAACTTTAAGCAAATAACACTTCATGAAGTTTGTGATCTGTTCTTTGCTTCAAAGCCCTGGATCATTCTTTAAAGGGCCAAATACTGATCTGCCCTCTTAAAGTCATGCAATGGGCAAGAGATGAGAAGAAAAGGAACAGAAGGAGTCCCCAGGCTCATTTCTAGACAGCTTGTATAAGACAGAATATACTTTTTAAAAATTGTGTGTATTTGCTTTAGCATTCCAACCCCTGGTGCTTACCCAGGACATATGTGTTTCTCCATATCACCTCCAAACCAGAGTGCTGCCTAAGGGCTTGCCTCCTTGCCTACACTACCTCCTTGTTATTCTCAGGACCTCTGCCAGCAGGGTTTACCCTGCTTTCAGCTCAGTGCATACCAGATTTCACCTAAGAGCAGCCCTGAGCACTCATGCTTCCTTTGTATTGCTCTCACCATCTCAAGAATGCTTCTTACTGTGTATTCAGGACCACTGTAAGACACCTACTCTGCTCTTGCTGACAAGGAACATTACAGTTTGCTGAATTCCCTTCAGGTTTTGAGAGAAACCTTCAACCCCAACCTTGCCCACTCTCTTTTTTGCTTTATCTCCTCCCCGTCTACAAAAAATTACTCTACTAAGGGACTGCTGTGGGGGATCCAGGCCTGACCATGAGTGATGGAACTGCAGTGCAATGGAGTCAGCTGAACTGGTTCATTCCTTGCATAAGATTACTGCAGGGGGTTCCCCCTGTGACAGTATGGGTGAAAGATCATTGGACCTTCAGACCAGCCTTTTAAAGAAAAGTGAATATTTAACACAGAGATTATGTAGCATGTTGCAGAACAAGTCCATGTTTATTTTCTTTTTCTTTTCTTTTTTTAGAATGCAAATTAACATTTAGTGTAGTGAACCCCAAAAGTAGTCTGTTTCCCTATTATAGTTTTTAATGTCTGGTAAATTCTAAAGGAAGTTCTTACATAATAGGCAAAGTCCTCCAAAATATAATTATTCACAGACCTCTAGATATTTTTGCCTGTGCCATCATTATCAATTTTCTTTGTCATTTAATTTCTTTATTTATATGCAGCTTGGCAAATGAAAGGTTTGAGTACTCTGCTTATAACTCACTTGTAATGAGTGCAGTTTTTTCCCCTATCTTTCAGGTGTCTGACATGCATGAACTAATTAGTATGCAATTTCATTTTCCTGCATTCTCCTGATGAATTGAAAATGGAAATTGCCATTTTAAATTTACACTCTCAGCATGTAATTAGTAATGGCACTACAATGCTTGTAATTGGCTCATGATTTAAAGGGTCAATGACCATGTTTGTGAAAGCAAATTAAAGTCATATCTTCTTTTAAGGTTCTGCTGACCTTTGTTTTTTCTTATAGATTTTCAGTGTTGATAAAATAGCGTTTGTGTTAACTACTTACCGCTTCATTAGGGACATCAGCCATTACTGTTTCCAGCTGAAATAAGAGAAACTTCCACATTTTTATACTTTTAGTAAGTTAAGTACAATCAAAATTGTCACTACATCAGTAATACTGTATTATTTCAAATCCCTGTTATAGGTGACAGTTGTTTTTTTCTTATCTTTGCTAGCCCAGCTGCTTTTGCAAATTCAGGAATTAAATATAGGTACAATTTTAGTCTCGTTCCATGTACAGAGCTATTCAGAAAGTCTAGTTTTCATGTACAATTCATGTTCCCAAAGAAATATGAATCAGCATGGAGGATAGTTCTGGCCCTGTTTGCTTGTATTCTCTGTGTGTATGATTCAAAATCTGTCTAGTGACACAAATAGGCTATGGATCAAGGACAGCCTATGTCATAATTCTGAATCCCTCTCCTATTTGTTTGTAGTAACAGTTCTCTGTTACTCCTTCTCATTGTTGGTACCATCTTCCTTTCCATTTTCTACCTGTTCTCTCTCTTTCACTAACCCTGGCTACTGTGAACCCACTTTGAGATGCTGGTACTTTAATAAGGATATTCCACTAATTACTTCTTTAATGTTTTATACTGTCATCTTCTAAGCCACTTCCCACCCAACAGCTCTTACTGTAGCACCCCAGTTGATATGTGTACCTTAGCACATTTTGAGCCATCCTACTCAAAAGCATAAGAATTGCGATTTAGTGGGTGTATCTACACGTTCTTTAATGTTCTGTAATTACAGCACATTAAGTTTAGTATCTGTAATAGGAGATACTAACTTAATGCACCATAACTGGTGATACTGCACACTAGCATCAACGCACACTTTTTTGTGACATTACTGCACACTAGATTAATTCTACTGTGTATTAGTACGTTAGTATGGTTTTTGCTTGCAGTGCACAATTAGTGTCTTGTGTAGATGCCCCCATTAGGTCTGACCATGGGTCCACCTTGCTCAGTATTGTTAGCACCAATTAAACAGATCGTGCTTAGGGATCATTAAAGCACAATTAATCCTTAAGTGAAACATGAAATACGAAGACACACAACTCAGTGTCCTAAAATCAAAGTCTAACTTAATTAGTAAGCAGTTTCTATATTCAGAGAGAGAAAAACATTCAATACAATGATCTCATCCAATCCCAGATGTTACTTTGCTCAACAGAAAAGACAACCGCTCAGCTCCTGAAAGCAAAGGGTGCATCGTTGTCTGGGACAGTCCAGACAAGTGTTGAAGTCTGGAATTATGATGACAACGACGGCACTTACCTTTCTTGCTGCCTCCTTTTATGCTTTTCTTCAACTTCACTCCTTTGATGACACCTTGATTTTGGATTGGTCTCTCTGTGGTCAGCCTACTACCCTTATTTTATCCTGTCAGCATATTCTTTTGTTCAACAGACCTATCACAAGCACACCTCTTAATTTGTCACTGTTCCGGTGTCTTACTTTGGCCATTGTCCATTGGTCTCCCTTATCACCTTTCATTAACATACCCCATCATTTCATCCCTCTTATTCAGCTGTTTAGTGCTGAGTTCAGTTAAGTTGAGCTGGTAACAAGGCCATTGTTATGTTATGTTAGAAGAACTTCTCACAGTGATAAAAAAGAAAAGATGTAACATAAAAAGCACTATGAGCTCTACAAAAACAAGTCCAGGCCAGCTGATAAACAACATGAAAAGTTAATGAGGTGATACAAAACTTAGACAATGCTTAAATAAGGCTGAATATATTTTTAAAAAAGTTTTTAAAATACTATAATTCACCACTCTATAAGCAGGTGCAACTTTAAAACATAAAATATGACAAGCTCCCCTAACAGTATCCTGTGTCACAACAGTGACAGACAGTGGATGTTGAAAAGGAGAGTGAAATGGGTATGACCAGGATTTTTTCAACTGTTGAAAGGTGATGAGAAATTGGAAGGAATTTTAAACTGATGGTTGAAACTGAAATTCAGTACCTATAAGGTATTAAATATCAAGAGACCTACATTTCTAATATCAGCTTTGCCACAGACTCATTATGGAACTATAGGCAATTCACTGAACTTCCCCAGACTACAAGTTATTGATAATTTGCTGCTAATTACTCATAGAAATGGTAATACCTATCAGAAGTCTTCAAAGGCATGCTGACAACTCTGTCCAAATGTCAAGTATTAATATTGCTTAGGAGATTGGCAGGAAGGTAAACCCAAATGTCATAATTGCACTAATATCTCCTTGTGATTTTTGTGTTGCCTTCACTTCAAGGATTTAGTTGTGTGTTTCCTACCATGTGCTTAGATACTGGGGTGATAAAATCTGTATAAGAAGTGAAAAATAATAATTTTCACATGGTAGATGTTTTGCTTGAGAAATGAACAATTTTTATCCTGGCCTTGAAAACTATTCTGATCTTACCACAACTCCAGAACACAGTTTGTCTGAAAGTTCTCATTAAACCAAGTACATTAATATACTGCTTAGTCTAATGACACCTTTTAAGTTCTCCATGATAAAAAATTACAATCTTCCCTTAAAATAAGATTTAAAAAATAATATCTTATAAACACTTAATAAAAAGGTGTTAAAATATGTGCTATTTCTGATTAAACACTACACACAAAAATGCATTTACCATTGACTTGGAAAATGTCAGTATTGCTGTAATACAATATAGCATATTTGCTCTATAATTATTTTGCTAGTCACCCTAATTATCATAACGCTAGTGCACACTTGCTGCTTATTAGTTTAAAAACATATATCATGGATGTTCACTCCAGCTGCTGTCAGCTTTAAAAATTGTGCCTAATAAAATTTAAAAACGTAACTAGAATAACATTTCTTCTTGTAAAAGACAAAATTCACATAACTTAATGTATATTTTTCAGTGCATTAAGAAATCTTTACACAAAAGAACATGATTGAACAAATAAAACACTTTAGAAGGTTAAAGGAACTTTTCTCATAACTATAACATATGGAGTAAAGTACATACAGCCAGCTAGCTGACTAGTATTTCTACTGTTCCAATGCTTGACCACCTGCATAGTGAGAAAGTTCTTCATAAAATTAATCTGGAATTTTAGTTCTGTTTAATATTACTTTTACTTTTTAAATACCTCTACTTTAAAAAATAATAATAAAGTGCATTTCTTGCCTATAATCAACACTGCCTAAGGAGAGTCTAGCATTAAATTTGCCAGGATAAGGTATTGGAAAATAATATATCCAAACAGAAGAAGGATAAAATTGTCAAAAACATACATGTGCTCAGGAGTCTAAGTCACATCATTAACTAAATACCATTACTTTTAATGAGTCCTAGGTTTTAAATCTTAGATCTTAGGAACTTGGCAGTGACAAAGCCAAATGTTTCATTGCCTGGTGTCTGGGCCCTGTAGTGGAATCTGAAGCTCTAAGTTAGGTACCTAGTGCCATTTTATGGTAGGGTTGGGTATTTGACCAGTCATCTAAAGTTCGGTCAATTGGCCAGTCAAACATCGGTTGAAAATTGTAAAAATAATTGCCAATAAGTGCAAATAATACACAGAAAAGGCACAATTTTTCCATTAAGAAATGTGTCAAAAACCTATAAAAAATCATATTTCTGTCAGGAAAACTACAAAAAAATAGTAGGTTGGCTTTTTTTTAATTGCTATAATCTTTGACCAGTCAAACAATATGCAATCAATTGACTGCTTGAGTGACTGGCTTGACAACCCTATTATACATTTTATGAAAAAGGTTTGTTGCTGAGAATAGGTTGTATAACAGACAATATATGTTGATAGGAGAATAACCTAAACTAGGTAATTGGAAGCATGGAGTGGTGCATCTTAGACACTGCCTCTTCCTGGGATGTATTAAGCATCCATACGTACTCTTTATACAGTACTCTGAAACACTTCCTGAAGATATAGAAAATTAAATCCTTGCTTTCAAGGGGTAAACAGGACTTATCCTTTCTTTCAAAATAGAATGTTAGTCCCCACAGGTAACTGGTAGGGGAGGCATGGGGGCGGGGGGGACCATGGGCCCACCCTGAGATTGACCTTTGACTTGGCACTGCTCAGGATGGGGCAGTTTTTTTGCCATGTACCTTAGTACCACCCCCCCGCAGCATGTTGGGGGGGGGTACTAAGGTACAGCACAGAACTATAGGGGTGGATATGGGGCTTTTGGTTTGCCCCTAGGCCTGCCTACAAATTGTGCCCCCCCCAGACTCAGGAGGCACCAGTCATGTCACCCCCTTTAATCCCCTTCCGCTCCTCTCCCACCCCTTTTTATCCAACACCTCAGAATTTAGACCACTACCCACACATAAGAGACATGAACTCAATTCCTCCCTTTGTCTGAGGGCATTCAAACTTATATCTACCACTGTCCTAACTACTCATATAAAACCATTATACTATAGGTTATTTTGCCATGTGTCCTTGCAAGTGGTGAACACTTTGACCCCTTTCCGGTCCCAAATGGTGTCAAGCAGGACTGTGTGCTCTCACTTACCTTCTTCAGCATGGTATTCTCTGCTATGCTGTTGAATGACTTCTAAAATGATGACTTGGTGTGGGGATCACATGCTGTTTTGATGGAGACATCTTCAACCTGCTCAGGTTCTGAATGAGCTCCAAAGTACAGACAGCTATGTTTCGCGACTTCCTCTTTGCTGACGACTGTGCATTATGCACAGGTTCACAGGCTGATATGCAATGGTCCATGGATGTATTGTTGTCAGCTTTTGACAACTTTGCGCTCACTATTAACATGAAGAAGACCAAAGTGATGTTTCAACCTGTGCCTGGCACAACCCCCCAGGAACAACACTTTTCAGTTAAAGGCCAACAACTGTCGATGGTTGACAAGTTTGTACATCTAGGCTGCATGGTCTCTTATGCTGTCCACATGGATGACAAAGTCAACACGAGACTAGCGAAAGCTAGTGTGGTCTTCAGCAGACTCTGTAAGTCAATCTATGACCGCACAGGCACCAGAATGTCAACAAAATTGAAGGTATACAAAGCCATCATTCTCCTGAAACTCCTGTATGTCTGTGAAACCTGGACCATTTACCAGCATCATGTCAAGAAACTAAGCCATTTTCACCTGTGCTGCCTGTAAAAGATACTAACGCTCAAGTGGCAGGACAAGATTCTGGACACCAAGGTGCTTGGAAGATCAGCTCTCCGCAGTATTCACACTCTACTGAAACTGGCACGGCTAAGATGGGCTGGCCACCATTCAAGAATGCCTGACACTCACCTGCTGAAGAAAATGTTCTACAGTGAACTGTCAAATTGAGTACGCTGTCATGGCACACCAAAGAAACAGTACAAAGAGACCCTAAAGGTGTCCCTAAAGAGTTCTGGCATTGACCCAGAGTCATGGGAGCAAATCGCTCATGACCATCCATCCTGGAGGTCCTCAATCCAGAATGGAGTACTGGCCTTTGAACATCAATGCAGGGCAGAAGCAATGAGGAAACACGTGGCCAGGAACATGAAAATCTCTTATACCCTGTCCTTATTGCTTTCCTACCCCTGCTTCAGCAGATTGTTCAAGGCAAAGACGGGGCTTATAAGGCTCCTACATACCCACATGACCTAGCCTCCGCCACCCCACTTCTCTTCCATCTCTCTCTTGTCTCCTTTTTCCTTTTTTTTTTTCTCCTTTTCTCTTTTCTCCCTCCCTGCTTCTTCCCCATTTCTTTTCTCTCTTCTCTCCCCCACCCCCCTTCGCTGGATGCGGTAGTCTTCTCCTATGAAGGGCAACAACACTATTTGTTATTACACTGCTTCAGTTGAGAGTTAACTCTGGGTCATGCTATCTAGCTTGTAACTACATAGATAGAACAAGAAATTTGCACTCCTCCAGCATCCCAGAATGCACTGCTACCAACCCCTTCCCCGTCCAAAGATAGATCCTAGCCATGACCCTGCTCACCACCCCACTAGTGGCAAGTCAAAGCTATGTAGGCAAAAAACAGTAACTTAATGTGCAACTGCTCACAGCATGTTCTAACTTGATCACTGCTTAATGGTCCACAGAGTTAATATAGTCTAAGTATAACATATAAGTTCATCCTTAGTCCCTATTGTTAGCACTGTTCCATTCTACATTGGGTAAAGTTTTACTGAGCTGAAGAGAGAGTGACTCTCTGGCTTAACAACACTCACTTGGGAAAAGAAACAAGTTCAATCTCCATCCCAAGTGCTATTTTAGTATTTTCTCTATTCTAAGGACTTCGTGGAATTATTCATAGTTTACCTTATGCATGTCAAAATATGTTTGAAGGATTGGGGCCTAGGTGCCTAAACAGTAAGTTTCACTATATGTTTCATATTGTTAAGGTTTTAAAATTAAAATATTCCTACACTGTGTTATCATTCTTTTGAGACAGAAAAGGCACAGATAAATGGGAATTAGGTGCCTGAATTCCTCTGAGACTCTGCATCCAAAGGACTAAATGCATTTAAA
The DNA here is from genome assembly GCF_052110815.1 of Crocodylus siamensis. NCBI lineage: Eukaryota > Metazoa > Chordata > Crocodylia > Crocodylidae > Crocodylus > Crocodylus siamensis. Next base: position 40,632,511 of record NC_143397.1, on the reverse strand, counting down.
ATTGAGATGTTCTAAACCTCTTCATCCCACCATTTTCATCTTCAAGCAGTTAGGGAAAACTCAGTGGAAAAACATTTGCAGCTTCCCCATCAGTCATCCAAAACTTCTAAAGGAAAAGTATGCAACAAGTATTTGCTAATAAAATGATAAAACCCAAAATACACTGCAGGTTTGAATAACTCTTGCAAAAGAGTCAGTCAAACATCCATTAGGAAGGGCTGTAAGTAAATTCCTATCTGTCAAACCCTCCACTTTGTGAAAGTTAATTTCCTCATTCATGAGTTCTCTGGTATCAGTTTCCAAAAAATACCTATCAGTATAGGTTAAATATGTGATATTGTTTTCTAGCTCAAATTAATGGAACATTGTAATTTCAATGGTCAAGTTAATGTAGCATTTAGCCTTAGTTGTCTAAAATAGCTGGGATGTTATAGATAGGTCCCTGAGAATGCTTATCAAGCAAAATGTTAAAAGCTTACTGGAGTTTTGTGTTTTCTGCCAGTAGTCCGACAACAAGGCTTAATAAAATAGCAGGAATTCCTTGAGGAAATTTGGACAAGTATAATGGGTTGAATGTAGCTGATTACCTGGCAGTTTAGGAATAAAAAACAGCAAAGCCTTGATTTTCAATGCTCCCTAACCTGCTTCTGTATTTGACCTTTAGAATGCAGAAGCAGATCTTTAGCCAGGAGAAAATTGTCACAGTTCTGTTGACTTCAGTGAAAACATTGAAGCTCTAATAAATTTCCATAATCTGAAAATATGTCCATATGCCTTTATATTTAGCATTCAGACACATTACATTTAGTATTCGGGCCAACATCCAAAAAAGGATTTGAGTACCTGCAATGGGACTTAACTACATCAAAACTGATATTCAGTGGTTAGGTTATTCACCATTAAAGGTTCCACTCCCTGCTCAAGAACTTCTTGTCCCTTTTATGTTGAGCCATCTCTGAATAGAATACTGAAATATTCCTGGGACATGGAACTAGAATCCACACTTATCAAGAGGAAGTAAGTGTGTGTGACTTGAAAGAAAAGGTAATTCTACTTGTTTATTTGAAGGAAAGAGTGCTTGCCTTTAGGAGTGGAAAGAGTATAAGTGCTTGCAAGAGGAGAGAAATACCTCTCAATAGCACATAGTGCAGTGGTCTGGGGAATGGCAAGAATTAAGATATGCCTCTGGTCCAACTATTCCCTATTGGCTAGCTTGGGTGATTTTTCTATCAGTCTGCTGCCTCTTGTGGATGACATTCTGAGGTGCCTAACTCTTCACATATATTGTAGAGCTTGTGCCCAAAAGCTTGCAAATAAAGCTTTTTTGGGGAAAAATCTAGTTTCATAGTTTGTCTAATACAAGATATCACCTCTACCATAAGTTCTGATTCCTTTTTGCCTCTAGACCAATACAGCTACAACCTAGATACCTAGCACCTTATAAAAGACTAGACACTTAAAACTTAGTCACTGCCATGCTTAGCATCATGGCATCTAAATCCCTTTGTGGTTCTGTGCCCTTCATCTTTAATGTTTCTTTTCACTTCAACTCTTTTTTAAATTGATTTATGTATTGATTTTTGTTAAAACCTGGAGTAGACTGTTCTACCTTATTGGCAGAGTGAAAACCCTACTGCATAACTCCTCTCCTAGTGTAACTGGTTGTTTAATGTAGTAGTCAATTTCAAGTTATCAGTACTTCTAGGTAAAATAGGTTCTCTTTTGCTGATTAATTTAATTTAATCTTTACTAGCACACACCAAAAAACCCGTTGCTTATGGCTGCAAATCTTAGATGCACAAGAAACCTGCCAGTTCAAAGATCGGATTCCCATAGCAGCAGAAACTTGGTTTTATAGCATCTGACAAAATGGGTTGCTGTCTTTGAGGCTCATACCTCTCTGAATCAAATAGTCTAAGTCTCTAAGCTAGGGACAGGCAATTATTTTGGGCAGAGGGCTGCTTACTGAGTTTTGGCAAGCCATCGAGGGCCGCATGATAGGCAGCCAGGGACAGATAAATATTAATTTTCTAAATTTTTTAGGGGCCCCATGGGCTGGATAGAATGGCCTGGTGGGCAGCATCCAGCCCCTGGGCCGCATTTTGCCCACTCCAGCTCTAAGCCCTACTTTCTACCTTGGTTCTCTTACACATTTTATATGCGTTCCTTTCTGTTTTGTATATGTCAATTTTTCTTACTAGCTTAGTATAACAACCTGTTATCAGAATAACAACATTTTTGAATGCCTGGGTTGCATTTAACATGTCACTAAAAATGGACTTAAAAGAGTTCTGCATATATAGTATCATGTGTATTAAAAGTAATCAAACCAACAAAGGGTCACTGGTCAGACACCGAAATAAACAAGTAATATATCCAAGACTATGGCCAGGTATGATTACACTTTTGCCGACATAAGTGATTGGAAACTGGTTTATACTTGTAACAAAACAGATGTTTGGCAAACACAGACTGGTTTAAAAATGGTAGAACCTGGTTTAAGATTTGCCTCCTCCCTACCAAAGAGTGAATGTGTCTTCTGTTTACTACTGATCTAAACAGAATCCAGTGTGCAAATGTCTCCTTAGGGAAATAGCTTCAGTATGTCTTAACTCATTGCAATATCCAGAAAGACACCAAGATCCAGGTCTGCAATACATCATTGTCTCTACCCTTTGCTATTGATGTGAAATGTGGCTGCTTCCCATCATCATCTCAAGAGCCTGGAAAGGTATCACCAATGATGCTCCCCAAAAATCATCCACATCAAATGGGAAGTTCACTGCACAAACACCAGCATTCTTGTTGAAGCCAGTATTATCAGCACTGAGTCAGTGATCCTCAAGTACCGATTTCACTGGACTGGACACTGCAGATGCCTAACTTTCAACTCCCCAAAACAAGCACTCTATTCCAACTTAGTAACAGCCTCAGATCTCATGATGGCCAAAGGAAATTCTACAAGGACACATTGAAGGCATACCTCAAGAAAATGGATGTTAACATCAGGAACTGAGAGGAGCTGGCTGCCAAGTGACTCCAATGGTACCACAACCTCAACCAAGTGGCAGCCAATTTTGAGGTATAGTGTCTTGCTGTCAAAACAGAGAAGAGATCACAGAGAAAGGAAAAGGAGAATAATCCCATCTTTCAGACTATGGAAAGACCTGCAACTTTTATGAACAGATCTGTGGTTCAAGGATTGGACTCTTAAGTCACCCCAAGACCAATCAATGAGCCATGGTAGAAATCATCCTCAGATCAAAGGATTACTAATGATGATGACAGACTAAAAAAGTGTTTTCAGCCATGGATGTGTTTTCATTACTGAAACATTTATAATCCTCTTTCTCTCTGTGTGTTAAGAAAAAGTTGTCATTAAATTACCAAACACCCATTAGGAGTCATCAAGTTTCCTAGTTACTTCTGCCTTGTCTAACATAGACCAAGCAGGGCATTTTCAATTTTTAATGAAATTTATTAACTTTCAACCTTTGTAGAAGGAAAAAAGAAAAGTCTTGTTTTCAAAAATAATCCAGAAGCCTCTGAAGTTAATAGAAAGATTCTCTCTGATTTTATTAGCCTATGGCTCAGGGCTTTTGAGAGTTGGCTTTTCTTTAAAACGCAGCTTCAAAATTCTCAACTCTTTCCTTTCAAAGCTTTTTTTGGTGATAGAAATAAGGGATATAAAATAATATAATTGTAAAATTTCCTTTTGCACATGTGCACAATCCCAGGATGTTGAAAACAGATATAACTTATTTGCATTTCAGTGATCTTTTATCCTAGAAAAAAATGTCTCTTTAGGTAAAAATACATTTTTTTCCCTTTGTGTATGGAAGTTTTTGTATGTTGATAAGAAAATGACAAACATGTTTTGACAATATATTTCATAAGTGTGACTTGCCAGATTTCAAGAACTGGACTTGTTAACTGGCCAGGTTCCAAAAACTGGCAGATAGATAGACTTTGTAGAAGAGTTGATCCAGTCTCTGATGTCTTTTCTTATGTTTAGAAGGTCATTTATTGTTTAAGATTTTCTTGGAACATTTGAACTAATAGGGAATTAAGAGTAAGGTAGTAGAAGTATTTAGACTTTTCCAACAGAATTTGTATTCTCTTGCAGCTGAATCTGGAACCTTCACTGATTGAAGTAGGCTTCCATTAATAGTCCTCAACAGTTCTGCCTGGTAGAGATAATACCTATCTAGTAATTTATGTTACTATACTTGTATTATTTCACAAGTGTCAGGAAATATCTTAAGGAAGTCTTGAATGGCCTTGAATTCATCATGAGAGGAAGGAGGAGGGGGTGAAATAGGGAAGGCTAACTACCTTTCAAGAAACATGGGTTTGAAGAGACCTTAGGAGGTCATCTAGTCCAGCCTTCTCCTCCCCAAGGCATGATCATTCCTACCTAGACCATCCAAGGCAAATTTTTGTCTCACCTGCACTTAAAATCTCCAATGATGAAGATTCACAACCTCTCTAGGCAATCTGTTTCAGTGCTTAAACAGTCAAAAAAATCTTCCTAATATCTAGTCTAAGACTGCCTTACTGAAATTTAAGTTGTTATTTCTTTCCCTATCCTCTTGGACACAAAGAACAATTGATCACCTTCTTCTTTATAGTATTTGAAAACTGTTATTAAATCATCTTTCCTGACCTGAAGAAAGGCACTTTGTACTTGAAAGCTTGTCTGACATCTCCCCCCTAGGTCTCCAGTTGGTCCAGTGAAAGATATCAAGAAAAAACATTGGTTTCTTGTAGCAAATCCTCTCTTTCTTTTTTTTTTTTTCTTTAGACTCGGTGCTCCCAGTTTCTGCTAATTCTTGTATACCATGTTTTCTAGACCTCTAGTCATTGTTTCACTCTTCTGGATACTTTACAGTGGGCATGTCTCGATGTGCATTAATGTGTTTTTCCTAATGTGCATTAATTTTAGCACCTCCAATGTGAGGAGACTTTTACATGTGCTCTGGAAGTAGAGGGCCAGCACTTTAATTAGAATGGCTTCGAGCTGCTCTAATTAAAGCACTGCCACATCTCCTGTATCAGCATCCCCATACCTGAAAATGGCAGTGGGGGCATTTGAACTAAAGGTTATTCGATGAGCTTTCATTCAATCACCCCAACGCCATTTTTAAGCATGATAAGCACTGATAAATGAGACACTGGAGGCTGCTGGAGCGTGGCAATTGCCACACACCAGCAGACTCAATTAATCAAGTCTGCTGCAGTGTCCTGCAGTTCCAGCATGTGGAGCAGCCTCCACCTTCGTGTATAGGTGCCCCGAGGTACTAAATAAATGCAAATTAGGCTGCCCTAATGTGCAATACCAAAAGTGCACTTTTTTAAAGTGATGCTTAATGCACAGTAACCTATTTTACTGCACATTAACATAATTGCACAGTTTTATGTATTAAAATGCACATGTAGATGCACCCAATGTTTGCATTTCTTTCTGGCAGCATATGTTGAAAACTGGACACAATAATCTAAGTGAGGCTTTACCACTGTGGCATAGAGTAGAAGAATCCTTTGATTTGCATGCAACATTCCAGGTAACCTATCCCAAAATGCTTCTTCTTGCTTGTTTTTAACAACAGTAGGCATGTCTACATGAGAACCTTAAGGCCCATTGGATTAGTCTACTGTGCTTTAGCACAGCTGTCAAAAACCATGCTAATGTGTTAATGTGCAGTATATTAGTCCACAATGACTGGTAAGTGTCACCTAAAATCCATTCATTTGTGCTAATGCACAGTAGTGCCAATTGTGATGCCTTAAGTTAGTATCTGCTACTACAGGTACTAAACTTAACACACCGTAATTACAGCACTTTAATGAGTGTGTAAACATGCCCTGTTACACTGTTAACTTACATTCAGCTTGCTCTCCTCTAGAACCCCCAGGCTTTTTTCTGCAGTACTGCAGTCTAACCAATCATTCTCCATTTTGTGCATTTACTTCTTCCTTCCCAAATACAGTCAAAAGAGGTCAGGCCCAAACTGACACTGAAGATGCCTGAAGAGGACTTTTATGGAATTTGGGTATAGAAATCACAATGAGCATTGCAGATCAACCCAACTCCAGCAGCTGTAAAATCTTTTAGGCACCTAAACTTGGGCTACAATCATGCTCAGGAGATGATGGAAATCTGCCCCTTTCTAAAGCAGGTCAGAATGGTTATTGTCACTGTGGCAGAGTCACACAATAGGCTATTCTTGAATTCAGGAAGCTCAGAGTCTACCAGGAATGGTGGTTTACCTTCTTAAGAGCAATAGTAGGTACAGTAGGGATGGCATTTCAAGCAAGATTTTTTTTCTTTTTCTTCTACATCTTTCAACAGGCCTGAAGAAGCTTTAAGTTACAAAAGAATCTAAAACTAAATAGTGAATGCTCTAACCAAAGGCACAGGGGTTCTACAAGTTGGAAGAATATTTCACAGAAGGGTAGACACTGTCGGTATTCCACCTTGCCTTGGGGGTACACAAGGAAAATGAGCCGGGATTGCAATGCCCAGCTCAATGCCCAGGGTGCCAGGATCGCTAGGGCTTCGGACAAACATTACACGTAAACCAGTTTAAGTGATCAGAAACTGGTTTAAACCCATAACAGAACATAAGTTCAGTGCACACAAACCAGTTTCCCAGTGGCTGAAACTGGTTTGAAATAAATCTGGTTGAATGTAGTATCAGATTTAACTGATGGAGCTCAAACCGGTTTATGCAATGTCTGTCCCAGACCCTTTCCTGTTTTAAGTTAAACCAGAGTCCCCCAGAATCCTGGCATGCTCTCTGGGCTGGGCTCACTGCTGTACTGGAGGAGGGCTGGGATCACCCCTCTGCTCCCTAGCCAGAGCTCTGGCAGAGACTGCAGGCACAGCAGGGTCTTCCTCACTTCCCCCTGCCCCACTCCTCCCTTACTGCTCAAATAGGGATCCCCCCTCCCTCCCTCCCATCTTCCACAGCACAGACCCCAGCATGCTCAGGGGCAACCAACATGGGTTTATCAGTGGCAGGTCTTGTCAGACCAACCTGGTGGCCTTTTACGATCAGGTCACCAAATCATTAGACGCAGGGGTTGCTGTGGATGTAGTCTTTTTGGACTTCCGGAAGGCTTTCGACACTGTCTCTCACCCTGTCCTCATCAAAAAGCTGGGAGACTGTGGTGTCGATGCCCACACGGTCAAATGGGTCGCCAACTGGTTGGAGGGCCGCACCCAGAGGGTGGTAGTGGATGGGTTCTTCTCGACATGGAAGGATGTGGGCAGTGGGGTTCCGCAGGGCTCGGTCCTCGGGCCTGCACTGTTCAACATCTTCATCAGTGACTTGGATGAGGGGGTAGAAAGCACCCTGTTCAAGTTTGCTGATGACACTAAGATGTGGGGGGATGTGGGTGCACTAGAAGGGTGCAATAGGCTACAAGCTGACCTTGACAGGTTGCAACGGTGGGCGGATGAGAATAGGATGGGGTTTAACACTGATAAGTGCAAGGTGTTGCACATGGGGAGGAAGAACCGGCACCACACTTACAGGTTGGGGAACTCCCCTCTTGCCAGCACGGAGACGGAAAAGGATCTTGGAGTCGTCATTGACTCCACGATGAACATGGGCCGGCAGTGTGGGGAGGCAGTCAAGAAGGCCAATCGTACCCTGTCATGCATCCACAGATGCATCTCGAGCAGGTCCAGGGAGGTGATCCTCCCCCTCTATGCGGCACTGGTCAGGCCGCAGCTGGAGTACTGCGTCCAGTTCTGGGCGCCACACTTCAAGAGGGACGTGGACAATATGGAAAGAGTTCAGAGGAGGGCCACTCGTATGATCAGGGGTCAGCAGGGCAGGCCTTATGAGGAGAGGCTACGGGACCTGAACCTGTTTAGCCTCCACAAGAGAAGGTTAAGGGGGGACCTTGTGGCCTGCTACAAACTGGTCAGGGGGGATCAGCAGGTATTGGGGGAGTCCCTGTTCCCCCGTGCGCTGCCAGGAGTGACCAGGAATAACGGTCACAAACTGGCGGAGGGTAAGTTTAGATTAGATATTAGGAGGCGCTACTTCACAGTCAGGGCGGCTAGGGTCTGGAACCAGCTTCCAGGGGAAGTGGTGCAGGCTCCTAGCCTGGGGATTTTTAAAAGGAAGTTAGATGAGCACCTTGCCGGGGTCATCTGACCCCGGTGCTCTTTCCTGCTAAGGCAGGGGGTCGGACTAGATGATCTACCTAGGTCCCTTCCGACTCTAGCTACTATGAAACTATGAAACTATGACCCCACCCCCATTGACCCTAGGCATGTGGTATACTAGCTAATGCTGAGAGGTGTCTATGTGTGTGTGTCTCCAATTTCACTGGGACAGGCAGACAGACCAGCTAATAAACAAGTCAGCTGGTAATGTCCCTTGAAAAAGCTGTTTAAGAAGAGTTTGAACTAATGAGAGAGTCTTTTGTTCTGTTGATGGGCTGATAAATGCAGTGTTATCAGCTCCCTACTTGCTCCCTGGCCTGTCAGGTTTGCAGACAGTATGAAGAAGCAAGGAAAGGGATATTGAAAAGCTCAGTATCAGTAAAGATGCATGCATCGCACACACCTCCTTGCTTCAGATTGCTAGCCCAGGGCTGGGGGCTGGCAACACTCCCACCCCTGAGCAGCAAGTGGGGAAAAGCCTGGGACTGTGCAGGCCGGGGGGGTGTTTAAATCTTTCCCTAATCAGAGGTCCTGCTGAGGCCTGGCCACCTTCGTACTGTGGAAGGGAATGGAGGGCTGCTCCAGCACCCCCCGGCTTTTAGCCTGAGCCACTGAAGATATATGCCTGTGTTTCCTCAGTCGAGAGGAAATGTCCGTGCAGTTGCAAACTGGTTCAACCTAGGCAGGTTAGACTATCCTGCAAAGATGAATCAAGGTAATTCTGGGTTTTTTAAATGTCTGTCCCCAGCCTAGGGCACAGTGAGGGATACAGGTACAAACATAATTTTTCTACTCAGAAAAGAGTCCCATTTCCCATTAAGAGGGAGCATGTAGAAAATCACTTAAAGCAAAATCCACTTGTCTTCACAATCTCTCCCACCCAGCTATAATCTCTTTCTCAATATCAGGAGGTCAGTTCTAGCCTTCTATGCCAAAATTCAGTTGCCTCCTTGCTAGATTTTTGAACAGGCGGTTTTGTCCTTTCTCCCATTCGTCTCATTTGGAAGTTATTCTGCATTGACATCCACAAAGCTGCCTCATTATTCTCTTTCAAATCCCTCCTTAAAACACTCCTTTGTCATAATGCCTACACAAAAAAAAATGGGTGAGAGAGTGTTGATACATAATAATAACTTTTTATCATGCTAACCAATATTATCTTCACTGGTTCCCTATCTAACTGTGCACATCTGTTACATTTAGATTTGGCCCAGAAACCATTTTTCTTATTCTGTGTTTGTACAGCTCTGACACAACAGGGTCCTGGTCCATGGCTAAGACTTCTAGGTGCTAAAGTAATACCCATAATAATAATAATAATAGTAGTATTGGTAGACCTCATGGGAGAAACAAGACTTTAGGAAAGACTGAAAGAGAAAGGAACAGTTTGCTTGGAAGAATATTCCACAAATAATGCATTGCAGAAGACAGCAGTAAAAGAAGGAGTCTACACTGGCCCATGAAGATAGCACTGCTAGTAGAATTAAGGTGGTGAAAGAAAATCCAATAAAGAATAAAAAGGTCTGAGATATAATCTGAAGCAGAGATTTATAAGGCTTTAAATAAAGGATAAAATGTATTAATGTCATAAAAATTAGAAGGGGTGTTACCAAGACAAATATACATATGCAAAAAATAAAGGTAAATAGTCATTTTCAATTTTAGGTGTTTAAAACAGAGTGTTTACAATAGGCATCCATAAGGCATGGGAAACTTGCAGAGAGATTTGAAGTGGAATTTTAGGCAATCAGATGAGGAAGATGACCAGTTGTAAGTGAAAAAGAGAATGGACATAATATAGGATTTGTATGAGCGGTTACAGAGGAGATGGGTTGGAAAAGAAAAATGAAGTTAGGTAAATTTAAATCCTTCTTTCACTGACATTTTTGAGAGCACTATATCTGTTATATATGAATAACTGATGAATAACTGATAGCATGGCCATCCTGCCTTCCTCTTATTTCTGTTTCAGCTGCCTTTCTGATAAGCCGTATACAAGGTTTGGTTATAGTAGTCAGTGCCTTAAACAGACTGGGTCAGCTTCTCATATTACAAATTGAATGCCCAGTAGGTTCTTTTAAGTCACCTCATTGTAATTCCTTAATACTCCTTAGCCTGACAAGCTACAAATGGGCCTGAGTCAAATCCCATTTGAAATTAAAGGAAACCTAATGGGCTTTGGATCAACTTACATTTATTATCTAAGAATGCAAAGATGTTTGTATTCCACAGAATCTTAAAAGAAAGGGAATGGAACATTACCTCAGGTCTCTGCCATTAATACAATGAATCAAGCATCTGCCCTAGATAGTTTTATGGTGTGTTTAAGATTTACTTTTAATTCTTTAGAATGGTTGAGCCTTTCTGCTTTGGGTTTATGGCTATAGTTTACCTTCCAATCTCTGAAGGCCCTGAATTTAATCTGTTGTATATGTAGAAATAAGTCAATCAGTAATGACTTGCCTGAGCCTAGCCAAGCCAATTATACTAGCCTGAGTGAAGCATACTAGCTTTTATAGTGAATAACACACAAAGGAGCAATATGGCTAGCATCACATTCAGCTGCCTTTAATACCAGCAGATACCTATTAACAGTTTGATTCTTTGGAGATAATATTGATCAAAAGCACTTTCCCTGCCTATAATTTTATTGAGGCATTCCTTAACTAAACTTTTAAATACTGGGGGGGGTTTCTTATTTTTAAAGAGTTTGTGGAGAGAGCTGTCATAAAGAATATGCCAACATTCAGTGAAATATATGGAAGGATTAATAATAACAATAAAATATATTTTATATTTCTATCTTTAGCTAAAACACAAAAGTTAATAACCATTTTATCAATAGTTTGCAAATGAGATAAAAATTTACAAGATCACAGAATTCTGAACAATGAGACTGATTATAGGCCTCTTATTGAGATGACAGTCTAAACATGCTAGTAGCTGAATAATTCATATCGTTCAGTTAATGGCATTCATAACAACTACCTTTGGGACCAAAATAATGACTTAATAAGACGAAACAAACCAAACCAGTTTTTAGTCTGTCTGATTATGTAAAGTAATTTTTTTTTAAAAAACCAAATGTAGTGAATGCACATGTAGTGTTACTGTTCATAGCATGTGCTATAATTTGATCTAATCAACCCCTCAAAGTTATGTTCTCCATATCTACAGTTTTTAACATGCAATTTGATATATTCACAGATGGTCACAGTCTGATTGCCTTTCTTATGTGCACTGTACCACTGAGGTCAACAAGCATCTAAACACATACTTAACTTTAGGCCAGTTAAAAGTTTAGTTAAAGTCTTTGAGATTGCTTGTATGCGTTTGTTTTTCAAGAGATTACTTGGGGACACATGAGCATTGAATGCAGAAGAAAGTTGAGCCTAATTATTAGTATTCATTTGCATTAGAGACCTAGGAGTCACAGCCATGTACCCTGTTATACTAGGCGCTGTAAAATAGCCATAAGGTAACAGATTGCAAAGGAGTCTGTTATAGAGATTTGGGGGGAGGAAGCTGGGAGGGGACTTAGCTACAGCTCTAAATGAGTGCAAATTTTTTAGGTGTGTTTATATCACAAACTTGCCAGGTGGCAGCATACACAAATGTATTGTGCTGCTGCATGTGAGTTACCTCCTGAACTGGCAATGGTGTAGCCACAGCTATGCGATGTTCATGAAAGACAACTGGCAGTCCTAATTAACTTGCCCAATGTGTCATGTTAAGTATGGCTGTTCTGCTTCCCTTGTGTGGCTAAGTACAGATAGTCAAAAAGCCTGAGGCTGAATTGATTCAGTCTTTGCAGGTTAGTCTAGCCGCAGAAATTAAACTAAGAAACAACTGGAGAGACATTCACTTTTGATTCAGGAAATGGAGCCATATGCCTGCAGTGGCTCAGGCCAGAAGTCGGGGGGGCTAGAGTAAAGCTCTCTATACATAGCCAGCATAGGCTGTGTGTACACTTCCTCTTCCTGCTGCCCCAAGGTCTCTGGGATTTGAAGTCCAGAATCACAACAGCAGGACTCTGCAAGGTTGCTAATTACTTCTTCTTCCAGCTTCCAGGTGCCTCTGGGATTCTTAGTCCACAGCTGCAGCCTGCAGCAAGTTTTTAGCAGGGCAGGGGAGCTCTGTACTCAGAGGAAGGGAAGCTTAACCCCCTTCCATGGCCCCAGACCCCAGTACCTGTCTCCCCATCCTGCAATCCTTCTCTGCTGGAGCACACAGCACAGCAGAGCCCAAGGCTGGAAAGCATGCTGGGGTGCTGGGGGACTCTGATTTAATTTGAATGAGCAAGGGGTCTGGGGCAGAAGTTTCATAAACCGGTTTGACCCAAATCAGTTAAGTCTGTTAACTACATTCATGCAGGTTTATGTTAAACCAGTTTCAGCCATTTTGAAACTGGTTTATGTGCACTGAACCTATTGGGCATTGTTCTGTTACAGGTTTAAACCAGTTTTTGATCACTTAAACCAGTTTATGTGTAACTTCTGTCCCTAGACTAGGAGGTAACCTGCGTGGAACAGCATGGTACATTGGAGTGGGCCACTGCCTGGTACAGTAAGTTTGCTTTGTAAACATGTCCTTAGTCTATGGATCAGATCAGGAGTAACAGAAAAAAATTGTACATGCATCATGAGTCCTATGGAAAGTACAGAATAGTCTTTATAACAGTTCACTCGAATTTAGTTCTCCTCAATCATTTTTTTGTATGCATCAGATGAAATATATCAAGGATTTCCTATTTGCAGAGAACCCTCTTGGCATGTTAAGCTTTGTTCTTGACAGTTTTTTAGTCTTGAAGTTTACCTGATCTCAAACAAGGATTTCTGAATGGAGCCCTATGCAGCACTGTCAGTCTCTCTGTAGGTACCATATCCAAACAGGAAGTTCACACATCTCTTCTCTTTGAGGCATACAGAATTTCCAGTGTTGATACATTTGTTTATTTAGATAGACTCTTGACATAAGTCATGCTCTATCTTTCATGATCTCTCCTTCCTTTCCAGTTACAACCAGACTTTCAATTTTTTCTTTCCTCATAACATGTTTGAGAAACTCCAAATGTCTTTTTCTGATGTTAATCAACAACTTTCTCCTGAAGCCTGCTCTTAACAAAATATCTTCATTTGAAGTGTGACTTGTCCAACATACCTTCAAGATGTGCTTTACAAACCACATCTCAGTTGCTTCAATTCTCTTTTACATACTTGGCGATATTGTCCAGCATTCTGATGCATACATGAGGGCTGATATAACATAGCAATCCAAAACTCTTAACTTCATCCCCAGAGAAATTTTGCTATTTGTCAATATCTTTTTCATTTTCAGAAATGCATCTTTTGCCATCCCTATTGTCCATTTTATTTCTTGATCACATTTACCTTCTGATGTTATCCAGCTTCCCAAATAGTTAAATTTATTGACCTGCTTTATCTGTTCCATTGGCACTTTGATGTTGCATGAAGGAATGATTTTCTTTGTACTGTCAGTACTGGAACAATATGGAACATCTTCTTAATATATCTGTAAATGTTTTACTGGAAGGGCTGTCAAATAGACCAATATAAGAATAGCCAGTTATAGAAGTGACTGCTATAAAGCTGCTACAGACAAACCTACTCTAGAGACTTATTATATGCCTGCAGTTCTCCTTGAACTCAGTAGTAGAGTAGATTCTCAGCATGTTTCAGAATCAGGTGCAAGGCTCATGGATAAAAATGAATCATCCTTCAAACTATGTTTTCATTTCTACTGACAGTTTAAAAAATAACTAATGTTTCAGCACAAAGCAATGACGTTTATAGTTCAGGGACAGATATAGCTCATCTTGTGGTTCTGTGTTGCACTGTGCCTTGTGTAGGTTTCTGATTCTACCTCACATCTGTATACACTATTCTTCCTTTGTCAAGATTAAATCACTTCAGCCACCTTTAACATCTACAGCAGCTCTAGCACTAGCACCAGCTAGGAGGCTTAGGCCAAGATTATTAAATTAGAATGATTCAGATTAGGAACATAAATATTTGTGTCTGATTTTCAGAGGTGGTGAGAACAGATGACGGGCAATGTTTTTTTTCAGTGAATATTAATTTAGCCAACAGATACAGTTTTGGTCATCCTAAAATCTTCAATTTTTTGACAAATTTGTGTTGAATTACCAACCTCGTTATTAAAAAAATAAAAACCAGGTTGACTACAAACATGCATCCACAGTTGTGCCACCAACACTATCACCTGTATTTTCCCAAAATATCATCCAGGATATAGGTGATGCTGATTTGATTCCCTCCCTTACCTGGAGGCATTTGAATTCCTAGAGAGTGCCTTTTCACAACACAACCCATAGATTTTCATCCTTTTATTTCTTCACACTCTTGAGGCCCCAAATTTCCATTTAGTGGATGTAGGTACCAACTTTAGGTACCCACATTTGACAATTTTGGCCTCAGTGCTCAGTTTTCCAACTTAACTGGTTAAAGTTCTGAATTCTTCCTGCAAACTGATGTTGTCTAGATTAAGCCTAACCCGATTCTAATCAAGTCTAGATATCAGCTGAATAAAATATAGACTTCCTCTGGTATCCTGTCTACACTATATCTCCAAACACTGCTACCAATCAGAGAAGCAGTTCTACTGATAGTACAATTCTAGGAGGCTTTAACAAAAAAGTGAGCACACCCAGGACCATGAACTGGTGCTATGCAGTGAAAGATCCAGTGAACACTCACTTATTCTGGTCTTGCTATAGCCCCTCATGTCAAGTCCTACTTTGGTTGGATCCTCAGCCTCTCAGCAATTGGACAACAGGTTCAGCAGTGTAACTAGGGTTAATAGAAAATATACTCCATGCTGGAATAAACAGAATTATTTGTAACAGTAGCCTATAACTACAACAGACAGACACCAAAATCCATCATAAACTACATTTTTGTTGTTGCAGAGGCTTCATAAAAAGTTATATTCAGAATCCCAAGTCTGTGGGGATTTTAATTGGTCATTTCTTGTGAAACAAGATTAGAAGCATGGTAAAAACAAACTCCAAAGAGCCTGGTACCATTTAACAACACATTAGTATTGTTGTTACTAATTGTACAAGATAATAAGAGGATTATGATTCTGAATTCTGACCAAGAGTATTGCAAATATTTTTGCTCCTAAGGCCAGTAAGTTTACTCATCCCTGTCTGCTGCTATATCTTGTAAACAAGACGGTGTCAGGCAAACACTTTCATTGTTAAGTAGAGGTTTTCTGCATATTACATGTGTTTATATTTAATTCTTGCCTGTAGAGGAAATGAACTTTGAACCGATCCCATTAAATGTTTCTCCTGTTCACGCCACATAGAATAAGTATACAGATCATCAGCTCAGAGTCTAACGAACATAATTTGACCAACCAAAAGAGGCATAAACAAAATAATTGAAACAAGATAAAAGATAATTGGAAAAGAAAAATGCAACTATTCAGAATGTGGAGTTCAGCATCAAGGAAGGGAAAAAAGTTATTCCTATTTTCTTCTGTTTATGTTGTACATTGTAGGAAAGATATTTAGTCTATGAATAATTTCTGAAGAAAATGGATTCCATGCTTCAGATTCTGCTTGAATATTGAACTTCTGCATTTACATATCAACTGGTGCCTATAACAAATTACTCAGTGGGCTAACAAATCTCTTATGTATTCCAAATCCTAGCTCCAAAATTGTAAGTCAGATCCTTAATGACACCTGGCAGCCTACTCTACCTTAAGTACTAAACAGAGTTTTGTTAGATGAGTCAATAGCCTCCCATTATAAACCTAATGAAGAATAGGGAATTTAAGAGCTATTAAAAAAGAATGTATACATTTTCTTGGAGTTTAAGATTTGAATCACAGAAATAAAATCGAAGACTGAGATGACACTGATATATGAATGTCTGTATCTGTCTATGCCTATAATTTGCATATGTAAATATACACACACGTATGTATTTATGTAGTTTTTGTTTGCCATTTCAAGATTTTGCTAACATAAAGTCATAGATACATACACACACATGTGTTCTCTGTGTGTATATACACACATATGTGTGATTGTGTGTATAAATGTGCGTATATATGTATTTATGAATGTATAAGACAAATCTTGAAACGGCAAACTAAAGCTACATAAATACAGACACACACACACACATTTATGTAGCTTTAGTTTGCCATTTCAAGATTTTTCTGTCTAATATATACATTCATGAATATATTTATACACACATACACACATGCACACACACACACACGTGTGTGTGTGTGTGTATAATTATGAACGTATACATTAGAAAAATTTTGAAATGGCAAACCAAAGTTACATAAGTCACTTATGTTTTCTTCTAAGAGAAAAAGATTTCTATTTACTTCGCATTTTTGTCACTGCCTAATAAATTAGGCCACTGAACATTTATTAAAATATTCTTTAAAAAATTAGTGTAAGATGAGAAAAAATAGGCACTCAATTTTTTAACACTCACAGATTAAGTTGTATACGTCATTCTGGTTCATTTACAAGATTGGAACCTAAATGCATTTTAAAACATTGTCCCATGTATACTTTCCAGCATCTGTGAAATGTTGTATACCTTTTCCTTGTGAGGTTGAAAAACATTTTTTTAAATTGAGCTCAGATTAACAAGGCTGCTTTTGTTGGACACCATCTTCAATGCAGGTATTTCAGTGCCTTATCAAGGCAACACCACTCTGTTTATGAACCAAATAAGCAAAGGTATTAGTGCACCTGTGGAAATAGCACAACTGTCAATTAGAGTCACGAGAGAATGCAGGAAACAAATGCTTCAGTTGCTTTACAAAAATAGATCCCAGATTCCCTGTTTGCAGACACATGAGACTTCACTAGGATTAGGGTGGCTGTGGCTAGAAGAGTCATATATCTGAAAACACGTGGGGTGGGGTGGGGGTGCATAAATGCTGAAGGATTCTCAATGCCTTAAGTCCTGGGCACTTTATTCCCTGAGACACTTGAAAATCTCACTGGTTCTTTTTATCACAGTCTATACTTTCTTACTGTTATTGTTCACCTACAATCCTTTAATCCTCATTTTGTGATACTGTTTTGACATCACTGAAGGCTAGATTGTATTTAAAAAGCCACATCCAGGATATAAGGAAGTACTGAGACATATCGTGCTCAAAGGAGCTTGGTTTTGGTACAATGGGTCTGATTCTCCTTCCACTTAACTTCACTGTGAATCCAGATTAACTTCATTGAAGTATTATACCAGTATGAAGCTGCTGTGAATGAAAGGAAGATTAGCCCCTCTACTGCCAGGAGACCAGAGCAACCCCCAATAAAGTAAGGCCAGAGAAGGATAAGAACAAAGTGTCACACTATCTTACTGTTCACTGTCAGGAGATAGGAACTAGCACTAAGGAAAGGGAAGAAGCACCATGTGTTACTTGTCTAACAGTGGAGCAGAGTTTTTGTGCTGTCATGAGTGTGTCAGTAAAAGACTTCAACAAAAATGGAATAAAATTGAATTGTGTGGATTATAATAGACTTCAAAGTGATGAACCGTGCCTCACTAACAAAAGTCATAAAGTGCTACACAGCATACCATAAAAAAGAGTAACAGAATCTGGCCCAAGATGTTTGAAAGAAGATATATTTTATTTATGTTTATTTTTATATTATATTCATCTGTTATGTTTGCTTTTCTTCACCATTATCATAAAGGACTAAGCTTTAAAACAGCTTGTTGTGCTAAAAGAGCTGGTTAATATTTGCTGCCTACTAAAGTGCATTAAGTAAGAAAGATTTCATCTACTGCTTAGCTATTATTGCACAGTTATAAAGTTTGTATTTTGCTAAGTACTGACTTGGCAGATATAAAGGTCATAGTAAAATAAACACTTTTAGAGCAAGGTGTAACTGTATTGAATTAATGTCAGTACACCAGACATGAAGTTAGCTTCATGAGATTTTTATATATATATGAAAGCTCCAGGGACTTTTTTTTCTTTCTTTTGGTTTTCTTGCAAACATTAAGACAATCTATAGATCTAAATCAAGAATATCGTATCTTTTTTTCTTAAATTTTAAGGAACTTGGCTCTCTTGATAACCAATGCCCAGTCAATGGTTCATGGTAGAAAGAGCGGTCCAGACTTCTGGACACCTGAAACCTTAGGCCAGCCCCCTGCACCCCTAAGATCCAAAGACCCCCATCCTGAAGCACTCCATTTGGATCTAAACACACAAGCCAGAATACCCCTAAGACTCAAACACAGACTCAGAACTTCACAACGAACGATCCAGATGCAAATCCCCTATGACCAGACTTCTGCATAGGCTCACCCTGGAGTGAAGGAGCTGGTGTTGGTGTTCTGTGTCTGGTGTGGAGGGAAAAGAGTGCAATCAGACAGATAGTATCAGACTGGCAGGGACATACCTCTATGAAATTCATGGTTTGGCGGAGCTTGTATGGACCAGTCACTGACAGCCTATACTCCAGTTGTGAGAGTTCAGGGCATGGGTGGGTGTTCTTGGCATGGTTGTTGCTGGCAGGTAGATGCCCCCTAGAAAATTCAGGGATTGAGTGTGGGCAGAGAGGGAGGGTGAGGACATGGCCAGCCAAGCTAGGTCCAGCAGGTAAATGCCCCTGGAAGGTTTGGGGCTTGGGAAGGCATGGCCAGGTATCTTGGGCACATCAGGTGAAAGCCCCTGGAAAGTTCAGGGGTTGGGGAGGCAGGTAAAAGCCCCCAGAAAGGTAAGGGAGAAGAGGGTGTGGTCAGCTAAGCTGGGGTCACTCTAAAAGGGGAGGCACACCTAACCAGACCCAGACCCAAACCCAGACCCAGACTCAGTCTGAGTAGGAACCATGCACCAAGGCCCATATCCATGTGTCCCCACTTAAACCCTTACAGCCAAACTGTTGCCTAACCACGGACACCCAAACCCCACCCAATGCCACGGTAGAGCCCAGGCCATCATCGTCTGCTACCTGGAGCTGGGGACAGAACGGGACTGTTTAGGAGATGCCCGATTTTGTTGCCACCTGGGACAAGGAGCAGACCCAGGAGCAGTGGCACAGCATGCAGCACAACAAGGAGGTGTTCCAGTGGATTGCCAAAAAGTTGAAAGTGCAGGGCCACAACCAAACCTAGATGCAGTGCAGGGCCAAAACCAAATGGATGAAGACCCAATTCATATATATGAATTGATAAATGTATGTGTGTGGACACAAACATACAGGATAGTATGTGATGTTTGGGGGCAAAAGAATGCATCTTTTTCACATATATATATGAGGAGAAAAGACAGAACAAAAATATATAGCTAATCAATAAAAGTGCTACAGACTGGAACATTGTATTTTCTTCTCCCTGTGTCAGAAAAAGAATTTAGCTGCTTACAGCAATTGTGTCCCTCAGATAGTTATTGTTGATATTGAATTGTTACTTCAGATAAACCTGCAAAGGAAGATGAGAGTCACTGGAGTTATAACCCAAGGTGCTAAGAGGATTGGAAGCCCAGAATATATAAAATCTTACAAAATTGCATATAGTAATGATGGGAAATCATGGATGACTTACAAAGTAAAAGGCACCAATGAAGATATGGTAAGATTAAGTTGTCTGCCTGTGAATGAAAATCCGAAATATAGCTGACTTCCAAAAGCCTGAGACACCTCTAGTAAGTGAGCAAAATTGCATAGCAAAGAAACAGAGAAATCAGCTTGATATGTATTGCCTTATTCATTTTTTCTGAAAAAAGCAATAAATGTGTAGATTATGCCTGCTCAGAATTTCTTATATTTTAATTGATGCATCTATAAATACAGTGTCCCAAGGCTGGAATAATCCCATTTATTACACTTAACTAATTTTCATTTTAATTAGTTTACCAGTAATTACTCATTACTCTGTTTTCAATTTAGTTTTATTACATTAGCAGAGTAATGTTAACCCTTAAAAGCAGAGAACCCACTTATCTCTGCGTTGTAAGAACAGCAGCAGCCTATATAAAAGTTATTTTTACAATGTATTCAGAGCAGCAGGGTGGGGGAAACCCTCACTGTGCATGGTAGGATAGAGCTAAGTCATTTTGCAGAGCTGGACTGTTTCTGTCATGCAGGCAGGAAGAGGCAATGCTGTGTGGAAAAGTATATAATGACAGGAGAAGGCAAAGTGCAAGCCTATCTAGTTAAAGTCAAGTGAGAATAGAAGCATGCTTAAGGGCTTAATTCAACTCTCACTGAAATCAATGGAAAGACTCCAGTTGATTTCACTGGGAGTTGGATCAGGTTCCTAAAGACAGGAGGAAAAAATAAATGTCAGTCAGTGTTAATTATAGCAGACTGAAGTGAATAGGGATGTTTTAATATACCAATTGAAAGAAAGATGTAATTTAGTGCATTTGTAGTTGGAGTATGCAAGAAGAAAGAGCGACAAATTAGAGGCCCCGGTTTAATAAGGTATGTAAACACATGCCTGTCTTCAAGCATGTGTAATCAGTAGTGATGTTTATTCATTTAGTTACCCTACTAAATCAGGGCGTTGTGGGCAGAATGTGAGAAGTTGTGAAAGGCAAGGCAGAACTGAAATCTAGAGATAGCAAAAAAAGCAAAATGGATGGACATGAAGGTTTGAAAGTAAAGTGAAGATCCTGTAGTCGTCCTAACACATTTGAAATGAGTATTTTTGCCACAGGTGTTCCGTGGAAATGTGGACAACAATACCCCCTATGCCAACTCATTCACACCTCCAATCAAATCACAATACATACGACTGTATCCCCAGGTTTGCAGAAGACACTGTACTTTAAGAATGGAACTTCTTGGCTGTGAATTATCAGGTGAGTTTTCTGGCAATAATGGTATTCTCTCTTAAAAAAAATATGTGCCAGTGGTTTAAAATATTAATCACCATACCCTTGGAATTACTTGATTGATATCTGTGAGGTTACACCAAGTGTGTTTGTCTCTGTTTATTTGTAATGAGCTAAGAGGGCATATACATTGACAAACTGTGTTAACATACTGGCATCAAATTATTTGTGACTTGTTATGATTGTTTATTTATGCTGGCTTCAGCAATTCCCAGCAAAAATCAAGGCTGCATTGTACAAATACATATTGAGAGAGTGTCTGATGTGTGGACTATATTCTACAGAGACAAGACAAAGTGTGGGAGAGGAAACAGACATGGAGAAGTAAAGTAGCTCATTCAGACTTGCATGGTAGCAGTAGAGGTAGAAACTAAGCACAAATTTTCTAATGATCTAATTTAGTGTCCTATTCACTGAGCCACACTGCTACTCAAGGATATAAAATCTTAGAAGTTGCAGGATCTCTGTAGGTGCAGCTGAAGACCATTTGAAGTGAATAAAGTATACTGGGCCTGATTGCATTTGAGATTTGATTTGATTTGATTTAGATTTGTTTTGTGACTTTCCAGGAGAAACTATAATTGTGTCTTGTAGCAAAAGTAAGTGAACTAGTGGAGCTGATATAAACCCTTTTAAGGTCTGAAGTAGCAGGGGTTATAGTCATATATATAAAGCCTGACCCCTAACTATACTCTGCAAGAACTATGTTCCTTGTTCAAATTCAGTAAAACATGTAAATTCTTTATCTTTTTCCCAGGATCATCCTTTTACCAGTGGGAGTCCTACAGTAAATGCATTTAGGAGTGACTTTTATATGACTAGCTGCTAACTGTACAAACAGTAGTCATTCAGTTAACAAATAATATATCAAAACAGCCTAAATTAAATAATTCTTGGTCCTCTAGTGACATCAAAACCAGATTCAGAAATGAAAAGTTAATGCATTAATCTCACTGAAGCCCTTTTCCAATATAGATAGATTTGAAAGTAAATATAAACTCCTGTCTGGCTGGTTTAGTGTGTATTAGATTTTTTTCATGTCTTCCATTTCTGGAACCACAATTTAGAATAAGTCCTTGCCAGAATGACCAGGAATTGTTTTGCTCAAAGAACTGTGAAAGCTACTAAAATGAATTGATTTCAGTGGTCTTATATCAGTTTCAAGGTCACCATTTCTCAGAAATGAGGTAGAAATGAGAGCTCACCAGGATGATTTCAGTCTCAACTGAAAGATAAATAGAATTATATGTAAAGACAGACTAATTCACTCTAGTTCCAGGTGATCCGTCTTAAGTTAGGGAGTATGTTTAGAGGTCTGGTCCTTTCAACTAAGTGCTGCTGCTGGAAAAGAGAATAACTTTTGAAAGAAGGGGGTGGAGGGTAAGATTTGCTGTGCTTCTGATGGAGCAGGGGATTGTTTTTCTTTTTTTTTAAATCTTTCTAATTAAAGGAAGATCAAAAATGGAACCTTTCTCAGATCATGCTTCACCAACTGTTAGGTACATAGCTAACTTTTTAACACTAGAAATAGTACTATTTAAGTGGGGCTCCAAACACCTTTATATCACAATAAGCTCTTTCTATTTCCTTGCAACAGCCACTTATAAAATGAGCATGTATTAATTTCCATGGATTCTACTGCAAACCTCTGCACTTAGCAACAGGTTCTGCCACCCTTATTTATGATGAGTGATACTTAATTCTGAGAGTAGTCTTAATAATATGGAAGGCACATTTATGGAGTAAGACCCAATTCAGTTCAAGTAAGGGGAGCAGAAATTGCCCTTCACTTCTGTTTGGTCATCACATTCTTGAATTGGGAAGGAACCCTGCATGATTTCTTGATTCAAATGGACTGTCCATCAACAATTCATATGTTGTTTTCATAAGCGTTTTTAAATCTATTTATTCTTTATTAACATATAACAGAAAGCCATACAACATGAAGTAATTAAGGCAAAGCAGTCTTTGCATTAGGATAACTGGCCTGCTCTGTGTTTTCCATGCCTTTACAAACTCTGGCCTATGGCAAGACAGGCAGTAATTTGAGCACAAGTCTTACAGATGGGAAATATTCAATATGAATGTCTAGCTCTAGCACAGACTCCAAGTCTTCGCATAATCACATGAGATTCTGAATGTCTCCCATGAGGCACTGAGCTTTGCTAAAATCAATGGAAATTGACTCATCATAGGTGGTACACAGCTAAACTGAAGAAAAAAGTTACTAAGCTACAAGACAAGTCTCTGGGGAGCATGCCATCAGTTCAATACACATTTTTCTAAACTGTAGCATACACTCCCCACTAGGCAAAGACCTATATTCACACTAGCCTAGACTCAACTAAATGTTTTTAATTATAATTTCCATGAAATCCTTGTGCCACAAAGATTAAATAACAGGCCATTTTACAGACAGGTGGCATTTTGCAGACAGGTGGGATATTTAAGGTGGGATACTGGGCCAACAGTTTGACCCAGTCCCTCACCTTGCTGAATCTAGCCATTTATCTCTACATCTTTTACCCAGTTTATAAAATGAGGGGAAATTACTGATAGGGGCATTTGGACCAGGCATTTAAAGTTTGTACAATGTAGTGAAGATAAGAAGCTCCTTCTAAACACAATTTAAATGACCTTTGAAAGTAGAAAATATGCACAGTTTTACAAAAGTCTTATGTCTCTGGCCTTTGTATCTCAATGGAAAGACAAGTGGAAAGTTATATGAGTTGGATGTTTTATTATTTTGGAAAGATTTGTTTGAACGTATGTTTTATAATGGATGTGTTTTGCTTCTATATAGTAATAATGTGTTGTTCATACTCCTGTGTACATATTGTTATTTCCTTCTGGATTAGGATCTTGCTTTCTCTCTCTCTCCCTTGCTTTTCTCTAAGCAGCATAACTTTTGGGTTTTTTCCTCCCTTTTTTGGAAGGGGAGGGAGACCAGTGGTGAATTGCATGCATGATGCCCACAAGCACATAAGCAGAAAAACGTCCAATAAATCCATAGTAGCATTCAGACAGCCCACAAATAATGGTCTGTTGGGACACAGAAAGCTATAACTTTACCATCTGTGCCCTGTCTTTGTGGCACTTTTGGGCACAAAATAGAAAAGCTCTACAAAAGCAACCTATGACTTCATTCCCTGTGATAGATTAATGCAGTGTTGAAAAACAAACTGGTTTAACAACCCATATTTGTGTGTCAGGCACTTCTCCTTTCTTCAAATGAGACACTCTTAGATACAGTTGTAGTGATCCAGAAGTAAAAGCCTGAAATTGAATAATAAACAAAATCTCTTGCTAAAGCAATAGATGAGTCTTTCTTTAAGACCAAGTCACTTCCTCCCACACAGTAATTTTTTCAAGGCATGAAAAAAATCTGTTATTCAGGGAACAACTTGGTGTTTTTAGCTACAGAGGATGGTTTGTAGCTGATGTTCTTGTATTTGGAATCAAATTTAGGAAGGTTTTAAAAAATAACTCAGGTTGTAGCTTATTTTTTTAATTCTATAACATAATGTGCTAGCATCACAGACATGTAACTGACAAGTCATTTAATTGAAAAGAAGTAGCTATACATTAAAGAGCTACTGGTATTTCATAAAACTCTTGTGGCGTGGGGGGAGGGTATGATTAGAAGCATTTTCACATACACTTAAAGCCATTGCTTTCTGTATTCCACTTCCTTCACTTGGTAATATTCATTTGCTTCTTCCATTTTTTGATGATATGAAGACATTGTACTCATTTACACTGATTAATAGTTCTGTTCAGTGACTGGCGTAAAATGGGAATAACACATGCAGTTAATACAACAGGTTAAACTCCAGAGTTGTTTGCACTGGAGTCAGCTGCTCTTGGGCATAGTGTGTGCATGTTTACCTGGGACAGCAGCAGCCTGAGCTAGGGCAGAGCAGCTGTGGACTGGCAGCAGGCTCGAGTGGTGGGGAGGGGATCAGCCCCAGGCTCTGGATGGCAGCGCTGGGCAGCAGCGGGGATGGCTGGGGCACAAGAGTGTAAAACTGCAGAGCTGTGTGGCAGGCAGCCCCTGCATGTTAGCACCCTTTTTCCCCAGTCAATACCTGTCACCACCTACATGTACATTTTGGCAAAGTAAATAACTGTGCCATAACATAGTACTTTTCGCAACAGTATTATCTTATGGCAAAGTTAAATTATTTACTGCATTCTAATACTGGCACATGTGTAGACAGTGATGCTTTACTGTGGAATTAATTAGTCAATTTTGCAGTAAAGCACACGTATAAATGCACCCAATAGCCATGTCCACATGAGCATAGACGTCTTGTTTCCTGAGGACAGCTAGCAGCAGCACACCACTGGTTGTCCCTGGGGAACACTTGTACCACATGCCCTCTGGGACCCAGCAGGTTAGCCCAGGGATAGGGGAGGGGAGGGGCAGTACTGGGCTGGCCCCAGCAACCTTACCTGTGGTCCTGGGGCAACAGTAGTCGCAATCCTGCCTCTTGGAGCTTGACCAGCAGCCAGAATGTGGCTCCGGCTGGTCAAGCTCCAGTTTTGAGACATGCATGCTGCCCCCGTGTGCACCACTCTGCTTTTTTTCTGCATGGGTTTTTTTGACTGTCTGCCCACCCACGCTACTCCCTTGCAGCATGGAGTATAACTGAATGTGCAGTATGTGGTGCCACAGATGTGTCTGCAGTTCCACACACCACATGGTGGCACTTGTCTGGATGCAGCCAATGAGAGCCAGTCCTTTAGTCTCATATCCTATCTTCTACCTATTCCTTTTGCCTAAAGAGCCCTTTGGCCTAGCTGCTTCTCCATGATTGTGGTCCTGCTGTTACAGTGCTGCCATTTCACACTATTTCTCCTGCTACCATGACCAACCTATTTCCTCCAAATTCCTAATGCATCTTGTCTGTTTGTAGTGTAATATACCTCTTAATCAATTGCAGGTAGCCTGGCAGAGATATTCAACTTACTAAAGCTCATCCACTCCATCTATTATTTTTTTCAAAGAAATCTAATAGAGAAGACTGGAAATGAGCAAGGTTCATCAGTATCTATTTTCATCTGTACACAGAATATATCAATTATGTGTTGTCTGCTTACATGATTTTAGTAGATTATAGCTGCTTAAAATTTTAGAGAAAAGCACCCTCTCACAATATTTTATTGTATACCCTATTTTCTCATATACAGCATGCCTCCTAATATCATAACCACCTTGTTTTTGAAAGTTAGAATGAAGGAAAAAAGATTTTTCCAGAGTTATGGTTGTACAGAGCAAGGGCAGTCAAATTTTCAGTCAAATCGCTCTCTGTTTCCTGTTTAACTAAAGCTATAACCCTGGTTATTGGTGAAAGCTGGTCTCCAGGGATGGTTCTATAATACTGAAAAGAGCTAAGCAATCTCACAAGTAGTGGAGGAGAGGAAGGACTGGAGAGACTAGAAGTAGCTAGTGGATAGCAAAACTGGTTGCTTGATTAGTGGAACATCAAAACCATTAAGAAGGGGAGATGATCAATAACACCTGTGAAGTGAAGAACAAGGAGCCATTAAGTCACCTGACCCCCTCAGCTGCCTAATAGTATTGCTACACCTGCTATACTGTGGAATAGAAATCAAAGGAATATGCTTCTATGCTGGGCAGAAAATCAGCTTCCCCACTTAATATGTGCAACCCAATTGGAGGTGCAGGGGGCTGTTTTGGGGGCCAAAGATACATGTTATATGTAAGAAAATACAGTAATACCTGTGGTCTTCACTTTACTACTGGGGGGGGTGGGGGTTGGTAAGATATCAAATAATGCAAAAGTGTAGATGTCCTTAATATTCCAGGAATTTATTTCAGCACTAATAGAGTTAATAAGAAATGCATGCCTTATAGAACTTATAGTAGAGGTGATATCTTTTATTAGACGAGCTAGATTTTTGCAAAAAAAAAATCTTTAATTGCAAGCTTTCGGGCACAAACACCCTTCTTCAGGCATAGGAGAAAAGACTGTAAAAGTTCTCCTAGGTAGAAATGAAATTCATATTTCATAGAAGTGTTGAAGGTGTGATAAAATCTCCTATTTGGAACAGTTCATTTTATATGCAGAACAGCATTTGCTTTATAGAACAGCATTTCCTTAGTTTTGTTAATGTAGCAAGGTGTAAGTCAATTGGTTGCTATACCAGGAGGGGTCCTCTATGTTGGTAAAAATATAGCTGAATAAAATGTTTTGAAATCACTACATTCTTTTACATTTTTCCAAAATCTGATAAAATAAAATGGCTTGATTTAACTAGTCCATCTGTGTTTGTTTGCAATTTCCCACAAAGATGTTCATTATTAATGCCCTTACTCTGGGAATTGCTTTCTTTCTTGTAAAAGAAAACCTAAACCTCTTAGGAAGTTAAGTAAATAGTCTCATAGATTCATTTTCACTTTTTCAGGTTGCTCTGAACCTCTTGGGATGAAATCAGGACATATACAGGACTTTCAGATTTCGGCCTCAAGTATCTTCAGAACGCTCAATATGGACATGTTTACTTGGGAACCTAGAAAAGCTCGATTAGACAAGCAAGGCAAAGTGAATGCTTGGACTTCAGGTCATAATGATCAGTCACAGTGGTTACAGGTAAAGTTTTGCAAATATTTTTCCATCTGTTCATGTTTTATATGTATCTGTATTGGAAACGTTAATGTTTTAGGGCCCAGTCTTGCTTTCCTCATTTCAATGGTTGTGATCCATATACTTCTGTGTTATACTGGGAAGGAAGCAACAGAGAACCCAAACTCCAGTAAACCTGTACATCACTGTGTACCTGTCCATTGAAGGTTGATAGGTGTCAACATGTAAAACGATGCTGTAACAAAGAGTGGAAAAGGGCATTAGCCAAACCTCCCATCCAGTCATTTACGAGGCACCCATAAGCTCTATTATTATTGTTAATGGATGCCCCTGACTGGCTCCTCGACAGCCTGTTGAGAAAGATTTGTATTCTTCAGGCCTCAAAAAATTGGGGAAAAGCCCATTAACCTGAGCTTTTTACATTATAAGTAGACTTGGCCCACAAAATATACTTTAATTGAAACTATTAAAAATTATCTTTCCCTACCACCCATGAATCTAGTAAGATTGATTCAGTAAATGAATTCATTAGCAAGCTATGCACCTGGGTTGTTTTCAGCCTAAGAGTGATTTATAGAAGTTACTGGGAGGCTAATGTGAAAGATAGCAACAAATCACTGTGTAGAAACCTATTTGACCAGTCATTGCTATATTTACATTTTTGAACTGTTGTATATTAGAGTGTTTTGAATCAACTGCCAATTTGGAATACAATTCTCAGCATGAAACCTCCCCAGCATAAGAAGTGCACCACTAACCCCCTGCAGTCTTTTCACATATAAATTATGACTTTATTAGCCTTCTTACCTACAGTTACTAAGCAATTTAGCAATGTAATTATTACCCCCAGTCTCCGTTTACACACACAGGGGAAAGAAGTAGGGACTGCTTTGTCTGTTTATCATTTGAATACTTGACAATGTCTGGATTTGGTGAAATTTTCTTAAAATGGTCTCTTGAAACCTGGTAGTGTAAGAGAGATTTTGTTTTTTAAAAGAAAGAAGTAGTTTTATTTTGTAGAGAAGCAGCAGGTGAGAGTCTCTCTCCACAAGCAAACAAAAAAAGGTGGCCGTATCTGAAATGATTGCTGCCTCATTGCTGATCTTGAGGAGTTAATGGTACTCAGAGATTGGAAAGAAATATGCTGGTTTGCAATATTCCTAATGAATATAATAGTGAATTTTTAATTATTTACAGATAGTAGAGTTGCAAAGCTGAAGAGGTAAAAGCAACTCTTATGCTAAGTACAGTCAAGTACAACCCGAGGTGGAATGAATTCAGTGTTTGCAGGGTTCTCTAAGCTGCGTAGAGAGAACCAATAATAAAGTGAACTCATGTTCAGTTTTCCATTCAGTCGAGTTCACTTTTCAGTTGGGGAAAAGCAGGCAGAAGCCTGCACTGACCAGGCCAGAAGGCAGAGGCTGGTCAAGTATGTATCGCACCTTGCCATTGCCAAGCCAGCTGAGCAGGGCCATTCACTGCCCGCTCACTGGTACAGATAGCACAGGCAGCCACAGGTAATCAGGGGGCATGGAGAAAGGCTGGGGGCAGGGAGTGGGCCCAATTCGGGCCAGCAGGGGAAGTGGACAGACCCTGGCTCAGCACCAAGACAGCTCCTTCCCCTCTCCCCCTGCAGGTCATTGACTGGCAGGGAGCAGAGCTCAGCAGCCAGACTGGCAGTGTGGGGAGGAGGGGGAATCGCCGCCATGCAGATTGATGTCCAGCTTGGCATGCCGGCACCAGGGTGGGGGACTCTTTCCCCACCTTCCCCCCACACTTCAGTAACTTGGAGTGGCCCAGCCGTGCAGTGTTAGGGGGGCTGCAGTGGGAAGAGTCTGTTCCCTTGCCTTTCCTCCCTCCTCTCGCACCCCACCAGCCTGACACGTACAGACAGGACACACGGCTGTGAAACAGAGGCTTTGCTGTCTCTGCTGTACAACAGGCCAGGGGTACAGCCAGCCCTGCTTGGCTGGAGCAGATAGCACAGACCAAGGCTAACCTACCAACAGAAATTCAATAAACTGATGTAATCTAAATCAATTAAGTCTGATACTACACCCATCCTGGTTTGTCTCAAACCAGTTTTGGCCATTTTGAAAGTTGTTTATGTGCAATGAACTTCTGTTGTGTTACAGATTTTGAACCAGTTTCTGATCACTTATACTGGTTTGTGTGTACTGTCTGGCCCTAGCCTTAGCATCTAACTTCCTCTGTTTTCTTATCTTGCACCAAACCCCTTCTCTTTTCTCCAACCTGCTTGAATACACAAATTGATTCACTCTGCAACCACAACACTGGTGGCAGATTTTCTATAAGTCTGAAAAAGTTGTCCCTTTTCTGATTAACCCTATGCAAGAAACCTGAATGTTATTTGAAATCTGTAAAGATGCATTCTGTTGTTTTATTTAACTTGTATAATATGAATTGCAGAAGCAAAATCGTAGGAATATAAATATTTATTCTATTAACTCTGTTAACATGCTATAGATGACTACACATTGTTATATTTTCAGTACTTTTCCTTGAGAATGTTATCACTGTGGCTAAGTACAGTCAAAAAGCTCAAGGCTGAATCAATTCAATCTTTGAGGTTTAAGTAAGTTAACAGATTCACTTTTGATTCTGAAAATGCAACCACATTTCAGTGGCCCAGGCTGGAAGCCAAGGTGGGGGAGGGGAGGGGAGCATGCTTCACTGTTGGGCTGGAGCAGACAGTTTGGGCTCAGGCTAGCCTGCCCACCCTGTGAGAGAGGGTTTGCTGGGAGTTGCAAATCATCCTCGGATGCTGGGGGACTGTGAGCTAACTTGAATCTGGAGGTGATCTGGTACAGAAGTTCAATAAATGGATTTAACCTAAATCAGTTAAGTCTGATACTATATCCCTCCAGGTTTATCTTAAACTGTTTTTGAACATTTTGAAAGAGGTTTATTTGCACTAAACTTCTGTTGTGTTACAGATATGCACTGGTTTCTGATCACTTATACTGGTTTATGTGTAATTTCTGTCCCTTGCCTGAGTGTCAGAGAAACAAGAGACATTAAGCCATTTGAGCTTTCAGTGCATAATCTAGTTGTTAAATTTTACTTTGGTCTAAAGGTTTTGAATTCATATGTTTCAGCCAAAATGTGGCCAATTGTTTCAAGACTAGCAATAATATGAGTATGTCATTTGAAATTTCTGAGTCTTTGGTGTTCTCTTTGCTGCTGACCCTCTGGGAAATTCTGCTTATACTTATAGGATAGTAGCCTTCTAACAGAGTGATTGCATTTTTATCATAACACTGCTTTCATGAAATCTGGTCAGATCTTATGTGTAGGAAAAATTTTGTAAAAGCTTTTTCCCTCACCACGGTATATTACTAGAAGTTCCTGATAGCTGTTCCAGAGCTATGATTGCATTTCAAAGTAGGTACAAAATTAGGCATAAATTCCTGATAAAGTAGGTGGCCAATCAATACAAAATTTCACAAAGAATCAGATTTCTATGACCCTTGATTTTTTGTGTGCAGTGTGTTTAGTTTCTCTTTTGAGATCTCTATTAGGTAGTCTACAAAATTAGGTTGTTTGTGAAATGAGTCTTAGCATTTCAACTTTTCACTGTAGACTAGTGTATTTGAAAAATACACTAATACTTTATCGCTACATAATATTTTGGTAGAGAAGGTCATTCTAAGTAGGTCTGGTGCAAGACACAGTTATGTTGCAGGTAGCCTTGATTTTTTAATCACTTCTAGTTATCAAACTTAAAAGGTTATATACCCGTGATTTGCAACAAAGAATGCGTGTGTCATGTTCCTAAACTTTATCTACTACTTTGGGGTAACTTTTAGTTCACAGGAACTTATGAATAAAACCTAAGGCTTATATATTTTTCCATCAGCTACTTCTTTTCTGTTTCAACTCAAGAAACCTTGCACCAGTTTTAATAATTACAAATAGCAATTAATATCAAAATCTTTCTTACAAAGCAATTAGTACCCCTGTGCACACACTATAGCTGACTCAAAGCTAGAAAAACAAGGATAGAAAGGGTTAGGTTACATACCAGGATATATTAGCTACGAGTCTACATACCTGCCAGTATATATTACCTACACTGAAGCCAACAGTGATGTGTAGAAAAGGTTGATAAAATCTAATGGCTTGTTTTGGGCAGAAAGTCAGGCTAGATAATCATAATTATATTTTTCTGACCTTCAGATCTCTGAACCTATGTTTGTACCATAGACTTTCACAGAGTTTGCATATGAATTGCAGTGGGTTAAAATATTGTGTCAGAATTCCCAAGGGGTCCCTGGTTAACATGAACCTTTCTTTATCCCTCTGTTGCAGGTCATGCCATAAAAGCCACCCTTTGATACTATTAGCTTATTTCAAACCTATACAGAATCTGCTACTGAATAGTTATTTGATAACCATGAACAATACCTGTCCCAATTCTTGCCATATTTTCTTTCTTTATGTACACTTGACCCAGCCTAACAACAATAACATTACTGGGCTAGAACCTCATAATCTGTTCATTTTAACAAATATTGAAGGGGAGAAATACCTTCCAGAAACCTTGTACCCATCAAGATATTCCATAGAACAGTAATATTAACAAAACAAAGATTTGTTAAAAACAGGGAAGTTGAGTTAGAATAAAAGAACTGGCTCACTTAATATATCTGGATATATACTTCTCTCAGACTATGGTAGCTGAAAAGCCTTTTCTACTTGGATACAGAGACCAAAAAAAAGTCAGTAGCTTATATCCCATGAAAGCAACCTTTTTCTCTCACCACTCTGGTCTGACTGTCAACACTGTCTACTGCCTACACACCAAGTCCACGTGGCAAATCTCTTATCAAGTCTTGTAACTGGACAGCTTGCAAGTTAAGATATGCCTCTGTTGATACAGAGCAGCCACCTCACTTCCCAAATCAGTTTCTTCCATTATATAGGGCTTGCACTGACTAATTTATCTATGAGGTGAGCTATTGCAAATACAAAGCCACTTAACAACAGTGATTAATAACTGTCTTTCAAAAGCATAATGATCAGTTTCTGCAACAGCATTTTACAGACAGCTCTACACTTCTTTCCTCCAGCCAGTGTCTTTACTGTCCTTTCAAAAAGACAGATGAGCATTTTTCTCAAAATCACCTCCCACCATTGCTGCGCATTTTTAGTTGCTGTAAACTGTGAGACAGGGGTCGATTTTCAAAATAATGTTTTGTTAATGAAGAATCAAGTAAAATGAGCTTTTCTTAGTTCTGGTAATTCTATCAATACAATATGTATCGTCACACTAAAAACTTCAGAACAATTTAATAATTCTAAATAAGGTTTTATTTCTATTATCTGTATTCTGGTATATATTGACCCAAAGCCATGGAGAGTTCTACAGTTTGATACACATGAATGATAAACTTGATACATCTTATTCACAGGTGTTTTACATGGTTCCCATGGAGCTCTGGTAATATAAGAAAATCATTCTTCCTTCAAATAATAGAGTGAAGCAACAAGTCACATTTTTTCAAATCTCTCTTATGCTGATTGCGGGTGAAGCTAAGCATAATCAGGAGAAAATGGATGTAGATACACAGCAGATTGCTGTTTAGAGATTGACAGATTGAACCTCTGTAGCCAATCAGTATTATATGTATATATGTTTTTCATCTCCTTTGTCATAGTAGTACAGTAGATTTGGGGTTCATAGGATTTTTTGCCAATTGTATCTTGAGTATCAGGCATTGCTCTTGAGCTTTTGCTCTAACCCATTTAAGTACCAAATGGATTAACTCTTAACTCCTCTTAACCTTTCGGCATAATACACTGCCTTTTTCTTATCTCAGAAGATCTTGATACAGTTTCCACAGATGGAGAGCCTTGTTTAAAATAAGTCTTTGCATTCCCTTTGTAGCTATATTAACAAAAAATAATGTACCTGTCTATAATGGCTCATATTATTTTAGACCTACCAGTCTTTTTATAGAGATGTCTTCTAGCCTATTAAATGATTTGGACACTCAACTTTCTAAATAATCAAATAAAAATTATATAGTTATTGAGTAGTTGGAAGAGTGATCCACTTAGTTTCTTTTAATCCACTTAGAGTCCTAGATGCTTCTGAAGAAGGTGCAATCCCTGTAATATATTCAATCAGTTGTATGAAAACTGTACTATCTGGAAACTTTTGTTCTACTGAGGATGTTTTGTATGTGCAGTGCAAAGCAGCCTTAAATTTGACCTAAGTGCTCAGCTGCCATTGCACTGCCATAGGTCAATTTGCGGTGACAAGTCTAGTGTAACCAGCTTTGTTTCATACCCTTGTACTCGTTCCTTGGTGTAGCTCAACTAGGAGAGGCGTGACTGAAATACACTTTATGGCAATCATTGGAGCTCAGTGTAATAATCTATAGGGTGCCAATACAATTTGAAATTAGAAAGGCTAATTCTGGCAGCTAAACAAGTCCTCGCCAGCTCTAAGGTTTGGCAGAATGCAGAGGAAACATGGAGCCACCTCAGGTGCTGTACCTACTGGGTCAAAAGCACTATATGTTACCATCCCCATATGTAATGAATTTGTATGAATCATGCAGAGCTATAACATGCCTTTTTACACCCTGGGCAATGGCAGTAGCTGGGACAATTACAGTGGCCAGAGCAGCAATAGCCAAGCCATTAGCAGCTGTGACCCCCCTTCTTGCGCTCCATCTAAATTGGTATTCAAAACTGGTGACCCATTCTCCAACCCTCTGTAGTTATGCTACTGGAATCATGAGTACTGCTAACTTCTTTCTATACATAAGTGATTTTATTATTCTTATAAAGGAGCCATTTCTTTGAGGATAATTTTCAGGGGCAGCAGGGGAAATCAGTATCAATATCTAAATTTGAAAACGTTTGTAGAAATGACTGTCTGTGACTCCCATGTGCTCTGGCCCAGTGCTGAATACACCTCAGTGGCACTCAAGGATCTGGGCTGTTTAAGCCTAAATAATTCATTTGTAAAATGTCCTTGAAAAATTAGCTCCACAGCTAAGTAGAACAAAGTTCCAGTCTTAGAACAAGAGCAAAAAAAATCAGTGAGTGTGCACTATTTTTATATTACAGCATTGGAATAGTTTCCCTACATCTTTCATAAGGCATTCCCTATACACTGAAATTTTTTGTATCCCTTCAACACATCTGCTTTGCCTCCCCATCTCTTCTTGTATTGTCTATGTACTTGTGATGAAGGCTGTAGAGGTTTGGTGGATAAAGGACTGATGTGAAATATACAATGTATTTGCTGAAAATTAGGTAATTGTGAGTAATCATTGAGTCCTCTTAACACAGGCACATCTACCTGCTCTGATTTAAATGAGATGAATAATTGAATTCTGTGTAGCCACCAAGGTAACTGTTTAAATTTGCATGCACATAACCAAAAAAAAAGGAGTATTTACTTAAGATACTGAAAAGGATCAATTGTGGCTTTCTTGCAAACCTCAAATAACCCCTTTGCTTATTTGCCCACCAAGCCAAGTGGCACAAGGATTCACAATCTTTTGGATTCCCTTTTGCTCATTAGAGAAATCTCTTCTCAAATCAGCACATAGCACACTTCTTCTGGCACACAAGCACACAAGTACTATTGTCAGGTTTTTAAGAGTGAGGGTTAGGAAGCTTTGCTTCTTACTTCTCCCCAACTCATCCCATCCATTTGAGCGAAAGAAGGAAACAAAAGATGGTTTCCTCCCTGTGCTTCTATGACCCAAGGTGACCACAATTGCATTATAGCAGCCTTCTTGCATTCAGAACTTGATAATATAAATTTTGTCATCTGTCAAACTGTGCCGTGGAATTGCAGATCATAAATACAACATTATGCAGAAGCAAATAGCTTGATTAACTCCCTTAACACACTTCTTAAACCCATTGGGTTGTTTAAAAAGAAAAGGGGCTGCGGTGCATTTTTGGATTACTTTTCTTTCATTGCATCTGAAAAATTAAGTTTAGATTTTTCTTACAGAAGAATCAAAATATCATCAAGGGTTTTTATATTAGTGCTTCTCTGAGAACTATGCAGTTTTAAAAACACATGATTATTGTGTTAGGATTTGCATATTTTTCTTTACTGCTGTTCTCAAAATCTGACAGGGAGTTGAGACTATTTGATGTAAGAAGATACATGCAAATATGTAAAAAATAGAGTTAGTTTTTAGATTCAAACTCATGCAGTATTTTTTCTACTTTGTTTTCTATGTTGAATTAAAGCTAGTTGTTTGTTTAAAGTGGGATCAGTAGGTCATGCATATACTTTTTTATTCACTAATTCAAAAAAGGCCTGCCAAAAAGATGAAATAAAAAAAATGTTAATTTACAACCAATCTGGTAATTAACAGAATCAGAACATTATATAACTCCCAGAGGACTTAGAGTACATAAACAACATGTTTTGACTGTAGTATTTGGAAGGTATAACAGTGTTCTGGTAGAATTGTAAGCTTAATTATAACGTATCATAAAAAGAAGTAGATGAATCCTTCCAAGTGGATGTATCTTTCTTTCCAGTTCCAGTGAACTTCAGCCAGACTAGGAGAGGGTGTCACATCTTTTTAATATCTAAGGCAACACTTTTTTTTATGCGCACGCACACATAAAGATCTCGCTGTCTGTGCTGGCAGAGCTCCTACCTTCCAAATGCAATTGTTTTGATGGCAGTGATTGCTTTAAATGATAATGAGTGTAATGTTTCCTCTGTGGAGTACTTGACTCCCACTAAATTTATTTCACAGTGCTGCCACCCGTTACCCATTCCATGCATGAGCCCAGTACTCTGCAAATTACTGTGTTTCTGTTACTGCTCTCTACTTCCGGGCATTGATTATCAGGGATGGGATGGAGATAAAAACTCAGTATGGTAGGCAAAAATGAATAAGGGGAGAGTATACATAGGTGGCTGGTTATTATATTTAGAGGAGCTTAAGAATTGGACTCTATGCATGGGCTGAGGTGGGAAGTATTGATATGAGTTTCTTAGTAGAATCTTCCATATGAGGTGGGCAAAAGTTTTACAGATTATTTTTAATTATGTCTCTAGGTCTTGTATTATCACCTGTCTTCATGCTGTTACTATATGGCATAGAAATGTCCAGGGTAGATGGGAACATGGGGCCAACTGGACTGTGTAGTAAATCCAAAATTAGGAGAATTCTTCAAGCATCCTGATCTAGGTGCTTGACAGTAGAACAGTTTTTCCATTCATATGAAGTAGAAGACCACCTGGTATTCCTTACACTATTTTTACTCTACTATCCTTCATAATGGTTATAACAGTTTTCACCCTAACATATCTTCCAGTTTGGGAACATTTTGCAGGCTTTCCAGTATTTGATTAAATTTCACTTGCCTTTCAGTTTTCAGTTAGATGGTAATTGCCATCTTTTTCTCTTCCATACAATAATCCCCTGAAAAAGATACTTACCTTGTCTTTGAAAAGTAGAATGAAGAAACAAATGTTTCCTTGAAAACGTGGGTAAGTACAGTATTTTCCCAGGGAAAATAGAGACAGCTGTAGTAGTAAAGGAGTAAAACATTGTGGCTGCTCTGTTAAACCCTTAGGATCAGGACACATTACATGTGCTGCAGGATGAGCCAAAGTGTGTGAACCCCCTTTTCATCTCAGGCTGAGATGGGTGGGCAACCAGTACTTGCCAGGTCAGCTGAGGGCCCAATCCTAGCCACCAGCGCCTACAATCAGGTCAGTAGAGAGCCCACCCAGCTGATTCAACTTCTATGTCAGCACCCAGGGGTCAGCTCCCCTTCAGAAAAACAGTTCCTGCAGCATGTGCCTCTGTTGGGGAAAGTATTCATGGCCAGCAGCTAGGGAGCCCTATGTAATCACTGTGCTGCCCCCTACACAGCACATGAAGCATTCCTTCCTCCTTCCCTTTTCAGTTCGGGCTGCAGAAACTATTTTATCATATTTCCCTGATTAAAACACTCACCCCAATTTTCAGCACTTAATTTTTGTTTTGGAAAATTGTGTATGTGTGTTATGCAATAAAATACGGTATTAGTGGCACATCTACACGAGACATTTACTGTAGGGCTGCCCATTTAGCTCTGCAATAAAGTCTCCACATCTGTACACGCGTCCCTATTAGGTTTCAATTAACTACTAAATGTCACCATAAGTTAGTATTTGTATTTACAACTACTATCCTGCAGTGGCATTATTTACTGCACAGTAACATATAGACTCTAATAGGGTGGCTGGGGCACGAGGGTGCTTCAGTGCATGGGCTGTCTGCCAGCTAGCCACTGTTACCAGATTTGCCTGCTACTTTGGGGTGTGCTCATTTATTAGGGCTAGGATCTTGGTAATTCTATTAATGTGCTGCTTGTGTTACTTGTGTTTCTATTATGGAGCTGTATCTCTCCCTTCTGCAAGCCCTCACCCCCAGTGGAGCTATCTTGCAGGACTCAGTTCAGTGGGGCTGGGTTCCTCCAGTCCCCAAATCAGTCATACACACACAACACACACAGATTAACGTGACACGCCTGATCTGGCCGGGTTGATCAGCATGGACAGGCTGACACCTTCATATGTCAAGAATCAGTTCATCAGAGCAACAATAACCAGAGTCAGACACAAGCACACAATTAAACAGAATACCTCTGAATCCAGCTGGGTGTCCAGATGACACCCTCCTGGGCCAGCATTCAGTACATTACGGCACGTCTGAGCCAAACTGGGTCAATCAGCCTGTACAAGCTGATCCCCTTATGTGTTTTGAACTCAGCACGTCCCAATCTTTTAGTCTCTTGATGAGCAGACGCCACAGTATTTTTGGGCTTCACAGGGATCTTTAGCTTAGGTAAGAGGGGTGTTGCTACAGAGCAAGTGGGGAAAGAAAAGTAAAGAAGGCAAAATATACCCAGTTACCACCAGTTTGACTATAAAAGTTATTTATTGCTAAGTAGATGAAATATATATTGACACTAGTAGTGATAGACATGCAAAGGAAAAACAAACACAAACAGTCACAGTATACCCTGGTTTCACTAAGTATTTGGGGAAACTTAGCTCAAGCTTAACTAATACAGTTCAAGTTCAGAAATCTATGCTGAGAGAGAGAGAAGAGAAAGGAGAGAGAGAGCTGGGATCTCACCAGTCCAAGGCACTCGGGTTGCAAAGCTGACAGGTCAAAGTTCTCAGCACGATCCTTGAAGGGAGACGATCTGCCTCCTGCAGCCTCTCCAGAAGAAAGCGGGTGGTGTCAGCACACACACTGCTGCTTCTTTTACAGATTTTTATACCCCCAGTTCAGCTTCTTTCAAGCATTCTTAATAGTGTAAATCAAATTGTCTTTTCTATTGACAAGGGGTTCTCTGGGTGGAACATCTCAGGAACTTGATTGATACTCAGGAAACACCTATTTGGGAGCCAGCTTGACATTCCTATGGATAGCAGATATACTTGATGGGATATCTCCTGGCATCTTCAGAAACAATAGATTGCAGCATCAGGGTTTTTGGATTTTTACTTGCTGTGAACAAGCCTCAGCTTAGCATGACTTTTCCAGATCTTACTATAGTCTTTTAACAGACTTAAGGCAATTATTGGAGTGTTCATAACCTGTTGTGGAGAGGACTTCCACCAGTCGTCTCGGGAAAAGTATGACAACACTTGTGGTCAGGGCTCCAACAGGCTGGACGTGGTGATGAACCTTGTACCATTGTTCAAATGTTGCCCATACCCCCTCTGACTCGGTCTATTGCTTCAGCATTCCCTAACCTGGCAACCAAGTTGTAGCCAATTAAGTTTACATAGGCCTCCCATAGTGGGACCGGGGAATGTACGGCCCGAGATGCCTAGTAAACTTACTTTTGCTTAGAGGTGGGGGGAGGGGGGGGAAGAAGGGGGGGGAAAGGAAAAGTCCTTTGTAAATCCAGATTAGAACTGGTCTGATAAATGCTGAGCTGGGTGTGGGGGTTGATGAGCATTTGGAACACAGCTTTCCCATCATGCAGTGCTCCCCTGCTTCGCTGATCCCAGAATTCACTGGTCTCTGCTTCAGGTTTTCTGTTCTCCATCTCTCATGTAAATGAATGGTCATCTGTTCCCATCTCAGATGCAAATGAGACCTAGGGCAGTTGTTTCACTTTTGTCACCCTTACCTGGAGGGTTTTAGGTGTGTCTCTCACTGCATCTTAATCAGTTTCTGTTTAGGTGGGGGGGGGATGGTGATTCTTTGTGAGTCAGACAGTCTGTGTCCTGTGTCAGGGTTCCCCAAGAACATGGAGCTGACAGGTAACACCACTCTGCAGCACGTTCAGCTGAGTTAGAGCAGCCTCGGGCTGCTCTGCCCTGGCTTAACGTGCTGTGATCTTGACATGTAAATGTGTCACCAGGAAGCAATACATTCCAGTGTGATATGCACTGGAGTTTATTGTGTTGCATTAATTTCATATGTAGATGTATCCAGGATGTAATACCTACCCATACAGATGGAGGTGTGAGACCGTTAAGATCTCAGATAATGGAGGGACAGATTATGCCAGAGAAATTCTTACCACTAGAAATGAATAACCATTTCCTTAGTTATAGCAGTTGCACATCTTAAATAGTTTGTTGCACAAAAACATCCTCAAAACCAAGATTGTGAAGATTTATACTTTTGTCGGTGTACATGTGAGTCCACAGGGGGCATTAGCCAGACAGTGTGAGCTTGATGGCATGTGTATGTGACTAGCATAAAAGTGTTTAAAGTGGTTTGTTTTTCTCTTGGTCTTCAGCACTTGGTCAAAACAAGTGCTTAAATTAA
This sequence comes from Crocodylus siamensis, assembly GCF_052110815.1. Taxonomy (NCBI): domain Eukaryota; kingdom Metazoa; phylum Chordata; order Crocodylia; family Crocodylidae; genus Crocodylus; species Crocodylus siamensis. Next base: position 40,592,030 of record NC_143397.1, on the reverse strand, counting down.
ATTAAATTGGCTAAAGTTCATTTTAAGCAATGCAGAAAGGAATTGGTGGGATACAAAAGTTTCTAGTAACTTCAGCAATTCTTAAATGAATCACAATCCATGTTTTATCACCCTATGGTTCTAAATGGACAAATTGGATATTTTAAACCTTCTGTAATTTTTTTCTGTTTTGAGGGAATATAAATAGTTAATTGTCCTTTTCTCACTGAGTCCTGCACAATGTCACACGGGAGACAAACCTAAGCAACAGCTGAATGTGGGATTTCAAAGAAGGCAAAAAAAATGTGAAGAAAGTGGTGGGAGGGGAAAAAAAAACTAAGCTATAGAACGGGGCAGGCAATTATTTTGCTGGAGGACTGCTTAACAAGTTTTGATGAGTGGTTGAAGGCTGCAAGGGTAGTCCCACCCCTTGACAGTGCTCCACCCCCTGGTTGCCATCGTGGTGCTGGACATCCCCACCCCAACTCCTGACCTTTGCCACCAGAAGTCCCTCTCCTTATCCCAGAAGTACTCCTTCTGAGTGGGAGGGTGCTGCCATCTTGAAAACAGAAAAAAAAGCCCAAATCATATTCTAAAAATACAACCAACTACTACACCTTATTATTATTTTATTTTAAAAATATACTTTTGTCCTGATATGTGTTTACATAATGTATCTAAAGGTGATTACATAATAGCTCAAAATACTGTCTTACTTTTTATATTGTGTTTGGGGTAAGGGGGTGTATGTGGTGGGGAGTGTGGTTTGGGAATAGGTGTGTGTGTGGTGGTGTGCACATGCAGTGTGGGTATGGTGAATGGGGTGTGTGGAAAAGGGTGGTAGGGTGGTTGTGGAGGTGTGTGGGTGTAGGGTATGTGGTTGGGGTAGAGGCTGTGGGAGAGTATGGTGTGAATTAAAAATGAGTGGGGTTCTTATCAGGGGATAAGGTACAATACCTTACGCATTTATGGAAAACATTAAGACAAAATAAAAGAAAGAACAACAGAAGGTGGTGTTTCCTATTTCATATATTCACACATACATACCTATTTATTCACATACATACAGAAGGAGACAGACAGACAGTCCTGCAAATATCAAGATATTACCAGTCCTTAAGATGCTCGAGTTAGCTTGGTGGCCAGCCAAGTTAACCACAAGGGTGAAGCCAAGCCTTTGTTGGATGTGTTCTGATGCTTCTTCTTCTTCTTTGCAGGACAAACCTAAAGCCTCTTTGTTCTTGTCCATCTTTATAGTGTTGTTCCCCATACAAGTCTATGGGTCTTTCTGTGTCATGTCCCCTTGATGACAAAATGATCTTCCTCTTTGGTTACAATGTTATGGTTGACGACTCTTCGGCTTTGTGGTCTGCAATTTCTTCCATCTGTTGTCAGCAATTTCTGCAGCCATTAAAACAAAACCTGATCTTATATTTTGCAATTCTCAACTGCTGATCTTTGGACATTGCTGTAACCTTTGGCTGTTAAATCACAAAAGGGTATTTCTGTCCTTCTAGTCTGAGGTGCAAGACAGACTGTCTCAACATATGTATTTCCACACATGCTGTTTATTCTTTCATTACTTCTTTTTAAACATCCCAGACATACCATAGGCCTTGTATACACACTACTTAGCTTATACTATATTTAACCTACAAAATCACAAAACAAAATGACTGTTACACTTATGCTAAGCAATGTAAAAATCAAAATGGAGTCTCAACTAAGGCTAAGTTGCACAGTTATTTGAGCAAACTAAAATGGCTGTTGGTTATAAAATAATAATTAACAAAGCAATAAAGAGTATTATAAAGTCAAGATCAAGAGTATATAAAGAAAAATTAACTTTAACCCAACAATGGTGGGGAGGAGTGTGTGTGGGAGGGGATGGATTTGTTTGAGGGTATGGTAGGGTTGGGGTATAGGAGAGGGTGTGTGCATATGTGTGTGTGTGTGTGTGTGTGTTTGTGGAGAGATGGGCAGTCCTCAGAGTCCCTGGAGTGTGCCAGTCCCTGGATCTGCATGTGGTAGCGGTAAGCAGGGCCAGCCTCATAGTGCACAGGTCCCTGTGTTCCCACCCCAGTCCCCCACTGCAGGTGGCAGCAGCATGTGGGGCCAGCACCTCCCAGCCCCATAACATGCAGCTTCCTCCAGAGTCTCTGGCTGCAAGTAGTGGCATCTTGCAGGGCCAGCCCAGCCTGGCCCCATAGTTCTCCCACCCAAGTCCCCAGTCACACATGGTGGCAACCCCACCTGACCCCATAGCACCTGGCTCCCTAAGCTCCTGCCCCTTTCCTCTAGCAGGAGGCCCTGGCCCTGAACTGGTGAGGTCCATACCTGAATTTCCACTCAGGCAAGCAGGGAGGGCTGGGAACAGCCATGGGGCGGCCAGCAAAAACCTCTGCCAGACAGAGGCATTTCATGTCTAGAGCCCCCTGGCTCAGGGCTAGGGCTGGGGCTGCATCAAGCCATGCTGAGGTGGGGAGTGGTAGCTTAGCAACTAGAGCCACACTTCCTGCATGGAGGTGCTGCCTTGCAAAGGGGCAGCCCAGGGTCAGGGCTTGCAGAGAGCTTATAGAGGGGCCCCAGAGGCCAGATGGAATTGCCTAGCAGCTTGGATCCAGCCCACAAGCCATATTCTTCCCACCCCTACTATAGAGAGAGCATTGCTAGTTAAAATTAAATATGTATTTAGTGGGACTGCTTTCTTTATGGGCTGTTTTCTTTTTCTCTGTTGTTTTCCTTTCTTTGCATCTAAAATTAATTCCCTGACTTCATAAAGAGGCAGCACACAGGAATGCTATTAAGAAACTCAGTTTTTGTTTGTATTTGTTGATGCCTGGAGAGTCAGTTACTTTGTCTTCTCTATTCCAGTGTCAGTTCCCATTAACTGTACTGATCAGAATGGACTCCTTTTCATCCAAGGATATTATCTGGCCAGTGCATTTAATGTCCTTTCCTGAGGTCCCTCTCTAACAAAATGTCTCCTCCATATAATTTCAACCAAAAGCCATTATTCATATTAACAGTGTTGTAAGAGTGCACATTGCAGCATTGCCCTTTCCAAATTGCTTTTGACTCTGCAAAGCTTTATTTCACAGTTCATTTTATGGAAATGTTTATAGTGACAATTGAATTTAAGCCTTCAAATTAAATAAGGCAGCATAAAACTGTGGTTTATTTTAGTTTTTTAATGCTGTATTTAAGCTGTATTTTAGCATTTAGGCTGTAAAGTCTAGAGCCTCAATAATTAAGTCATTGATTTTTATTCTTGCTTCCCACCTACAATGAGATCACTGAAAGGACAGGGCGGGCAAAGCTTTCAAACACTCCATATTGCCAAAGCTGTCTCTAGGCATCCATGAAATATCCAACAGCAGAAGGTAGCATTTTGATTGCTTCCTTGGGTTCTCATTTTTATAATGATAACTTGATAAACAGGTGTGAAAGAGAGAGCCCATGAGCAGTGGAGCAGCTATATTGATAGAACAGTAAAAGCAATTTCAGTCTCCTACTGTACTCGGTGAATAAAGTCTCAAATTCTTTTTGTTAAATCCTTTATAGAAAAAATATAATATATTAACTTTTTGGTACAATGTCTGCTACTTATTAAGCATAACAAATTCATCATCAGTTAAAAATACCTGTCAGACTTTTCCCTAAGCAGCTGAAACTGCTCCTCTGTTAGCTTTAAAGAACTAAAGGAAGCCCTGTCAATTCCCTTACTCACTTACAGTTTCTCTCTGTGTATTGCTCCCTAGCAGTTAAAAGGAAGTTAGACCTATGGCAAATCTTCCATTGCAAGAATGTTTGTCAATTCTGTTTTAAACAATTAGGAAGCATAAGCTAAAACTTTCCAGTTGCTCTGAATTGTGATGTATCTGGACTTTCACACAAAAGTATTTGTTGTTACCATTTAAAAAAGGCTTCACTATTATCTGATGCCAATAAGAGCACCTTCCAAAACTGCACCTATTAAAGTTTTAATGTGAAAGTTTGTAAGTTTTTCCCCACTTTAAACTGCAGTGTATTCAATAATAGTCATACTTTCCACTTTTTAAAATAATTCCATTTTTAAATAATGGCTAATAGAGTAAAAGGAGCATAATTATTTTCTTGATCTTTGTCAGTTATGAAACAAATTGTATTTTCCTTCTCTCTTTAATGAAGAAAGAATGGCTAGAAATTGATTAGAGAGGAACATAAAAAAAGCATTTTGTATTCCTTACTATCCCATCTTTCTTCTTCCTTGACAGCAATACCAAATGGTGGCTAATTTCACTTTTATAAAATATTTCTCATTACCACAGCAGCACCTCATGGGTACACTTGAAATCAGAGATTATTGCTGCTCAGATTTTACCACAAAATCCTAACAGACTAAATAGAACAGAAGGGTGAGAGGAGAAACAGAGACATGAAGTGAATAACATAAAGGCAAACTTGAGGCCAGTAGCAGAAGCCATCTGATTTGAATGCATGGGAGGCAACATCTGGAAAACAGAAGAGAAAGAGAGCTAGGGCTGGATCTTAAGTCCAGCCTCCTCATCAACTACTTTAGTGTCTCAGATACTGGATCATGCTGCTTCTCATTAGGTCTTCTAACTACTATATGAAAAGATTGATATCTACAATAATTCAGGTTCTTCCTAAATGCTACTTCATGACTGAGCACAAGAATTCTTCAATTTTTTTGTGCATCTAACAGTTCAAATCTAGAAAAGACAGTATAAGCTACTTTGTCAGTCCTGGGTTTGGAAGAGTTTTCATGACCATATTCATAATATCACATTATGGTATATCTGACCAGTACAATGAAGCTGTATTAAGAGAATCTAGTTGATTTGAGAATATTTTTTTCAACAACTGAGCTATCTTTTCCTACCTGGACCTATACCATAGATAAAGTAGATCTGGATAGATTTGTTTCATGTAAGGTTACATATTACAATTGGACCAAGGTAAGAGTAGTTAAAACATGAATGCCTGTGCATTAAGGCTTGTTAACAAGTGCAAAGTGCCCTCTAGGGGGGCATTCACACATGCAGGCACATGTGCTTGCAGCAGCTCAGATAGGAGTGACACAAATTTGAGCCAGGGATTTGTGCTTCAGTGTATGTGCCCAGACATGCACTTTGGAGTGGGGCAAGTTGTGTCACTTGGGGCAAAATAACCCCTCCCAGCTCCTCCCAGATCTGCAGCCAGGGGAAGCTAGAGGTGAGGACACACCTGTGCTGGCCCCAGCAGTATAAAAACCTGCCCTGTGCTGGCCCCAGCAATATAAAAAAAACCTGCCCTCAGGAGCTTCTGAGGCGCAACCATTTGTTTTCTGGGGACACTACTCTTTGTGCCAGCTGGACTGCTGAAGCAGCCCTAACCTGGAGTGGCCCCTGCACCCTCTACCCACTGCAGAAGTCTGGCAGTGGGGGTTGCTGCCTTGCTGTGACCTGCAGCCCCAAGGCTGCACCCCAGCCCAGCGACTAGTGCCTCCTGGGTCTGGAGGGCACCCAGGGTGCCCCTGTGACCAACTGCTGAGCCAGGGGGCACGGGAGACCCCCCAGCAGGCTCCCTTGCAGACCCAGAAGTGGACCAGAAGTACTTCCAGTTCACTTCTGGGTCTGCTGTCAAGCATGCTGGAGAGTCCCTCATGCTCCTGTCAGATGCTGCATGTGCCCTAGCACCACAGTGATCACAAGCTGTGCCTGCTACCTCAAGGTATGTAGAAAAAAACTTTTAAAGCTGTACCTGTGTTCGAATCACTGATTCACCAAATCAGCATCGAATCTTCAGGTTCGGATTTGGCTGAACTGAATCAGAGACAGTGATCTGAATCAACAGATCAAATCATTGTCCCTGATTTGAGCCAAATCTGAATCGAATAGAGCCCGTTTCGCACAAATCTACTGCTCACCAACCTTCTAGTGTCAGATCAGAGCTGTACATTTTACAGAGTGTATTACCTCCCATATGCAACTGCTTGCAGCATGTGAAAACTTGAACACTGACCTAACATTCTTGTCATTCGTAAAAGATTGGGTGTTTGTTATAGTGAGAGATTTCACTCTATTCCCTAGGAAAAAAAAGTGTGCATATGTAAAATACTACAATCTTGTCAGTCAGACTTCACTACCTAGTCAAATTTTCTATGGGAGTGTGGCTATATACATGCATTAATTATTCATATCTTTTTCTCATATATGTCACTATAAAATGTATATTGTCCACAAACTGTTTTGTATTATGGAATTTGGGTCCATATGAAGCAGTTTTCATGCTGCATTTTCAGTAATTGGTTTGTAAGAGAACTTTATATGTGGTACTGGAGTGAATTTCATTGCATCATATTTAGTTTATTATAACTTCACTACTGCTATCCTCAAGCCTAATATCTCTGTAACTTAAAACCCTCTGTGTGTGTATGTATCTGTATATGTATATAAATCTCAGTCTTGCTCAGACACATGAATGTGCTTAACTTTCATTCATAGAAATAGTTTTATTTGAAGTAAATATACATGTTTAAATTAAGCATATTAGTAGTAGTGGTGGTAGTAATAGCAATTATTTGTATCATGTCAATGCCTAGGAATTCCGATTTTACAGAGCAAAACCCCATTGCTATACAGACAAAATAAGAAGGCAGTCCCTTCATGCATAAATGATTGGAGGATCATGACTAATTAATTTCACAGTTAAACATCAGTGTCTACATGTGCAGTGCTACTAGGCCAGAATAAACTTATTAACTCCATCTTAGGATAGTATTGCCAGGCACAAGTTCTATCCCACAGCAAAGTTATTAACTCTTCCACAACACACGTATAGATTCTGACATGGCTGGCTGGGGCACAAGGGTGCTTTGGTGCAGGGGCTGCCTGCCAGTTAGCTCCACATTGTAGCACCCTTGTGCCCTAGCCAGCCCCTCCACAGCACGTTTTGCTGGGCAGAGCAGCTCTGGGCTGTCAGGCTGACCCCTGAGGCCTGTCAGCTGCACCCTGGCTCAACATGCTACAGCCCCAGGCACACATGCAAATGCAGCCCCCAGGAGCAATAAACTCCAGGGTGAGGTATGCCAGAATTTATTCAGCCAGACTAATTTCAGATGCAGTTGCACCCTGTATGCGTAAGTCTTTGCTGAATCAGGTCTTCAATCATAATTAGCTTTTGACACCTGAACAGATGGGGAGATGGAGTCTGAGTTCACAAATAATTTTTTTTTCAATTATTTGATCCTGCTCTAGAACATATACATTTATCAGCATTTCTTTTCCTTGAATGAAAATTCTCTTTTTTGTTTTTAAAGATTAATTTTTTCATATATGTCTGAAAAGTAGGGAACACAAAAGCAGTGAATGTTTTAAAAGTTATTCCAATGGATTACAAGAACCTCCTGCCTAATTATATCTTATATATAACTGAAAGTTAATTGCTTTTGTTGTTGGAGTGATCCTCTTAGAAGTTTCACATTTAATTAAACACTAGTTATATTAATCCTATTTGAACCAAGCCTTTATTGCATAATTAAGCAGAAAAACTATTTTCACAATTGTGTATGGTTTCTTCATATGACTATTGAACAGAAAATATGAAAATATGTTTGTAAAAACAGCAACGTTGTTTTTTCTGATGCTTCGAAAGACTGCTTTTCAGATGTGCCTGTGCAGATAAACTTATAACTGTATAAAGGAAATGAGAGCATATGAAGGAAGTTTTGAACTAAGAAGTACTGAAAATATAGCCATTAGATTAGTTTTTTCAAAGGCAGTACTGCAAAATGCTATATATTCCTTGCTTGGTTCTTCAAAGAAAAATTAAAACAGCTTGGTTGAGTGCTGCTGGTTAGAGGGACAAAGCTTTAGTGTATATTCCTATACCTGAGTTTCGTTATACTGACTTTGTATTATGATGTTGCTAGGCTGTTTTTTATATTTCTCTTGTATGAAGGCATTATGTTGTATGCTACAAATATTATAGCTCAGTTCTGTGCATTGCTTTGTAGTGCTGAACATCTCAAATTGTGTGCCTTTACTTTGCCCCTTGAGGCATTGGCTGAAACATAGGTGACTGGTAAGGAGCCTGGGTGGCTCATCCAGGGGTTGGGGAGGGGAGCTCCTACCACTGCTTACACCCCGGATCTGAGCATGGAGCGGGTGTGTGCTGCAAGCTGCACCCCGCTGTTGCTGCCCAGGAGTGGCATGATGCCATGAGCCTCCTGCGCAGAGCCCAGCAATGGGGTGCACATGGCATCGCTCTGTTCTCCTGGCAGCGGGGGCACAGAGCCCAGCCCTCAGCAACAGCCTGCCTCCATCCCATGTACAGATCAGGGGGTACATGCCCCACCCCATCCCTCTCCCAGGGTGTACACAGTGGCAGGAGCCTCTCCGCACTCCTGGACCACGCTCAGATCAGCCCACAACCTGCCCCGGGGCTACATTCACCCCTGCCTCTGCCCCACTCCCTCCTGCACTGTGGGGGGCTCATTCTGGCCCCTCACAAGCTCCTTCCTCTTTACAGAGTACACTGAAACTTGCCTGGCTGCTGTGCTGGGCAGTAATACACATGCCAGGGCTGCAATCCTGGCTGCGTGTCTGAGTGTGTGTTCCCCTTCCCTGCCACAGCAGCCTGGAGTCCCATTAGCCCCGGCCTTCTGCTGCCTATAGCGTCACTTAGAGGTGCTGAGAATCTTCAGTGAACAAACACTTCACAGGCCCAAAGAAAGAAAATAGGATGGTGTAGAACAAAGTGGCAATTTTTTAAAGTGGTTATTGAACATTAGCTAAAACCTTTCAAGCTTTGAGGCTCTGCATCCCACTAAACCCTCTTCCTTCATGGATTATTAAATCAAAGGTAGATCTAAGCTTCTCAGTCCCAAGAGGTCTCTCTAGCAAAGCATGTGACCAAAATCGAACAAAGAAGGTAATCTTGTGTTTTTAATGGCACTTTTTGAGATGTGATTACATGCTGAAAAAATTGTGGCTATAATCAGAGGTGCCGAGTATGTGGGGGCCCAAAGGTCCTGGCCCCCCTCAGGAAGAGGGATGTCACCTGAAATGCTTAAAACTTTCCACAAGTCCATCATTTTAGTCAGAGCCTATGGCTATAATGAAGTTCTTTTCTATACTGGACCCTGATCCACCTAATTTGTTTTGAGAGTACATTGTTTATTTTATCTGTACATAACTATGTACATATTGTGGTGTATCTGTATGACAACTAATTGGCATATAATACATTAATTTTGTTCCTTGGACAATAATGTTTCTTTTCTGCCTATCTTTATTGAGAGGACTGCTTCCATCAGTGGAAACCTCAGAGTAGCTTTAAAACAGCTGCCTTATTTTGTTATTGGTGCTCTGTTCCTTTTTAAAGCATCCACCACCAAATTCCTCTTCACTTCCACTTCCCCTCCCTCTTCACCTTCCCCTCTCTCCCCCCCCCCCCGCAAATTATTCTAATCTAAGTTTCAAGACTGGCAATATTCAGGCCAGGACCAGGGTAAAGTTTATTGTTCTATATCTTATAATAAATCAGGCATAGGAATTAGAGGTCTATTTTATTTAATAAGAGCTGAGGAATCTGCCTTTCCATCAGGATTAAAATGATTATTCCCAAATTAGAAATCTGCATATTGGAAATTCATGTCCTGATTTTATCACAACCCTATTAAACTATTTGCAGAGACTCCCAAGATGTTGATTTTTATATAGTTCTATCATACAGGGACATCCTGGAAGCAGAAGCAAAATTTAAAAAGGAAAGAAAAAGAAAAGCAGAAGTTTTAAAATCCCCTGTAAAATATATTTTTTCTTTTAAGATATATAACAGCTAAAACAGATGAGAATGTGCTATAGTTTTAAAAATGTATTGGCCTTATTTGGGGGGTAATCTAAGTAAAGTGGTCAGCCAACATAGTCATGATAAACTATATTCATTCTCTTGCCCTTGTTATTGTTATTTTTTTTGTACTAGTAAACTTCTTCCTTTCCTTTTTTTTGGTGTCATTGTCATTTTTATTGTTTATATTTTACTATGTTGTTTAAAATGCAAACATTTTTTACTTAAAGTGGTGGCCTTGCTATCAGCAATGTGGTCTTCTTTAAGATGATTTTCCATAAAAAAAAAAAAATCAATATATTTGGCACTCTGGGGGGTGGGAAAAAAAGCAGATGTTAAAGTGGCATCCTGATGAAAACAAATATATGGAGAACTAGACTTTGCATAAGGCAAAGTGAGTGGACTATAATCCCAAATATAATTCAGTTATAAAAACTGTCTGTCATCTATTACAAAAGCTCACTCAGGGTAGCAGCATTTATGAATAATCAATTTATGACAGTTTTGGGAAGGCTTACACAGTAAATGAGCCCTTCCATATTGTTTTGATTGAAACAAGAGCTGAATCCTGGGAATTACGTTCTTTCCTGCATTAAAAGATATAAGCAAGTTAAACTTTAATGCAGGAGAAAATAAATGACAACATTAAAATCAATTATTCAAATGTAATTCCCAACTTGGTTTTACAGAGACATGTAAATCTAATTAGAGTGTTACTCTTCCGCCATTTAAGCAATGTGAGCTTAAAAACTGGAATACAGACTGTTTGCACAGGGGTTTTGTTAGATAATTTGATAATCTGTCACTTTATATAGTGTCACTAAACAGTGTGCCCATGCAGGGCCATAGACTAAAGATGAAAAAGCCTAATGAGATAAGTTAATGCCAATATTATCACCCAGATGTTGTTCAAAAGCAGAGATCATTTCACTAATACATAACAATAAGCAGCACTTAGATAGGATTAAAATGGGCTGTGTGCAGTTCTATTATTTTGTTTTATTAATTATGTTATTACCCCAAATTTAGTGCAATATTGCCTACGAAAGTATGCAGTAGCTATTTGGTAGGATTTTTACAGCTCTGAAACTGCCATTAAGTAACCTATTAAATGAAATAAAATGCTTTTTTACAGAACACTTAATATCCAAGATAAACATTGTCTACTTGAAGGTTTTTATTTTATAGAAATAAAAGGAAGGCTACACAAACCAGATTGGATGCATTCCAACTGAGAGTGTAGTGTGCTGGTCTCTCTTATTTGATTAGATTTAAGAAATAGCCAAGTGTAATTTTTTAAATGTTTGTTAAATATTTGTGTTTAATCAGGAGTTCAAACTCCTCTGAAGTCAGTATGTATCTCTTTCCATTTACTACAGTAAGCTTTGGCTCTAGTGTATGACTGTGAATACACAAGTGTCTGATCCTGCAACCCTTACATCAGTTCTTACTGAAGCAGTTAGTCTCATTAAATGCAAGATGCTTCTTTCATATCATTAAGTACAGAATGCTTCTTTCTTACCACTTTGCAAATGATTTTCATTTGTTTGCAAATGATTTCTGGATCGTAGGTCTAAAGCAACAGTGGAGTCTTTATTTGTATTCTTTTCAAACACCTCTGGGCTTTATTCTACAAGCCTCTGCACATTAGCAGAGGCTTATGAAACATTATGAAAACTCCATAAAAGTCAGTGATATGTCTCTGTTGGTAGAGAATTCAGGATCTGAAAACTTTACTTCTTCACAAAACTGAGCATGTATTTCTCACAAGTGCGGGGCTGCTCCCACAAGTGAGTATCTGTATGATCTGGTAATAATAAAGCCTTTTCTGTCCCCCTGCACACAAATCAAGAAGTATAAATAAATGTTCCACATTTAAGGTTGTGACATGCATATTGTACCTGACCCCAAACTGCAAAATCAAGGAAAGGAACTTTGTTCTTTAACCCTCCATGCATACTCTTAAACTTTAACACTGCCACAAATAACCCACACCACAATCTTCTTGTCCCTGCACCTCTGTGAGATGTCATCCACTAAACACATCCATTTGCTTTAGCTCAAAGAGAGACTTGGGGCACTAAAAGGCTCATAGAAGGATTAATACTGTTTTCTCTCACCTTGTCCTTTAATTTATAGTACAGTGGTTCTCAAATAGTGGATTTCAAATGTGGCTACAAGGAGGATCAAGGAGAGAATGAACTCATTCAGATTTCTTCTCTCCTTCCCCATGCAAACTGTTCCGTGGTGTTGGGCAGCATTACCATATTTATTTGAATCTAAGACACAATCTTTTGTCCCCAGTCAGCATGGGGACTTGGTTTCATGTACAAGGCAGAGGGAGGGAAGGACAGGGGGCTGCTGCAGCTCTGACTCTGGCCCTGAACTTGAATCCCTCCACATGCCCTCCACTTGCCCTGAGCAGCTTCTGCTCCCACAAACCCCTGCCCATTTCCCTCACCTGTACTGTCAGGTGCAGTTCAGCTCAGACTCAGGCTAGATTCCCTCCCAGGCACAGAGCACAAGGAAACACTGTCCCCTGCCCAGCCAATTAGTGGTACCAACAGTGTTGTATGGCCAGCAGGGGCTGTGCTTCCACGTGCTGTGCTCGGGAACAGGATCTGATAGCATGGGTGACAAGAAGAAGAGGCAGGGACTGGGGAGTAGAGCAAAGGGGCAGAGATAGTGGGGAGTGAGAAGGGAGGGATAGAGACTGTGGGGAGCTGGAGTGGAATGCAGGTGGCAGGGGGGCAGGAAGGTTGTACGGGGAAGAAGGGGGGGTCATGGGCAGAGGGGCCACTTGACCCCCACTAGCTATAGCAGTGGGGGAGACAGATTTAAGGTAGCCTCCAATAATAAGATTTTATACCTGGAAAATTATAACAAATGTATACTTTTTCCAAATATAGAATCTGATTATTGGGGGTTATCTTAAATTCAGGGTCAACTTGGATTCAGGTAAATACAGTATGTTTCACATGAGATACTGCCAAAACAGGAAGAAACAGATACTTGTTAGTACATTGCTGCAGGTAGGCTAAAAGCTCTGCTAAGAAGCAAAATGACTTTATTTCTGTGCATGCAATATGTTATCTTTTCCAAAAAACAAACTGGGGTGTAAATCATGTATGAGGATCTATAGTAACAGCAGTTTCTGCTGCTTGAGCTTTTGCTGGACAAAAGCTAAAGTAATGCTCCACAAGGTTCACAGGGAACACATCTACACAAGATGCTTTACTGTGCAGTAGAGCTAAGTACTATATAGTAAGCATCACCGTCTACATGTGCTGACTCTTACTGCACAGTAATTTGCTCTACTCAACAGTTAATTTGTTACTTTCAAATGCAAGTATCAAATTAACTGCTGAGTAATTATTGTATGACATGTGTAGACAGCCAGCTGGGAGAAAATTTGCTCCTGGGCAGCAGGGGGCGGAAGATTGCTCCCTGTCCCCAGGAGCTGCCTGATGCTAAAGTAAGCTTCACCAGCAGAGCCAGGAGGGGACAATGTCCCCTGGCCCTGGGAGCTCCCAGCCTCCACTCCACGACTGCAGAGTGGGGACTGGGAGATCCCTGCATGGGGAGAGTTCCCTGCCCAGCCTGGGACCTGCCCTTGACTGTGACAGTTCCCCGCCCAGCTGAGGACTCACTACTAACTGCCCCACCAGCAGATCAGGGCAGGTGGGTGGGATCTGCCCCTCCCCTGCAGCTGTTTTCAAGCCCCATACCCCTGATTGGGGAGCCAGGGCCAGGAGCTCCCTGCTGCTGGGGCGGGGGGTCATTGTCCCTACCTGGGCTCTGCTACCAGAGCCTGCCCCAGCAGTAGGCAGCTCCTGGGGGCAGGGAACAACCTGCTGTCTCCTGGACCCATGCTCCTTGCCAGCCCCTGGTGTAGCACCCATAGGGGGCCTAGAGCTCCCCCTGGCTGCTGCAGGAAGCCAGTGCTGAGCCAGAGGGGGCAGGAGCAGACACTGCTTCCAGGAGCAGTAAATCTGCTCCCGAATCCCCACATGTTTTAGATGCCTGCCCAGTGTGGGTTTACTCTAGAATAATTTAGTCTAAAGTAAATCCACCCTACAGCATTTGCCCAGGCAGAAGAAAATTGATCATGCTGCTCTCACTAGCTGCTGCTACTCAGCAACTTATGGAAATATTTTTTTTCCCTTTATTCTGCCTTTCCAAAACAAGGTACATATGTTATTCCAAGGTGTGTTGTATCTGAGAAAACATAATAATTAGTTCAGGCACCATGTTGAATAAACACTCCTGTGCTGCAATAATGTATGGCATGAGGTCCAAGGCAGAGGGGAATTATGGGGCTCTACACTGCATTTGAAGGCAGTTAGCTGTGAGGCTCCAGGTGGGGTTGGGATGGTAGGTGGCCCGTGGGGTTTTGTGGTGGCTGGAGGTGATCCATAGGATCAAGTTTTATGTATAATGAGTTTTTCACTCCAAAAGGGAATTGGGAGGAAGGAAGAAAGTCCTGTATCTGAATCCCCCAAGACAAATGCCACCACAACAAAGTCTCAGTTGCTCTATTTGAAAAGAGTTTCTCCTTCCAGTTGATTATAAATATGAAAGCAAGTATCTTTTCTACTTGGAATATGCCAGGTTATTTTAGGGGCCAGGCATTACTGATCAAAGAGCTCTTATATTCAGATTTTTGCAATGTCTTTCTCAATTTGGTGTTAATGATTTAATCTTGTAGATTGCTCAGCTGTGTTAAAATACCATGTGCTCAGGCTTTGAAGCAGCCAGGTAGCTAAGCTTCGACATAACAGTAAGCACAGGACTAATCCTGTTCATGTTAGGCAGAATTCTCCTGGGTTTAAGGGTATGTCTGTGTTTAGGTATATTGCTGAACAAGGTCTTCTTCGTTTCTTTAGCATCTGTAAGTACTATATAGTAAGCATCACCGTCTACCACTTAGTAAAAAGAAATGTGCATTCCATTTCTATACCAAACTACACCGTTCTATACAACTGAAAAAAAAGAGAAAGAAGAAAGAAGAGGCATGGCAGAAGCTGGAATATGACATTAATGTTTAAAACCAATTGTGTGTCATGAACTTTCTGCATGACTTTCAATTCTGTTGCTGATTAGGAGTATGCGTCCAAAAATTCCCATGTGACCTAATGCCTCAGAGCTACAGCCACTTGATGCTTCATTGCAACTGTTATTGCATCTCCACCAACTGAGTCAGGGTAATGACCATTCTCTTCAGCTGTTTTGACTGTTACTCTGCTTTCACTCAACCTTTATCTTTGCTTATTTAGAAATTAATCTTGAAATTCTTTCCACAAAGGTTTGCCAAATGTAAATGCCCATAGAGTTCAATGCTGTTAGGCATGGATGTGAATATAGTTGTCCATATGTATGGAATTTTACAACAAACTTGGATTTTAATGAAACTCTGACCTTATAATGGCATATTTGATTTCTGATTGTCTGCCTTTTTGCTTTATGGCCTAAATATTAAATGAACCCATATTTATTTATCATGTAATCAATTTTACTTACACATTGGTGAACTAGTAAACCTAAACTGTAGAACAGCTTAAATCTAAAGTTAGGTTACTTTAAAGCATTGCCCTCCTACCCCAACAATTCAGACCTTTCTTGCTGATTGTTCAGCCACAGAAGTAGGTGACATGTTACAGATGGGAGAGAAGTTTTAGGGTTGAGCTAATGTTTCTGCATGACTGGATAATATATGGTCCTAGAAACTTATGTGAACACTTCAGCTGGTGCTACATGTAGCACAATCAGAAAGCTTTTTCATGGCATTATGAGGTGGACAAGGTAGGTTACATTAGCAGTGGTTGAGAGAGCATTAATTACCTCATTTTTGAAAAAGCGTGTGTTTATATCATATTACTCCAGTGTATGACAGGGAGAGATGCTTCAGATTTTGATTGTATAGACACTGCCTCAAATTTTGAACCATATTTCAGTCTTCTACAGGTGTGTCTCTGAAATAACTTCCTTTGCTGTAAAGGGTTTTGCTGTTATTATGAATGGTTTCCTGTTTATTTTCTATCTATTTGTTGGTGTGTTCTCCTGAAGGATGGGAATGTTATAGTTAAATATCTAGGACCCGCTATAGATGGTCTCTGAATTATTGTTTGTGTGGTTAATTAGAAGTGTGCATATCAGTTTGATATAATTAAAAGTATGAGGGAAGCATATAAAAGAGTAAAAGAAAGTTGCACAAGTGAATCTCTGAATTTTACTGCAATAAAGGTTTTAAAAGGGGGTCAATACTATGTCTGACTTGTATGCATAAAATATATTTTAAAACTAAGGAACAGAATTTTTTTTTTTAGTAATAAGTCTAGGTCCACAAGCTTAACTTAAAATATGAACACTCTTGTGAGGAATGAATGCATTAGTAGTTGAGTTGGTGAAGCATTTCCTTTTCCCATGCTCCTGTAATAAGCTATGATCATTTAATGAACAATAATTTTCAGGAAAATTTCAGAACAACTGTTTAAAATATAATTACCCAGATCTACAAGCCTAACTAACTTAGGCTAACTTACTGAATGCAGCTGCTTTGGGTGTATTTATAAGCTGTTCTCCTGAGAGAGGCACTATTGGTACAGTAATTAATCATTTAGGACATAATGTTGGATTTAAAATATTCCAGGTAACAGAGGTAAGAGTTGTTTTGAAAGTATGAGCACTATCAAATGAATTTAAGAGTAACATGTGTGTCTAGCCAATGCTTCTATTTTCATGAAGAGAAGCAGGCATCCCCGGGCTTATTATCCCTAGAAAAAAATAATTTCACTCTGGTTTCACATTTGTTGAAATGCAAGTTGTTTGTTTTATCTATACTCCTGAATCCTGACAAAATGTGAGCTAGATTGTGGGGGTATTGAGGAAATAATGTAATCCTACCTGACCACTTCTGTGATGAAAATGAGCCATTTGGCAGGTGGAACTAGCTTTTGAGAATTATTCCTGTAATAAAGGACTTCCTGCCCTGGCTTGGGATAATGAGAATGCCTCTGCACTTCCTGTTCCCCACACAGTAGGGACATGCTATTGAGGAACGTGTTCCAGGAAAGGAAGAAGAAGTGGTATGACTGGAGTACAACATGTACCAGCTGTTCTCAGCTCCTAGGATCATTATATATGTGGCTGATTTGTAGAGATGCTCAGCTTCAGGCGCCAGCACTTCGGAGAATCTGACCAGAGTCCCAAGGACAAGGCAGGGAGCCAAGTCAAGGAGCCAGAAAACAGACCAAATAGGGGGCTTTTGAGTGGAAGTTTACAAGGGAAATTTTTCCCACTTACCTTCTAAGACTTCTTCACTTTAAGTTTGCTTGTTGAGCAGATGTTGTAGTAGTTTAAGTCTCCCATTAGCATCAGGTCCTGAAATGTTCATACTTAGGTGTTTGAAAAAAGCCTCATCTACCTCCTCCCTTTAACTTTATGGTCTATAGCAGACACCCACTGTGACATCACTCTTGCTATTCTCCCCTTTTATCTGGACCAAGAAGCTTTCAACAAGCCTGTTCCCCCTTTATACTTCACTTCAGAACAACTGTACATCTCTTTTATATATAAAAAGCAACATCACCTCCTTTTTTTTGCCCAGCTTGTTCTTTACAGAAAAGGTATGGCAATCTATGACAGTATGCAGTCATGTAACTAAATTCTTTCTGCTTATGTTTCCCCAGACTTCTTTAACTAGTATTAAATGACGTGGATAATTAGGTAACTGCCCAGATTAATTCCCTCTGATAACATTGCTCATGCTCCCCATAATGCTTCCTCTTACTTGTTCTTTACTTACCTGCCTCCATTCCCCAGTGAACCTAATTTAAGCTTACTACCCTAGTGAGGAGGGCTTTATAAATGAAGATGCTCTTTCCCTACTTTGTCAGGTGAATACCATCTCTTCCCAGCTGTCCTTTTTGGAATAATATTGCATGGACAATGAATCCAAAGCCCTACAGACAGCACCATCTGTGCAGCCATGTGTTTATCTCCATGATGCATTCCCTCTGGCCCGAACCCTTAACCTTGACTGAAAAGATCAATAAGAACACAAACTACCCAAGGAGAAAAACTTATTGAGGAATCTCCATCCTTGGAAATTTTCAAGAGCACTTTCAACAGACATTTGTCTAGAATGGTTTTGAATCTGCCTTGAGCCAGGGGCTTGACTAGACGACTTCATGGCACCCCTTCCAGCCCTACTTTCCTATGATCCTATGTACCTGACTCCTTCACTGTCAAATCCAGAGCCATGTAGTCACTGTTGATCTGTTCAGGGTTACCGTTCACACGAATGAATAACATGGGGTAGTAGTCAGGGGGTCAGATAAGTTTTCCTTGTATAGTATCTCAGATATAGGCTCCAGGGAAGCAGCAAAGATAACAGATGAGGCAGGCAGATGGATGTTTCTATCTGTTGCAGAAAGGGAGTCACTAACCACCATCACTTTTCACTTGCTCTTGGTGGTAGTGGCTCTATCTGCTGCTCACTAATTAGGAGGAATTAGTTTGAAAATAGGAGGTGGATGCAACTTGGGTGACAGTGACCGTAATAAAATTCAAGATACTAAGCAAAGAAAGGAAGGTTAGCAGCAGAATAAAGACAGTTGTCTTCAGAAAAGCAGACTTTAACAAGCTCAAAGAACTCCTGGGTCTCTAGTACTCATGGGAGGGAAATCTGAGGGAGAAAGAGTTCAGGAGATCTGTTGTACCTTAAAGAGATGATATTAAGGACACAAGAATAGGCTACCCTGATGCCAAGAAAGAATAGGAAATGCAGCAAGAAAGAGACCTGTTTAAACAGAAACTCTTTAATGAATTGAAACTCAAAAGGAAATCTTTCAAAAAGTGAAAACTTGACTATATTACTATAAGAAGAGTAAAAGAGTATATCAGAGTATATAGGGAGAAAAATCAGGAAGACTAAGACACAAACTGAGATGCAGTGAACAAGGAACATAAATGGCAAGAACCAAAAAAAATTCCCTAGTTTATGTTAAAAAAGAAGGCCAAGGAAATGAGATAGATGAAGTTGAGAAGACTGAACTATTCAATACCTTTTTTACTTAAGTTTTCATGAAAGAAAAGGGTAGGGATTATTTTGAGATGCTAGATATTTTCAAGTCAGCAGAACCAGATAGGATGTATCCTAGAGTACTCAAAGAATTGGCTAAGGTAATTGGAAAGCTATTGCCTGTTCTCTTTGAGAAATCATGGAAGTTGGATAAGTTCCCAGACTACTGGAAAAGGGCAAATATAGTGGCTGTATTTCAGAAAGGCAAGGAGGAGGACCTTAGGGAATAGTCTGACCCCAATATGTGTAAAAAATCTATGTGTATGCACCTAAAGAATAACAAGGTGATTGAGCATAAGCAACAAGTATCTTGCAACAGGTACTCCTTGAGAGCAATTTATGCCTGACCAACCCGATTTCCTTCTAAAACAAGGTGATGGGCTTATGGATGTGGATAGAACTGTGAATATGAAACATTTTGACTTTAACAAGGCTTTTAACACTGTCTCTCATGATAGTCTTATTAGCAAACTAAGAAAATACAATCAAGACCAAAGTACTATACATTGGATCCACTTGATCATTGTGCTCAAAGAATAGTCATCAATGGCTCAATGCCTAGTTTGGAGGTATAGTGCTAGAAGTTATCATTTAAAGATGCTCCCTAACAGGAGACTTAGGGGTTGAGAATTAGGAGATGGTGCCTCAGGCAGCAGTAAGGAAGTTGGTGTTAGTTAAATCAAGAGACAGACCTAGGATCTGTGCGAGTTGCTTGCTGTTCCAGAATAAAACCTTTTTTGTAGTTCTTCTCATTCACATATGCCTGTATTTATTGAACCTCGTGATCACCACATAGTGTGTGAAGTGGCAAATGAGAAATAACCTGAAAAAATTGAGAGCCAAACAGCATGCCTCCATTTACAGAAGACTTCACTGTTATGAAAAGGACAGTTAGTCATGGAAGTTTGGAAACCTATATTGTCTGTTGTTGAACAATATAGTGGAGAATTGCAGTGCATTCAGACAAATAGCAGCAACAGGGGCAGAAAAGAAAAATAACTAAATCAAATAACTTTTCTCCTTATATATTGTAGGGGAGGAAGCCCCTGGTTGTTTATAAGACTTTAACCTTCAAAAAAAGCCAAAGTATGCAATTAGATCAAATACAAATTTTAGGAGTACTGCATGCCAAAAAAATAATCAGGGCCTTGAAAGACATAGAGTTTTATGTGCAGACAAACAACAAGAAAAAGTATAAATCAGTATGTTACAGTATGTTACGGACCCTGGGTAAGAACTGTGCTTTTGGAAACTTAATACAATCTCTGATCAGGATCCTGGTTTCCTCTATTCAAAAATCCAAAATTCTCTGATAAAAAGCCTCAAATCTGTGTTTTTCTGTAATTAAAATGAAAGACCACTAGATAGATATGTATGTATATATAGGTATCAGATGACACAATGTTTTACTGATATATTTACAATTTAAAGCAATTTGGAGGTCAACCTCCAAGCAATTACCTTCAAGGTCAACGTCCCCCTGCACAGCTGCTTTAGCAGTCCAGGAGGGCTCTAGTCCTGGTTCTGGAAGCTGTTTCTACACAAAGTGCTCCCCTGCCCCCCATCTCTCTCTCTCTTACACACCCCCTGCCCTGCTTCCTCCCCCAGCTCATCACACACACACACAGACCCTGCTCCCACCTCCACCTCCAGCCCATCACAAGCCCTCTCAGTGGTTCCCAGGACAAAGAGGCTCTCCTCCCCCCACCACTCCCCCAGGTCAAAAGTCTGACTAGCAGCCATGCTGCTCCTCTCCTTCTATCCCCACCCCTCCCCGTGCCCTGCTGCAGTGCACCGCCAGCCACCACCTCCAGTGCCAGCCCCAGCAGAGCTGCCAGCAGCTGCCATAGATGCAGGCTGGTGGGATTTAGTGTGATGGTACAGGGAGCAATGAGGCAGTGGCCACTAGCACAGCAGATGGGCAGAACTCACCCCCAGTGCCTTGGCTCCGGGCAGTACCCTGGCTGGGCAGTGCCGCCAGCCCCCAACCTTCCCCTGAGGGCCCTAAGCCTGGCAGGCAGGAGTGCTGCACATGTTCCCTCCCTGCCACCGCTGTTGCCCCAGCTGGGAAGTACCCCCAGACCTAGCCCACTAGGATAAGCCACAGCGAGATGAGGCAGCCTGCACCTGCTCCAGTCTCTGTCTGCCGCACAAGACAGGGTGATTGCCACCCACACTCACCTGCCCTGCCCTGCCCTCTACCCACCCTGCCAGCTCTCCCAGCAGGTCCCAGCCTCCCTGGCAGCATGACCCTCACCCAACCCACAGAGCCCCTTCAGACCTTCCAGAAGGGGTAGCCAGCTGCTGCCCACTCCAGGGCTCACCCCTACTTACAAAGGCTGTAGAAGGGAATGTGAGTCTGAACCAGTCCTGGGTGACTCAGATTCTCAGGCCCTGTCCCCATCCCCTCCAGACAGGGCATAAGGCTTCCCACCCTTTTGCAAGTAGCTATTGCAGGCTGGACATCTGCCAGCCTGCAGAGAGCTGGTTGCAAAGGGGGAAACCTACATTTTTCTGCTTCAAAGGGGAAAATCACATTTTTCTCCTTTGATGGGGAAAATCCATGTTTTTCCAAGGGAAATGGAAAACCCGGATCCCTACTAATTAGAGAAAGGATTAGTTGTGGCACTGCAGACACTGCATTACAAGAAAGGCTATTGCATGAGAGAGATTTGACCATAGAAAAGACTCTCCAAATGTTCAAGGCAGCAGAAACTGAGATGGTTCAGGCTGCAGAGCTGAATGCACAGGTGACCACATGGGAGAACAGAAAATCTGGAATGCTCCCTTCCCCCTCCCCCCAACAAGTCAGCAGCGCTACTGCAGGCTGAGATAGGGGTGAGGCGGCATAGTGCTTCAGGCAGGTGGGCAGCAGTTTTGTCTGCCTAGCAGACCGTGCCACTCCACACTGTTTTACCTCCCCACCAGACTGTGCCCCACGCCCCTGTGTTTCTAAAACAGTCATTTTAAATCCTACCAGCTGGCTGGAACTGGCTTCCAAAATCCAGGACTGTCCCAGTTAAACTGGGATGTATAGTCATGCTATGAATGTACTAAAAGGGGCTATCCATGCAGTAGGCCAGAAAGCATGTAGCCAGAATTTGTCTCTCAGAATTTGAGTGGAATTTTCCATTTGGCAAGAGCAGGCTGCAGGAGAAAGAGCAAAGGAGCCAATGTGCATGACATGTAGAAGATGATATAGGGCCAAATGTTGTGCCACATTTGGAAAGCTCTGTTTCGAGTGTAACAAGAGGAACCATTTTGTGAGGTCCTGCAGATCTCAAACATATAAACCTCAAGTGCATACAGTTGAGTATATGATGGAAGGGACTGGATTTTGCCAGAAGTGTAAAAAAAAGTTTAAAAAATGGTTTCATTTAAATTAGACATTGTTGCTCATGTTTATATTTTACCAGAGCGTGAAGAGAAAGTTAAAACTGAAACCAAAACTGAGACCAACATAAATCAAAATAACCGTCTAGTCAGGAACAAATATTCCAATGAGGGGATAATGTATTGCTAGCATACAACATAAAAGTTAAGAATACAAACTCCCACTCATTGTGGTACCTTGGAAGGTGACACTAATTTTAGGTTTGGCAGCTTGTGAGAAACTAAATCTAGTTAAGTGTGTGCTTGCAATACAAAAAGAGACAAAATTCATCCCTCCTGATAATCCTCTTAGTTGTCATGGCTTAAATGTGGACAGTCTTCAGAAAAAACTAGTTCCAGAACACAAGAAGCAACCTCATCCTTATGGGAAGAAATATGCCTATGGTCAAAAATGCAAATGCCTTCATGCAGAAAAAAGAAATCAGCCTCAGTGGTCTGTAGCTACTGAACTTTGTGCTATGTGCAGAAGCACAGCTACAAAAAGCCAGTCAGTAGAAGGGCCCAAGTCTATCAAGGCTTGGAGGAAAAGCTTCCCACCAAAACAAATCAGAAACTGGATCTGATACTTTCTCAGTCTGAGAGAAAAGCTCATAGAAACTTGTTAAGAGAACTGCAGATAAGGGGGAACAGGAAAGTGATTGGTAAAAACTCACTTCACAGTGACATGCCTCTCCTCTGTACATGGGTGGTAATTGATTTTTTTTCTGTTTCTTGATTTCTGTAGTTTTTTTAAGAGGAAAGATGCAGTGATAGAAGTTATAATGCAAAGATGCTTCCTAATAGGAGACTGATGGGTTGGGAATTAGGAGATAGTCCCTTAGGCAGCAGCTAGCTGGTTAGGTAATAGCTGTGAGTCAGAGACAAACATAAGCTATGCAGGGGTTACTTACTGCTCCATAATAAAAACCTCTTGGATACTTCTCATTTATATATCCCAGTATTTATTGAACTCAGCGATCGCTACAGAAGGATATATCTAGTGGGACCCCTTAGGGGTCTGTTCTGGGTCCAGCATTCTTTAATATCTTTGTTATTGATTTGGTGGATAGGATGGAGTACACAATTAGCAAATTTGCTAATGCAAGCAAACTGGGGAGCTGCAGACACTCTAGAGGATAGACTTATGATTCAATATGACCTTGATAAACTGGAAAAACTGTCTGAAATTAATCAAACAAAATTCACAAAGGACAAGTGCAGAGTCCTGCACTTAGGACAGAACAATTGCATGAACAAATACAGACAGGCAAATGACTGTAGAAAAAGACCTGGGCATTATTGAGAACTGCACGTTGAATATAAGTCAACAGTATGTTGTTGCAGCAAAGGCCACTAGACTATTGGGTTGTATCAACAGAACTGTCACTTGCAAAACACAGGAAGTAATTTCCCAATCTATTAAGCACTGTCACATTTGGAGTACTGTGTCCGGTTTTGGTCAACACACTTTAAGAAAGTTGTGGGCAAATTAGAGTCTGCCAGACAGCAACACATTAGTGGTCTAGAAAACTTCTACACCCCAGGTATAGTAAACATGATTTGCAGAGAAGGATTGGCAGAACTGGAACAGTTTCATAAACTTAATGATGGTGATAGACTGCCCTGTCCCCTGCAGGCAAAAAGAACAAGATGTAATGGTTTTAAATTGCAGCAAGGGAAATTAAGGTTGGACATTAAGCTGAACTTTCTGACTAAGTGAAACCATTCAGGGGGTTAGGAGGAGGTTAGACTGGGTTCAAAATGGCCACCTGATTTAAGGTAAGTACGGATAGGGGGGTTAATGGGGCATTTTGGGGGCAAGCAGCCTTGGGGGAGCATTGAGGGTTCATGGGGAACTGGGGGGGAGGCTGGGGGGGTTACAGGAAATCAGGGGAATGGGGGATCAAGTAGCATCTAGTGATCAGTAGGATTGGAGATACAAGTGGTATCTGCAGGGGGACTGGGCAGGAGGCAGGATCTGTGGGAGGGATCAGGGGGATGGGGATACAGGCAGTATCTGTGGGAGGGAGGGATGGCAGGCAGCATCCACAGGAGGAATGGGGAAGCAGATAGCATGCTCAGCGGGTGTTGCTGGGGTATGGGAGTATCTTCTAGGATCAGTGAGACTTGCAGGGTCCACTGTGGGGTTTGAGGATGGACATGGGGCTATTTTTAGCCCCTTCCCCCTTCCAGCAAACACTACACCCCCATGCTTTCTACCCCTCTCCCCACCAATACTTACTTCCTGGATTTTGGCAGCAGTGAATGGTAAGAAAGCCAGCAGATTCCAGAGTAGTGTGGGGAGGGAGAACAGGGACCAGGGGGCTAAAAATAGCCCAGTGCTGGTCAGGGGGTGTAAAAAGAGTAACCCCAGGGCTGGGAAAGCTCAGGCACTGGCCCTAGCCCCAGGGCTGCACAGATAAGTGTATAGAAGTTGTATGCCCCCATCTAGCCTGGGTCAAGTAAGTCTGATACTACATCAATCCAGGTCCATCTTAAACTAGATTCCACAATTTTTTGATTGGTGTGTGCACCAATCTAAACTTCTGTACTGTTATGGGTTTATATTTGATTTTCTATCACTAAGACTGGGTCTGAGTGTAAGGTTCATACCCAGGGTATACTAAATTAGATCGGGTGGTCATTTTGAACCCAGTCTAACCCCTACCCCCAGAATGCCTGCACTTAGCCTGAGGGTATTTAAGTATTAGAACAGATAACCTAGAAAGGTTGTGGAATATCCATGATTGGAAGTTTTTAAGATCCAAGTAAACAAACACCTTTTAGGAATGCTTCAATCAGCAATAACCCTATACTGAGCAAAGGAATTAGACTAGATGACTTTGAGGACCCTTCTAAAGCTATTTTTGTGTGATTCTATGGTTCTAGGTAGGTTCTTCCATGCACAGGTGGAAGGGGAAAAAAATGTTCGGTGGGGCTGAGCATGCGCGCACAGGCACCCCTCCCCCCAGTGGGAAAATCTGGGGGGGGAAGCGGTGGGAAGAGGGAATGGACCCAGGACTGGGCAGGGATCAGGAGAGAGTGAAGCCGAGCCAAGCCCAGGCCCAGGCTCAGGATCACGGCCCACTGTGCCCATCCCTTCCCCAACACCTGGGGTCGTTGCCTGGCACCAGTGCCCCCCAGCCCCACACCAGCGCCGGCTGCCTCCCCGCAGTGGACCTAGCTCCACACTGCCCAGGGGGCCTGGGACCAGGGGCCAGAATGAGGCCAGCCTAGGCTGTGCCGCTGGGCCAGAGGCCCTGGGACCCCCATGCCCACCCCACCCCACCCCAAATCATTGTTGCTCTCTGGGGGGCATAGGGAAGGGGTGGTGACTCCTGCCACTGCATGCAACCCGAGAGTGCATGGGGGGCATGGGGCAGGCAGAGTGCTGCTGCAGGCTGGGGTAGAGGCTGCACTGGGTTCTTTCCAGCCTGCCCCCACCACCCAGCTGGGAACAGCCTGGTGCAGCCCTGGCACCAGCCCACAGTGGCAGCCAGCCCTGCCCCACGCAGTTCCGGAGCACATGCCTCCATGCTTCCTGGGGTGTGGGTTGCAGCAGGAGCCACGGCCCCCAGATGAGCCACTCACAGCTCAGTCCCATCCTCCACCAGCTACGCTGCGCCTGCCCCTCCCCTAGTCCCAGCCCCAGCCTCAATCCCTCTCCACCCCTGCTGTACCAGAAACCCTCAGCCAGGCTGCCTTGTGGCCCTACTGCTGCCCTACATTTGGGGGAGGGGGCTAAGCCCCTTTAGCCCCCTTCCACTGCCTATGCTTCCATAAGTATTTAGATTCCTGACTTTTTCATTTTTAATTACCTTTGTTGTTTTAAATATTTGGCTTCTGAAATTAATATTCATGATCTGTTTTTCACTCTTAATTGCTTTGCCTGTTCTGGTTATCTTGCATATCCATTAGAATAATGCCCAGAATTGGATTAGACTTCACTCTTTTCTCTGCTCATAAATCTCACCAGATCTTAAATAATCCACAAAGTAGCATGCATTAGCTTTCAGTTTTCTTCAAGATATCAAAGTTTGCTGCAGGAAAAAACTCATGGAATGGAGGGCACTGGTTGGAAGCCTTAGACCAAGAACATGTACAATTTACTTATTCATTCCACTAACCCAAACAAACATGCCACCTTGGGAAGCAAGCAGCTCTCACTTTGTCAATAAACAGCCTGCACCCATCCAGAGCATGTAAACACTGATCAGGAGCCAGTTCCAAGCAGCCAGTAGGAAATGCTAGGCATAAGAGAGGATGTGAACTCCTCAAACCTCTGAATTAGGGCGGCACATTATGGGTGCGTGCAGATGTTACACTTAGAATTAACTAACTAGGTTTAGGTTTATCTAAATGCCAATATGTTTAGACATTCAGGGAGGTTAGACCAGGAAAAAATGGTGGCGACAATCTAAACTAGTTCACCTGAGAAGGTGAACTAATTTAGATGGGAAACAGGTTAGCCCAATCTAGTGAATGTCAGCACAAATTCGGAGTGCAGCCTCGGGGGTGGAAAAGTTCAGCTGGTTGCCCCAGCCCTGGGCCTGTACTCTTCCTATCTCCCACCCTGACCAGGATACCTTTAGCCTCCCCCCTGATTTTCTGCACCCCTGGATGGACAACCCCTCTGCAGACCCACTAATCCCCCTCCACAGACCTCCCAATCCTGTCCACCCTCCCTCCCCTCAACCCCATTACTTAGATTGAGTTTCCAGCATAAGTTATGGCACTAGCAAATATGTGCATACACTAAACCCAATCTAAAATGATGTGGTTTATAGTAAGCTGCGTGATCGTATATCAGATATCACAAATGTGTACACAATACCCTGCGTGCCTCTGACATCTCAAGAACTTACTCCAGGATGAGGACTTTGGACCTTTTGCCTAATAATGAAGCATTCAGTCAGGAAAAGGGAGACTAGGCTTGTAGTCCACCCCAACCTGAAGAAGTTTAAACCTCAAATTCCTAGGAAATTTCCTACCTGGTTGTGAACTAAGCAGGGCCAAGGAGCAATTCTACTCTTCCTGTTTAAGCTGGACCAATGGGCAGCAAGGAAGCAAGAGTTATGGGGCCAGCAAAAGGGAGTCTGGCTTTTATCTGATGACTGTTTAGTGTATAGTGCATAAAAGGCATTGGAAGCAGGGAACAGAACCTATGACTCCATCCCAGGCATTGCCTTCCTCATTGGACTTGGAGGCATGGCTAGAAAAATTCACAATTTCTCTGCTAAAGATAACTTTTTTACATAGTCCTAATGAAGGAAGTCTCTATACTTTTGTCACCATAGTCAATCTGAGTGAAAGGTGGATGTTTTAATGTATCTCAATGCCTGGGGAATTAAGATAACCTTTTTTTTGATCTCCTCCCAGCCACTCACATTGATTGTGTTTGTTCCTGGATTCCTTCAAGTATTATGAATATATATTGTAATACCTGACAAGCAGTGGCATGCAATTCTTGATTAGCTACATTACAAGTGATAAAGGGATGATACTATTAGTTCCTGTAACAATGTTTGAAACATTTGATTATACCCAAATTCATAGGTTGGATGTAGAAAGTTATATTTACTGAGACAATAATAGTTATATTTTGGCAAGGTGGCCAAGGTAGGAATAATTCTAGGGGGGAAAATAATGTAACTGAAAATGTATTTCTATGTCAAATTTCCACAAAAACATAACCCCGCCCCCCACACTAGTTTTGTAGCTGCTGAGGTAAGAGCAATCTGATCTGTGATGCTAACATCCTGATATGATATTTTAAAGCGTATTTGTTTAACACTTCATGAATATTGCGTGTTTCCAGAAATAAAGTTTTGCATGTGCATATCTTAGCCACCTGTGCATCACATGCTATCATACATCTTGCATCCTTTTCATTTGCAGACATTTAATGAAGACTCCTAATCATTGTGTTTGCCAAAGCGTATGGGAGTTATAGTATTAGAATCTGTTGTGGGATGCTAGCCATCTGTCTCTGCCTTCCCATATGTCACTACGTGTTGATTGGATAATCCATATGCCGTACTCATGATATGCATAGGTCATGATGTTGTATCCGGTATTTTCTTTTTGCTAGGTGCATAATTAATTTCTGTGTCATTCGATTTTCTGTGCAGCAGTGCTTTTCAACTTCTGCCATAGTCTTCACCAATATTTTAATGATTTGTGAAGATCAGAGACACCTCATTGTTGAAAATCAGATCTAGGAATTTCATTTGAATAATAAGGTACACTGCAATACTTTTGCAGTGTACAGGTCATATTACTTTTGAAGTAGTAGGGAGGGTGTTCATGATATTAGAGTTATTCATTCCTAATCACTGTTTATCACTGCAGCTAGCCAAGCAATCTGCAAGATGTCAGTGACATATGGCTCATTCACATTTATACAGTCACAGGGAAGCCAGATGCTAGGAGTTTAAATCAGCAATTCAGAATACCCTGTAAATAAATATTCAACAGCAATATGTATCTAAAGCTTACATATCAAGAGAGAGGCAAAATTATAAAACTAATAAAATATACATGCTCTCTAGTCTAACATGGGCAAATTACAGAAATTATTTGATTTCTAGACGTCTATTTTAATGTCAGACAGATTATTTGATTCCTAGGCAGCCAGTTTAATACTGCAAAATCCAAATGCAGCAAGTTTTATTAAAAATGATTGCCCATTTAAAGTACTTCACTCTTTTGCCTCAACTGCCAAATTTAGTCATACATGTTTAATATTTTTGGTCATATTTTGACAAGTTTCTAGTGCGTGCATTAGAGCAGGAGAGTGATATTAAATTCGGTATCTGATTGATGAGTATATAGCAGTTGGCCTGTTACAAGCAACTTAGTGAGGAGTAGATAAAATTACCTGTAAAATACTCAAGAGTAAACCACTAGATTTATTGACCTGCAGAAGAAAGATAGGCACATTTTTGACAGAATAAAATCAACTTGCTCGTTCAGCTCAGCTGACTATCCTTAGGGCACAAACATGAGGTTTTTTTTTTAAGGAATCCATCAGCATAGAAGTGAGATGCCAAATATTTATACCATTTTTTTCAATTAACAGTGTCTCAAAGACAAGATGATGATAACAGGTGGCCAGTTTTTTTAAAAGTTAGCCATTTTAAAATCAGCTTTCAACCTTTCAGACTCAATAAACCTGCTTCTTATTAAGATTAACTGGAGTGAAATCCCCTAATACAGTCAATAAAAACATTTCTTTAGACTTAAGTGGGACCAGGATTCCACCCATGGAGTGATTCCATTGCTTTTAGTAGACATTAGTTCCTATTGCTTATATGAAAAAGAGAACAAGTCTGTTCGGTACTCTATACCAATATTGTAGTACATCCATGAGACACAATAATGACACCCATTATTAGATACGAAGTGGTAAAAATAAACTTACTGCAATAGAATGTAGATATGAGGTCAATTTGTGTTTTGTTGAGCCTGCTTCCCCTTGCATTTACAGAACTGTATGCAGCAGCAGGAGACTATTATCCTATGACAATGTTCTTCTTCACTGACATTATCTCGTGTATAACTTTCACCTCTAAGAATCCTATTTCATTTCTTTCTCTCCTTCAATTAACTGGAAGTCCACCAGCTGGCTGGTTTCAAAGCATCGTACCTTATTACATTGGTGATCTCTGACTATTTCAGAGGCTTTTGGCGAAGTAATAAAGGCATCCTGTGTTTGGCATAGTTAGGAAGATACTCAAAAGAAATGCGTCAAAAAAACTGCTCTGTCTATAGTCTGAGCTGTACAGCTAACATAGAGAAAATTCTGGTCCCTCCACCTCCTTCTTAGGACATAAAATGGTTTATCAGCTATAGCTAGTGATTAGTTTAAAGATAATGACAGGGAAATGACAGCAAGCAAGGATCTTGCATGCACCAAGTAAGGGATCTTGCATGCACCAAGGGACCCCATGGGTTCCTACCTTCAGGAGCAGAACCAGGGTAGGATAGTAATGCCCCCCTTCTCCTGTTTAATAAAATGAGTTCTCCCCCATTCAAGGTCAGCAAAGGACATGGGGCGGGGGGGCAGATGCAGGAAGCAGGGGGGCCTACCTGATTCTGCTACTACCATTTCCAGTTGAATCCAGCACCCTGAACTACCATCCCCTGCAGATGAAGCCACAAGGAAGAGGAAGAAATTGAGGGGTGGGGATTGGGCAGGGGACAGAAATCCATGTGCTGTTACCACTGCTATCCCCAGATGACCCTGGCACTCCATGCAGCTTTCCCCTGCAGCTGGAGCCCCTTTCCCCCTTCCTGGGCTGGCAGGGAATAAAGATCCCACCCACTACCACTGGTCCTGGCCTAGCATGGCATTTGGGATCTGCGCACTGCCACCACTGTCCCTGGCTCACCTGGGATCAGAGGGAGACCCAGTAGGAAGTGGCTATGTGAGTGGTTGAGCACAGCTGAGGACACTAGAAGGAGGTCCTCCATCCCTATGCCTGCTCCCTACTCCTTCCCCTCTAGGTTTTCCCCAGACAGCCTGAGGGCTCCAGCTATAGAAAGTACCTGTATGGTGTGCTGGGCTCAGCTGGGGACAGCAATGGCAATGTTCTTCCTTCACCTAGTCTTTCACTGCCCCCCATGTGTCCCCCAATGCCTCCATCCTCTCATGGTAGAGTTGCAGTGGTAGCCCTGTCTGTTGCACACTCCTTTTTAAATCCTAAATCTGTCTAGGGGCACAACTTCCCTAAAGAGTTAGAGCCATGGTCCCTTTCTTCAGGTGTTAAAGGAGGCCTACAGTACCTACTATAAAAAGCAGCAGGTATTCGGAGGAGCTCTGAGAGTAATTCTGACTTTTTGAGGTAAAGTCCTTCTTGGAGCACCCTTTGGGGTGTTTGGCATTACTTTGTACTTCAGTTAGGACTGTTTTCTTGCCTTTGGATCCTGCATCTATTAAAATCAACGACAACATTCTCATTGACATAAGTGATGAACCATTGGCCTAATAATGCAGTATTGCTGAGACCTAATTAACTGTATCTAAGAAAAAATAGATGCATATTCCTTGTTTTCATTTTAATTTTCCATTAGAATGGTGTAATTCTTATAGTTGTTTATATGGCTAATAAAATGTATAGCTCTACAGTAAGCAGAATATAAAAAGCTGGCAACAGGCAGCCTGATTCATTTCTTTTAGGCTAGGTATGGGCATTCAAAAAGCCTGAGGTGGAATCGATCTAAGTTACGCAGTTTTCTGTAAGCAGCGTTCTTTGGATTGGTAGTGAACAGAATGGACATTCGCCCTTGAGAGGGAGGGGGAGGGTGCAAATCTTAGACCAGATTCTGCCATTTTTCAATTAGTCTGTGTGCACCATGTTTGTTCTGTTACAGGTATAGACTAATTTTGTGTTCCAGACTTCTGTTCTGTTCTGTTCTGAGTACAGACTGGTTTCCAAATGCTTATACTGGTTTAATATAATGTCTGTACGTGGCCTTTGTTTGGTATTTTCTTCTCCAAATGCCACAAGGTTAGCCGTATATTTCTCTAGGTTCATTACACTCCAACTGCTATAATATAATATGCCTAACTTCTGTGATATGCAGGCTTGGGAATGTAAACACAAATGAAATGTGATCTATGTACTGCAATAAATTTCTTCCTGTCATAGTGGTAAATTTGAGATGCAGATGGTTTAAGTTAATTATGGGTAGCAATATGCCTGTCAACAAATTGAATGCATTTACAATGCCTGGTAAACTTTTGTGAAGTTTTTTTCTCTTCTTTTGGTTTAATTCTTTGTTACTGATTTTCAAAAGAGAGAGGCAGGATAGGGATAATCAGGGAGTGAGAATGAAACTGTAACAGCAAGCATTAATACAGAAAAGATATAAATAGTAAATATAAACCATTACAGAAAGCTTGTACAGGGAATTACCCTACCATTTGTGTGTGTCAAAAATGGGGCAATATATCTTTAATCTCCATAATTTTATCAATGAAATATTATGTGAGAAGGGAATGCCCTGTGGGATATTGAAGGACCACAACAATCCTGCCAGGGGTAACAAACCAGAAATTTATCTCACTACTTCAAGGTAACATTTAGCAAGGTTCCTGTTGCTCCTCTGTTCATTATTTTTGCTTTATCTTACACTATTCATACCCTCACACAGGTCAAGAACGAAGGAAAGGCTCAAAACTCTTCCTGAAAACACTGGGAAGGTAGATTTGTACTGCCTGTGCCTAGATTTCCAACAGCTGTTAATATTGAACTCTAAAGCCATGAATATTTTGAGACCTAAAATCTGTCTTCATACAGAATAGCTTTAGGCAATGTGGGTGCTAAGGCGAGAAGTTCTTTGTAATATAAAAGCAGATACCCTCAACGTTGGAACCTATTTCTCCCCGTTATCTGTAAGAGCCCCTTGGAACAGTCAGGGAGGTTCAACTCTTGATGCAATCTTTGAGAAATGGAGGGGCCCGATAAGAGTATATATCTGTTTAAAAAAAAAAGGTTCATTTTGATTCATCTTTTGTTTTGGGTTGAAAAACCAGCTACTGTTTTCAGCTTTTTAGTGTGGCTGTTTTATATTTATAGTTTATGTGGCAAACATACTAGATAAAAAAATGTATGCATCTTAAATCAAACTTAGTATGTATTTAATAATTTAGTGATTTTATTGTATGTTGCACATAGTTTTAAGGGGTAATAGTATAACTTAAAAACAAATCTGTGCTGTTGCTGACTTTGCTTTGAAAATAAATTTCCTTTAATTTATGGGTTGCACTGGCTTGGCTGTCTCTGCTCTCACACAATCCACTTTTTTATAGCTGAGCTGTTCATTTTCTCTCCCTCAATGCAGGACTTTGACGTTTAGTACTCAGTCCCCTTGCTTTCTTACAGATCTTACCCCAATCTCTCCAGGTTCCTTTTTGGGATGTTTTCACTCTTCTGCCTGTTTGCTTCCTCCTCCAACTTTGTTGTGCTGACATCTTATTGAATCTGGATTTTACTGCCAAGCAGCCCCGAGAAGGAGAGACCTGAAGTGTCATGTGCAGAGACAATGTCAGTGGAAATATCTTTTAGAACTAAACCTAGCAAAAATGATGGAAACAAGGAGTATATTTGCATTTTGTGAGACCCAAGTAGTCACTCCCCAGATTAAAAAACATAATAATCAAAGGGAGTGCTATTTGAACAGATGAATAAATAACAGTACAACCTATCAAAACTTCAAAGCTTACCAAATTTATGCTACTGTGAAAGAAATAATTGTTTTATTAAAAGTGAAGCCCTTTTTTCTTACTTTTGATTTTTTTATATAATTTTTTTAAGATTTTGATAAGCCCTGAGTCATTTATACAGTATCAGAAAAGCAACAGGAATGAATTGCCTTCCTCATTACCATGCAAGTTTGTGATGTTTTGCCATGCTCTGCTAAGTTCCAGCCAACAAGACAGTCCCCACGGGCTTCTCCTCCCACCTGCTGGCAAGATTTAATGCCATTTTACAACATTTCAAATAAAAGCTCTTTCTAAATTGTGCCAGTGTAAAGGCTCTGATTAGCTTTTGAGCAATCAAAATCCTTCCAGACTTCTGATTACAAATAATTTTCACCATCACCTCTGTCAGTAAGGCTTCATCAAGCCTACATATTTCAAATAACATTAAAAGATTGTAGGTTTTCTTGTTTGTTTGCTTTTTTAAGAAGCCCATTTCTAATTTGTATTATTTGGACAAGCATGTGTACACACATACACACATGCACGCAAGTGCGCGCGCACACACACAAAACTTGGTTGGGTTTTTTTTTCTATTAGCACTTCTTTCCAAAATAGAGTGAAAATATGGACAAAAGAAGGCTTAATCAACCTTAATGTAATAGTCTAGGCTTTGATCCCAACCTTATAAACACTATTTAGTTTTACACATGAAAAAATTAAGCATTCCTAAAGTCTCTATAGGATTAGGCACTCATCTGTACTTTGTATAGTATCCAAAGCAATACAATTATCTATGCTAAAATACCCTAGTTATGTTCATAAGTCTGAAGATTCTGACAAGTAATATATGCACGCTTTGTTAATTATGTTGATTCTGTTGATTCAGGAGTGGATGAGCCTCATATCATGGCTAAATTCAATGAAAGTGTGATGAGCAATAGCTTGCAGTATTTGGAAATGATGAACTGAATATTGCCATGCTATTGTTTTCATAGATTTCATAGACATTAGGGCTGGAAGGGACCTCAGGAGATCATCGAGTCCAGCCCCCTGCCCAAAGGGCAGGAAATCAGCTAGTGTCATAGGATCCCAGCAAGATAAGCATCCAATTTACTCTTGAAGGTGTTCAAAGTAGGTGCTTGAACCACCTCCGCTGGCAGACTGTTCCAGACCTTGGGGGCTCGGACAGTAAAGAAATTCTTCCTTATGTCCAGCCTGAAACAGTCTTGCAGGAGTTTGTGACCGTTCGACCTCGTCATCCCTTGGGGCGCTCTGGTGAACAAACGTTCCCCCAGATCCTGGTGGTCACCCCGATAAACTTATAGGTGGCCATCAGATCACCCCTGAGCCTACGCTTTTCCAGGCTAAAGAGTCCCATGGCTCTCAGCCTGTCATCGTAAGATCTGTTTTCCTGACCTCTGATCATGCACGTGGCTCTCCTCTGGACTCTCTCAAGCTTCTCCACATCCTATTTGAATTGTGGAGCCCAAAACTGGACGCAGTACTCCAGCTGCGGCCTCACCAAGGCCGAGTACAAGGGGAGAATGACGTCCCGGGATTTGCTCGAGAAGCATCTATGGATGCAAGCCAGCATTTTGGTCACTTTACTAGCCGCAGCATCGCATTGGAGGCTCATGTTCATCTTGTGGTCAATGATGACCCCCAAGTCTCTTTCTTCTGTAGTGCTATCCAACGTAGCACTGCCGAGCCTATAAGGATGCTGCAGGTTTTTCCTCCCAAGGTGGAGAACCTTGCATTTTTCGGTGTTAAACACCATCAGGTTCTCGTCCGCCCATTTGCTGAGCTTGTCCAGGTCAGCCTGGATCACCCGCCTATCTTCTGGCGTGGATGCTTTGCCCCAAAGTTTGGTGTCATCGGCGAACTTGGCCAGTCCACTCCTGACTCCAATGTCCACATCATTAATGAAGATGTTGAACAGTATGGGTCCCAGGACAGAGCCTTGAGGGACCCCACTGGTCACGGGGCACCATGATGATTGACTGCCATCAATCACAACCCTCTGGGTCCGACCACGAAGCCAATTTCCCAGCCAGCGGATCGTGTTATCAAGACAGTCAGACCTATTCCAGCAGAAATTGGATTCTGCGGTTTTTGCCCATCTGCCCCTTTTACTGTTATCACAGTTCTGTACCATCCCAGTAGTAACAGAGTTCTACATAACTGTAAAATATTTTTATCTTTGGATGAGAATGATGTCAGGGGTCTCTGTGATCTGAAAAATCTCTTGCCAGCTTGACAGAGGAAGATTCTACTCCCAATAACAAAATATAAATTACCTACAGAGGAAATTTAAAACCATCTGGCATACTGCTGTGGTTCAGTGCTACACCTGAACAATCAAGAATTAATCCCTGTGGTCTGAAGGATTAAGGAAAACTGTTGTTGCATCTTCCCCAATTAACTGTCCCTTTGAAACCACAGAGCTGGAGGATGAGTATGAAATCCATACCCTGGAGCTATGCACAGGTGAGTATATTAAACAGAGTTAAAAGGTAGGGGACACTTATTGTGCATCATACGTTCTTCAGTAAACTGTTTTCGGTGCCAGCTTCTATCCAGAAACCTAATAAGAGGGAAGGGGTAGGGACACCAAGGCCACCAGCCACAGGCACTGACCCAGAAAAGCTGGGGAGGGGAGCAGCACAAAAAAAGCAACAGAAGTTCTAGCCGCCATCAGCAGTTCAACCAGTGACACTGCCCCATGCACGAGTGTCACCTATGCTAGGGACAGACATTGCACATAAATTGGGTTAAACCTGTAACAGAACAGATGTTTAGTGCACATAAACCAGTTTTGAACATGGCTGAAACCGGTTTGAGATAAAGCTGGTTGAATGTAGTATCAGTCTTAACTGATTTGGCTCAAACGGGTTTATGCAGTGTCTGTCCCAGACCCCTTGCTGGTTTCAGATAAATCAGACTCCCCTGGCATGACCTCTGGACTGGGCAAGGCTCTCTGCTCCACAGCAGGGCTGGCCCCTCCTCTCTGCTCCCTGGCTGCAGTACCAGAGACTTACAGCTTGCTTCCTGCTGCCCTCTCACCATTCCCTGCTAAGCAGGAATTCCCTCCTCCCCTCTGCCTTCCTGAGGAGGTGCCTGTGTATTAGCTACCAGACCACATTCTGGCAACAGTCCCTGCTGAATCAGCAGGGAGAATCAACAGGTTGCTGGTAATGTCCATCTGTTGTTTTCATAATGGGGTGATTAAACACTGAGTTAGGGGTGATAAACACTGAGTTAGGGGTGATAAATACTGTTATCAATTCCCTTCTGGGCTAATCAAAGTGTCTTGCTGGGGCCTCCCCTCAACTCAGTGTTGTGGAAGGAAATGAGGGCTGCTCTAACACCCCCTGGCTTCTAGCCTGACCCACTGCAGGCATATGCCTGCATTTCCGGGATGTATGTCTAGTTACAAAACTGATTTAGCCCAGCCAAGTTAGACTAACCTCCAAAGATTGAACCAATTCAGGCGCAGGCTTTTTGAATGTCTGTCACCAGCCCTACGGTGCGCAAGTGCCCAGTTATGTCTCTACCTATGGCAACTGGAAACCAAAAAAAAAGAAGAGATGATGAGTTTACCCTAGGTTACCTTGTAGTGACTATGGAAAAGAAGCAGCCAAAAGGTTACCTCAGAAGAGCTGGTGCTTGGTAAGTCCCCACAACAATAATTTTCATAAAAGCTCAAGCTGCAAAGAACCATTAGACCATCTAGTCTGACCTCCTCTTATACCACAGGTCATCCATAACTGTATAATCTTATGAAATCCTGTAACAAGCCCAAAGACTTTAGTTAGACAGGGGTTCCTGGTTGTAGCCATGTTAACACAGTATAATTAGTTGGCCTGTCCATACCCTGAGCTTTGAATATGTAGGAAATGTACTGCCGTATAAATTTGTGTTAACTTTCATGTGTTACGTAGCTAAGGTTTTGAAGATTGGCATGCTAGTCATATGATAAACTTTACCTTTGGATGGCTTTGCAGTTCCTGCCTGAAATATTCTGTCTAACTAAGGCAGGCAAGATTCTTTGAGTAGATGTGATATCTTTTATTAAAGCAATTGAGTAGTTGGAAAAAGGTTCTTAGCAAGCTTTCGGGCACAATCACCCTTCTTCAGGCATAGGGAGTCTCTGCTGTTCTGAGACTCCAAGGAATGAGAGAAGCTAAAAGTGTGGCAGGATGTCAGTGAGAATGTAAATAGGTAGAAATTATAAAAACAAAAGGTAATGCAGGGAAGGGAGGGGGGAAGAAAGGAGCGGGAAAAAAAAACAAAGGTGAGTGAGGGAGATACTACAGTGGTTGTGAATCAAGGTAGAAAAGAGACTGTGAAAAAATGAAATATCTGGAAATTAGAATGACAAAGGGCAGAAAAGTAGGGGAGGGGAGAAAAGGTTGGGGGAAAGAAAAAATGTAAGAGGTTAGAACTTTTTTCCAACTACTCAGTTGGTCTAATAAAAGATATCACATCTACTCAAAAAACCTTGCCTGCCTTTGTCCTTAGACCAACACAGCTACAACCAAAAACCCCTGTCTAACTAAAGTCTTTGGGCTTGTTACAGGATTTCATAAGATTATACAGATTTGGATAACCTGTTGGGTACAGGAGGTCAAACTAGATGATCTAATGGTTCTTTTCAGCTTGAGCTTTTATGAAATTATTATTGCATGCTTACTACCATGGAAAATCTCATTGAAATTCTATTTGGGTACATCTACACATGCAGTTAATTTTAAGTGATAAGCTCCAGAGCAGTTTGAACCAGAGTAAACTACTCCCAGGCGCAGCATCTACACATGCACCCAGTATAGTAGCAATCTGAGCAGGCCCAGGCTGGCAAGGTGAACAGGGGGTCAGCCCTGGGTTCCAGGTGACAGCATTGGGCAGCAGAAGCACTAGTTAAGGCACGAGGATGCTGAAAGTGCGGATTCATGTGGCTAGGAGGTAGACAGGAGTCTGACCTCTGGCTGGCTGGACTGACTGGGGCCAAATTATGCCTGTGGTGAGCATCTACACATGCATTTAATCACTGTTAATTACCCCACCATAGGATAGTACCGTCCCCCAACAGTACTATCGTATGGCAGCATAAATTAGTTTCCTGAGGCCTAATAGCATTACAAGTGTAGAGTGTACTCCACAGCTTAGTCTATTTGGCAGTTAAGCTCATGTGTACTCACAGCCCCTATGAACCACAGTAGGAGATCATGCACATGGTGGATTGAGTTGATGGTATGCTTAGTTTATGCATTTTTAAATGATACATCCTTAATTCAACCTAAAGCAGAAGTGGACTAGGAATGTGAAACATGCAGTGTTCTGACCTATTCCAGCAATGCCCTTAAGCATAAGAATAGTGCCAGTAAAATCACTGGGATAACAGACAAGCTTAAATTGAAATGTACCTTTCAGGGGCAGGAATGCTCAATTCAGAATCATGACCTTAGTTGTTTATAGGAATGCTACTAGAAAAATAAAGATTGGGGTTTTTTTAGGGGACAGAGAAAAACAATGTCCACTAGCAACAGCTTAAACATTCTCTTTTTCTTGTCTTGGAAAAAACATTTCCAAAAGATTTGCTGTAAAATCCATCATTACAAAACAACACACTTCAAATGATGCTCCTGTAAAAATGTAAACATCCACTTGATATATGGGTTTCTTTGAAGCAAGATTTTTCTGTTTCAGATGAAACATTTTCACCAGTTGATGTGGCAGCTGATTTGGAAAATATTTTGTGCTTATTAGGCTACTCAATAAAATCTGCTTAAAAATCAGGGAATCTATATGGTTGATCTGGACTGCAGAAACTGACATACATTTTCTCCCTTACTACATAGCAAAGAACTAGAAATCAGGTCACTCTTGGACCTGAGTATAAATGAGAAATGTATACATGGAGTCAATAGAGAAAATAAGGTTGTAAGCTGCAAGCCAGCATATTTTACACAAATTGTTGATAGAAAGCTGCACTTACTAAACAGGCTTCTGCAGCGATGAGCCAAAGATTTTACAGCCAGCCTGTTTAATATTTTGCTTTCTACTAGACATTGATTTATAATATGGAATATTTTATTCAGACTTCTTTACTAATATGCTACTGGTAGATGTTTTCATTTTTTCCCTAATTCAGCCTTTAAAATTTGTTTTTAACCACTGGAGTATGAAAAAGGATTTGAAGCAACATCCTACAAATCCTTTAAGTTGAATGATAAATTCTCTTTTTTGCAAAAGCTTTCATAAAGATGTAGAGACTTAGAAACTAAACACTGAGTTTTAATATACTAGCCCTGGACCCATCTGGCAGAGGCAGAGCTGAAGTAAGCATTTAAAAGATTAATATCTATAAGAAGAGAATACTGGGGCAAAAAACATGTGCTGGATTTACAAGAAGGCATTGCCTTGAGCAGAAAAAGATTTCTTAGATATTTTTCCCCAGAAATCAAGAGAAAATAATTTTGAAAGTTAAATGTCAACTTTATTGATAAAGTGATTATCTCACTTACCTCTCCTGATTTATAATAGACCAAATTCTGCCTTTGCCAGTTAGTTCTTGTCCACCTCAATAGGACAGGCATATGTGCAAAAGCAAAATTTGAATCATTGTCTGTGTTCTTTATCTTTCTTTAAGTATATGACGTTGAAGAGTTCTATTTATATATGTGGCATAGGAGTAAATACACCGTGTGTGTGCATATATGTGTGTATTTAATAGATAAAGACACATACCTCACATTTACTTGTATACAAGACAAGGTTTACCCCTCAAATGTATTGTCTGTCTTTGAACTGTTGTTAAAAGCAGCACATTCTCAGTAAAGGACGCCAACTATGAGGTTGATTAAATGCAGGCAACGTGGAGCATGACTATAAAGTACATGGCCCATATTGATTTTTTTTCTTTTTTTAAATTTCATGTCTCGAGCCAAATCAGCCAAATCAGTTCCAAATTCTGTTGACTAAGCAGAACTCAATCATTCACATCTGTGTGGCAGTACCACCAGCAAGAATCCTACCTCCCAGATTCTTCAACCTGGAGCTTCAAATACTGATGAATCCACAGCAGCCATCCTACATGCAAGGGCCAAGCCTGGACACCAGGAGTTGGAGCTCACATGCCCCTTAGTCTCACATGCCATTATCCAGAAGGATGAAGGAGCAAGATAGAGGGAAAACCCAAGAGCAATCTGCATTACCATAAATTGTGTAGTCAAGATCCTCCCAT
The DNA here is from genome assembly GCF_052110815.1 of Crocodylus siamensis. NCBI lineage: Eukaryota > Metazoa > Chordata > Crocodylia > Crocodylidae > Crocodylus > Crocodylus siamensis. Next base: position 40,551,311 of record NC_143397.1, on the reverse strand, counting down.
TGGGAGGCTTTACTAGACTCTCTCAGGGGTCAGCTTGCCCACAGTGCAAGGGACAGCCTTCCCCCCTCAATTACACTGAGTCATTCAAAGCCAAGAAGAAGGGTATCTCCCCTGCCAAGTAAGTAAAACCACCTGGGCTGAAACCATCATCGTGGTATCTCCTTTGCCAGGAACAGGTTACGGTAGCACACCTGAATAAGATATATAGTAATACCTATTGAGCATAGTCCCCCTCAGTGCTGACTCTTTTTCAAGTCATGGTGAGCCACTGCATTGCATACATTTCAACTTCCTCTTCACTCCCACAGCTGACCTGTGCCTTTCTTTCCCATTTCTAATTATTTCTGTTTCTCTATCAGCCTTAAATGCCTGGCAAACATCACCAAATGGGGCCCCAAACAATTCATCCAAAATCCCTGTGTTGTACCCTCTCTCCATGAAGTGAAGCTGGACCAGGTTGCCATGTGCCTCATTCCTATATGCATTTTGTGGGATCTCAGGACTCATGACAAGAACACCCGGTTCCAGTCATGGGTGGCTGGCTAATTAACACATGGATCCTTCATGTGGGGTAGCTGGAGTTCACATATATACTGAGCAGTGCTGAGCTGTGGGGTCACTATGGCTTCTGTTGACTTTGCTGGGACCCAGCCCAATGAACTAAATGGTAAATCATGAGCCTTCTGGCTTTGGACTAATATCATGCATTGTTTGTACCATATATATAGGCACTGCTTACAAGTGTGTTTATGAGGTACCTGTTTGGAACCTTGCAGCAGTTTCAAAAGAAGTAAACTGCATCAATCCTGAATTAATTAAATCTATGGGTACGATATGCAAACTGCTACAGCTATGTTTATTTTGTAGTCAATTTTTTTTTCAAATTTGCTTCTCACTTCAATGTGCTCAAGTTTTGACAGTAAGGATGAGGGCAAGAGACTTCAGGGAAAAGAAATTGGGGAGCTCACAGGGCAAAGGGGCTACCTGACACCTTCCCCACCCCTCATTTTCCCCAGGGGAACCTTCAGTAATTAGATTTTACACCTGGAAAATTATATTAAATTTATAAATTTGCCATATATAGAATCTAATTACTAGGGGGTCATTTTATATTCAAGTAAATATGGTATATTAGAATCATAACTATAACTACCTGATGGGCTCAAATATTTTTAGGGTTTCTTTTTTAATTTAATTTTTACTGTGTAAGTTGAAAAATATTCCTTAGTACAGGTCATCAATTAAATTCCTATTCATGTTATTAAATATATAACTAATACCATTATAAATTCTAATATAGGCATGTTTGCTGGGATTTGTTTCATGGAGTTAAATGCAGTGTCTTGCACACATCTTAAACCATTTGTGTAGTATCTGCAGAAGACTTTGCACAAGAACTTGAGAGTTTTTCATGGGGGGATAGTTATTTCTTTTTTGTAGAAGATATCTACTTGCACTTGGTGGAGTTCCTGCACTATAAACGAGAAGGACCCATGCTAATTTATTATTTGTTAAGAGTCCTCTGTTTTGATACTTTCCAACCTCCATCTGCTACAGTCACATTTTTTTGATCTACCACAGTCTTTCTGTAATCTCTTTTTATTTAAGCCTATTGAGGAATGGTTAGTTTGAGGTGGATAAGGGCAAACATTTTTCAGTTGTTTGCTATCTTAATTTATGTGTTAGTTTCCTGGCACATAGGATGGCTGCCTATACCTCAACCTTAGAACATGGAGAAAAATAAAAATAATAAATAAGAATTAGCCAGGAATATCCTATGTTTCATATGTCAGCTTTCGGCAGTGAAGACTGTGCAGTTCCAAAATAGATCATTTCTATCACTAGAGTGCCAGAACTGAGACATCCAGCATTCTGTGTCATTCACTTTTCTCCACTTGCCTTGTGACTCAGCACAGAGTGCAATACAGCTAGCAAAAAAAAAAAAGATTTGTTGCAGTGACTTTCCACAGTCTTCCACCCAAATGTCTAGACACCACAGCAATAGCAACATCATCTTTCCCCACTAAATATCTAAATACTTAATAATGAAATAAGGTGAGGGAAAAATTATGGCTTAATTTTCCCATCAGGAATGTGTTTCATTGAAATAATTTTTAACCAAAAAAATGTAAATCATTCACAAGAAAACCAGTTCCAGCTATATCATTTCTGGTAACTTCTATATTTGCTTTATATACTCTATATTCTTCTACATTAATCTTCACCTGTTTATATTTTATACTGCATCACGATATTTTGATGTTATAGAAGATAAATATTTTAGTATGACTATTTTGATGTTTCCCAATTGAAATATTTAGTCTTTCTGTTCCCTGAAAAAAATACATTTTATCCTCATCTCATTTTGTGACAAAAAGAATTAAATATTGGGATTTTACACGAGAGAGAAAATCTGTTTTCAGATTTATGATTCCTTAATATGTTAAAAAAAAACAAATCACCAGACTACATATGGAACACTTCAGATACATGCAAATGTTATACTTAGATCAGGCTAACTAGGGTTAGGTCAATCTAAGTATGGAGCTGTACATAACACTGAGGGAATTTAGATCAGGCAAAAAAAAATAGCTGGCCTAATCTAACTTGCCAGATAGGTTATGGCTGGAGGGGCAAGCAGCCTGATCTGGGGTCAAGGACCAGAGGACTAAGGGCTGTAGGGCCAAGCAGCCCAGTCTGGAGTCAAGGACCAGAGGACTAAGGGCTGGAGACATTGAGGGCAGCCCAGCCTGGGGTTAGGCACGCTGAGAGCTAAGGCCTGGCCCAGGGCAAGAGACACAAACAATCTGCAGGGCTGAGACCAAGAGACCAGTGGGCCAGGACTGGTGGTCTGCAGCCAGAGGCAAGGGAAGCTAAAGTCAAAAGGGCTGAGGCCTCTACAAAGGAGAAAATGATGTACAGAGTAACATCTGTGAGGTATGGGTGTGGCTGTCGGGGTGGAAAGAGGCTTCAGATTTGTCCCATAAGGTGAGCAGAACATAAGGAACTGTTATGGAAACAAAAAGAGAGAGAGCACTTAGGCTCACCAGCGTCTGAGGGCAGCCTCCCCTCATTAAGTTTTACAAGATGTAGCAGACGAGGAACCAGGGTGGGACCCTGGGAAGCGAGGGGAGAGTCAGGCAGGGTTGAGGCACCCCCTTGGAGGCGTTACAGCAGCCCCAGGCTCCTCACTTGCTACAGGGCACCAGTTATCATTGTTCTGCCGGATTCAGACTAGAGTCAAAAACCTGGATCTCTCACATCCTGAGAGAGACTAGTTATTGTTTTGGGGCTGGATTCTCTTTTTCTGTGAGGCTTGCTGAAAAATGTTAGAAGGCTCTACTATGCAATGGGGATTTTTTAGAAATCTCAACTAGTTTGTGGGGCAGAAAAATGTACTCTGTTTAGCAGATAGGTGGTTACAGATAAACCTTGATATACTATATTAAGAATTTAGGGCTGTTCTTTCTGACCAATGATAAGTGATTGTCTTATCCCCTAAAGAGAGGATTAATAGGCCTTTTAATTTTATTCATGCCAATTTATTATGAGAATACTGCTTTAGAAGTGTCAAGCCACTTAAACTGAAGAAGAAACTCAGCTTCTTTTGTAAATCTGGATCTCAATTTCTCTAACTAAAAAGGACTAAGGTATTACTGAAGAAGAAACCTTAACTGTATTGCACCAATTTTCTTTCTTTAATTCTATTGGTCATTAATGGGTTATCATTGAAAACAAAAGCTTGTTCTTTCATTTTGGCAAGGGGTTTTGTAAAGCTTATTGTTGTTTTCAAGGTCTGTTAACAAGATTTTGTCATTTTTAGTTTATAGCTATAGCAGCATAGCTGTTGAAACAGGTTATGCATAATAATCTCAGCTGACAGATGGGCAAAGTCATTCCTAAAAAGAATGGTTGGATGATGCTGTCTTGGCTGCATTTACTATGAAAGGACGAGTCATACACGGAGAGCTTGTAAATAAGAGGAGGAACTTTCAGCCTAACCATCACTTATCTTCCAGGAAGATTTAACTTTGCTTCAAGACAGGTTTCTGTTAGTACTTCAACAGTTCAGTAGTTATGTTAATTATCAGTTGTCCTGCAGTATCTGATGTGCAAACTTTAGTTTACTTCTTGATCTATGGCATGGATAGCAATAAATTATAAAGACTTCTTTATGTGCAGAATGTATGTGTAGCTGTATTAGTCATCTGAGACAACAGACCAGGTAAGTAGTGAGGTTATTTAATGGATCAACATAAAAGCTTTTTTCCCTTTAAAATCCAAAAAAATTGTGTGCGCCTGGCTCTTAGTGCAATATCTGATCTAAATATTTGTATTAAACATTCTTTAGTACTCCAGATCACATAACTGTCATTCTGAAGAAAGCTGTCCAGAAAGCTTAGTTATTCCATTTTTTGGAGGGGCTGGAGGGGAGGATTTGCCAAACCTTCTTTGGGACTTTAATTCAAGGAAGTCTGCACCATGGAGTTTAATGTTGAGTTTTGAAATGCAACAATCCTAAATCCTCTAAGCAAAGCTCATTTTAAACCAGCTAAATTTTCACTGATTTCAGGTCAAAACTGCACAACTGCAAAAGGCAGGAACAGAATTTTAATCCACCTTCCTGCACCTCAGTGTGAATGGGGAAAAAACGATTACATGGAAAGTATGCTCTAGAGATCATATTTCCTTTATTTGTATTCCATGTTTTCTCAGTCAGATGTTTTCCACATTGCACTGCTGCTCTATCAGCTTTGTAGCCTGAAATTCTCTAAAACAGAGTGTGACAATAGTCAAATATATCTTCTGGCACAGAATTTAGTAAATACAGAAACTATGGAGCTCAGTAGGACTTTTGAGTCGAGCAGCAGTCAATTTTAAGACAAGGCTGCCTACCTATATAGAAAATTTGTATATGAATTTGGAAACAAGTCTACCATGTTATCTTATTTTCCAGCACTGGTGATTTGTTAAAAATTAATCTACAATCTGGAGGAAGGGACAACCATTCCTTTCATTTCCATTTTGCCTTTGAATTGGCTGTGGTACGCTTCACAATAAGTTATTGCCATAGTTTTAAAATACAAAAGCTGACAACAATGTAGCTTTATGTAGCACTATTGTAAATTACCATGATCACCTAAAGAACATATGTTAAAGACTTTTCCTTTTTAATGACTAAAGCACTTTATGCTGTAGTTTCTCTTGACTTTCTCTAGAAAACTTCTCATTGACTGTTATGACACCTACTGGTATAAAGAGAGTTGGTCAACTCTTGAAATGTCCTCATGCAGCTCTAAAACTACTTCTGACTTCCACAAGATGCCTAAGCTTGTTACATCAGTGATAATCATATAATCTATATTTACATCTCTTGATAAGGGACATCTCAAAATACTGATATACTATGAACATTCCTAAACAATGAAGAAACTACCATTGTTTAAAGTATCTTGATCACAAAAGATATAGACTAAAAATATTTTTACACATGAATAAGATTAATTGATGGTTAGTAAAAAGAATAACACTTCTATAATTCAGTAACTATCGCCTTAAAATACTAAATTCCCTTTTGAAACTTTCTTCATAAATCACCATACTAGCTAGTAACATATATCATCTCCTGAGGTCATCTTAGTGCTTCCTGAGTTTTGGGGAATCCTTTCCATTGAAGACACGACTCTTGCACGGCCAGTAGAAAGACACTTTTCTTCTGTACATTGTGGGTGGGTTTTGCAAAAGAACCTGTGTGACTTTGTAACATAAGCCACATTGGCTTCCTGGAGACAGGTGAGTACCGAACTCTGTACCTCTGGTGCCTTTGAAACCCCAAATTGGAAAGTTATTATTTTTTTGCATTTCATATTAGAGGATTCAGTAAAGTAAATTAAGCAAAGGTTAGCAATGAGACATGTTAAAAATCTTTTTTATATAGGAAATACATGTGGATCATAAATTGGTAGTTCATTAGATAATACAAAAATGATTTAACTTCATTTGCCACTGAAGTCCTGAATATATTAACACATTAAGCATGTTTATTTTGGAATACACAGTCCCTTACATTTCTATCCTAGAGATTCTGTGGATGCTCAGAAGCTACCCGGTTCAAGCTTTAGTACCTAACTGCTGCCTAAGTTCTACTACAGTCCATACTGGTACTGGGAGGTGCCCAAACCCTTTATTTAATCCCTTGATTTAATATCCAAGCATGTTTAATTCACATCAATACCACTGAAGTAATCTAAAAGATTATGACGATGGTGCTTATCTTTTTGTTCTTGTACCATGTGTATGATAAGAGCACTCACCCAGCAAGTGGGAGATATACCTCATCCTGACAGGATTCAAAACCACATCTCCCACTTCCCAGAAGATTGTCTTAAACTACAGCTACAAACCAATTCAGATGATAGAGGCCCTCAACCACTCATTCTTTTAAAATTCTTCTATTGTGCAGGCAAAAATGAAAACTAGGACATTTATACACGTACCTCAGGAATAATGGGAAAGCACTTTAATAAGAGCAAGGCTTGCTCTAATTAAACTGTCTGGAGTATCTCATGTATCATTGTCCCCATGCTTCAAAATGGCAGTGGGGGAACTTTATCTACAGCTCATTGAACAAGCTTTAGATAAAGTGCCCCCGCCACCATTTTGAAGCATGAGGATGCTGATACACAAGTTACAGGAGGCTGCTGGAGCATGGTATTTACCATGCTTCGGCAGACTTGATTAATCAAGTTTGCTCCAACACACTGTAATTACAGCACATCAAAGCAGCCTCTCTGCTTGTGTATAGGGAGAATAAAAAAAGGATTCTGTATCCTAGTAGATATAGCACTCCCATAGCAAGAGAAAGTCCTGAATTTTAGTACCTATAACCAAGGTTATTTCACTTCTTTCCAGGGTAGTGCAAACACTAAGGTGCAACCCAGAGGTCACAAGTTTGAGCCTATAGCAGAAGTGCTAAGGATGCTATTTCTGAGATGTTTTATCATAATAGAAAATAAAATGCATAGTTTTGTATCACAGCTTTAGAAAGATGCGTGAACTGAGGTGAGTTCAAACAAATTGGCAATCACATAAGTTATAGGACAGAGCAGTATAAAGCAATCCTTCAAGTTTATGTACAGTTTTCAAGACAGAGTTAAGGCTTGAAGCCCTCATTGATTTATATATATATATATATATATATATATATATATGGGCAAAAGACTGTTGGAGGAGTTTAACTTACACAGTCAACTAAAGTCATAGAAACACTTTTTGGTGTGCAGTTATTATTTATTCATTTTATATATTCAGTAACTGATACAAAGGAATAGCGCTTTCTAAGCAGGGTAGAGAAAAAATAAGGTTTGCATTGATAAGTTTTGCATTGGGGATGACAGCTGTTAAAAATACAGACTTATTTTTATATCTTGTTAAGAGTCTGAATATTTTTGAAAAATAAAAGCAATTTCTAAAAATAAAGAGAAACCTTCTCCTTATCATTATAGGAGTATCTGATGCCTTCATTCCTTCCACCCAAATGTATGTCTAAAATCTATTTTTTTCCAGAAAGTACTTAAACACGTGAATAATTTTTAGTGAATAATTTTTAGTATGTATGCTAATTCTTTTGACTTCAGTAGAACTATCATCGCTTAAAATTAGGCGCACACTAGAACTTTTTTAGTTAATTTGCTACCCTTAAATGGTGCATCCATACTCAATTTTTCTTTCTACATGTATTACAATATATAATGCCCATTAAAAAATAAGTCAGTGAGAAACCCATTTTGCAAATGATAGACTACTCTGCAATGGTTTCCTTCTGTCAAACTGCCAAAAGAAGGCAATGCCTCTTTCCTCAGAACATTCTTATAAATGAGGCTTTCTTTTATAACTTTGAAATGTCATTATTTTAAATAAAATGGATGTATATTTACTTAATTTATTAAATATACTTGCAAGAAGTAGTTCCTCAATTTGTGCAGCAGCTGCTCATGGAAATTGTCTTTTCAGTAGTGTTTTATCCTCTAAAGTGTATCAAAGTAATTACTTCTAGCCTTATAGATTATTTGCTAGTCATTTTTATTTTTAATATGAGGGGGGTTTTCAGGCTGACAGTTGGAAACCAGCTTAGACTGCTAAGATTCAGGCTTTAAGAACTGATCTTGGCACAAATTTAGCAGTCCACCAGTTGTGTTGCTTTATATTGTAGCTATATTTTATTAGGCCCCATTTTCCACTATATCAATTGCTTGAACATGCAGGCCACAGGGAATCACTCAGGACCACTCAGTGCTAGTATAAATAAGTACAGCATATTTCAAGCTCTTTCATGTTGTGGGTAGTAGAGATATAAAGATCTATAGAAGGGAACTGGTCATTGCAGAAATAAATCCACCATCTCCCTAGCCTTTTCTTAACATGCAGTCTGCTTCCCTTATGCTGAAGGCTATGAGACAGCTGGTTCTACGTCAGTGGAAATTCCCCTTTCTGATGAGAACCTCCAACCTCCTACATGAATATGGGTAGGCAAGTTGCATAAGCAGTCCATATACTTAGGCATAGCAGTCCTACAGATATTTAGTATGGCTTTAATTGTACTGTTATCAATGGTTCTATTAAGAATACATCAAGCCCTGTGTGAGAATGGGCCCATCAGGAATACAGCCTCACAGGTACAGCTACACTGTAATCAGTGGATATCCTTCTGAGAGCAACGACTCCTGTATGAAATATGTAATATAATCTGATTTCATATGTAGCCTTCTCCTGAGGTGTGATTTGAACCTCTGTCCTTTTCTCTCTCATTGCATTTACTATGACCAACATCTGGTGTACTAATCTCTCCTCTTGTGTGAGCTATTTCTTGATTATTATTATTTTTTTCATTCTTGGTACCGGGAGACTCTACTCAAAGTAATGTCATTGTACTAGCTACATTAGGATGCTGCCCTTTAAGCTGACAAGGAATGTAAAGCCCAGTACACAGAGCACAATAAGGTAAATAAAATAAATCCCAGCAAAGGAACAACACACCAAAAATAATAACATAGTATAGGAGGGATTTTAATAAAAACAGGAAAATTGGATCTAGGAATAGAAGGGGTTACAGGTTATGATTTTAGGACTCAGAGTCCACGTCCACACAAGCATGGCTGTATGATTCCCCGGGGACAACTAGCAACGGGACGCCATGCATTGCTGCTAGTTGTTCCCAGGGAATGCCTGTGCCACGCATGCTCCGGCGCATAGCAGGTTATCCCAGGTGGGATAGGGGAGGGTGGCGCCATCACTGTGCTGATCCTAGCAGCCTTACCTGGGGTCCAGGGGCCCTCTGGGGCTTCAGCAGCAGCGATCCTGCAACTCAGAGCTTGGCTGGCAGCTGGAGTATGGCCCCGGCTGGCCAGTCTCTAGTTTTGAGCTCCCCCACGTGCACCATTCCACTTAATTTTTTTGTTCAGGTGCTTTGACCCCTGGATATCCAGAGGTTAAAAAAAAAAAACCCCACGCTGCTCCCTTGCAGCATGGAAAAAAGCTGAATGTGCAGTATGTGGTACTGCAGATGTGTCTGTGGCGCCACATACTGTACAGCCACACTCATCTGAACACAGACACAGGCTCTATCTTCATGAGCAGGAATGTGTTTCCCCAGGGACAACTAGCAGCAGCAGATATTTGTGCTGCTGCTAGTAGTCCCCAGCCATGCCCCTGCAGAGCATGCAACAAATTGCCCCGAGTGGAGTAGGAGAGACTGAGGTTAGCATCTGGGCTGACCCCAGCAGCCTTACTAGAGGGCCTGGGGGCTTTCTGGGGCTGCAACAGCAGCAATCCAGGTGGACAGAGCCTGGCAGGCAGCCAAAGCATGGCTCTGGCTGGTCAGGCTCTATTTTGGGGTGGCACTTGCTGCAGCCACATGTGCCACCCTACTTTTCTTTTTTGGCACATTTTTTTCTTGACACTGGGATCTCACATGCACTTGCAGCACATTCAGTCTGTGGGGATGCAGCCACAGAGCCTTCCAAACCTAGGTCCATCCCCATCCCCTTCCCCTTCCTGAGGCAGGCCAAAGTTGCATGTCCAGAGATGAAGTGCTGGAATGGCTTAAAATAAAGTCTTTTAGCTTCATTCCTGGGGCAGGATACTCTGCTGAAAACTTACTGGTTTTCCTGATATTTGGTAGTAATTCTGGGGTGAGGGTGGAGATACGATAGCTCAAATAAAAACACCTCCTCCATCCTTATTCAATTTTACACTAAGTTGGTCAGGTATCTAACTAAATGCATTTTATTTAAAAATATTTTAGTATTCATGTGCATTGCTTTATTTTTGTTACTAAATTTACTCTAGACAGATTTCCTACAGTGAACTGCCTTTAACATCTTAGTAACTGAAACAAGCTGTGAAATACAGATATATCAAGAGAGCAGTTATAGTCAGAAGAGTTCTTTGACCCACAAGATGTTAAACTGCTTTTTGATCAGCTGCTTATAGAATGTTGTATTACATTGTAATCCACAGTTTTTCTTGCAAACAACTACCTAGCCTATCAGTAATGGACTCATTGCCTCTACCGGGTTCTAAATTTTGAAGCATTAGAGAAGCCAATATCACATTTTGATCCAGTTAATCAAATTCAGACTTGAAAAGTACACAGCAATGGCACATTAATTCAATTTTGGTCTCTGATAATCTGTTTGATTACCTATGATTTGCAATGCACTACCAGATTGTTTTCCCCTTTCCACCAGGAAGGGTTGATTTTTATTTTTCATTCAGTTACGTTTTTGCCTAGACCCTAAGGTCATGTCCAGATGAGTGGGAACGTATGTTCCCCCAGGGACAGGATGCCACTGCTGCTTGTCCCAGGGAATGGCCATGCTATGTGCACACCAGTGCATGGCAGGTTACCACAGGTAGACTAGGGGAAGCTAGGGCTGGCAACTGTGCTGGTCCAAGCACCCTTATCTGGGGCCATGAGGGCCTCAGGAAACTGCAGTTGCAGTGCTCCTGCAGCAGGAAGCCTGGTTGGCAGCCAGAGCCCCCTGCACAGTGCAGGGAACTATTACATGTGCGGTGGGTGGCACCACAGATGGGCCTGTGTTGCTACATAATACACCTCTGTGCTCATCTGAAAGCAACCTAAATCTTTCTCACAAAGGTAGCTCTCAGTAGAAAAGCAATTGAGTTTAAACGTTTTGGGTGTGTCCAGGCGAGTGCATTTGTGCAGTTTCCGGTGCCTCAGAGCTGTTCAAGGTGCCACAAACCTCATGCGGCATACATACAACCCTTCACTATGTTGCTAATTTGTAGCACAGTGTCAAAATTTCACACCAGGAGATCCTGCTCTCCAAAAAGGCAACATCAAAAAAACCATGGTGTGGTATATGTGGCAGCAGCATGCACTGCCAGAAACAATGCCTAGTCATCCAGACCCAAACTCTGGCTGCCAGCCAGGCTCTGTGTGACCAGATCAGCACTGCTGCTGCCCTTGAGTCCCCCAGGAACCCCAGGTAAGGCTGCTGGGACCAGCACAGGTGCTGCCCTAGCCTCTCCTACTCCACCCAAGATAATTTAGTGCGTACCAAAGCACGCATGCAGAGGTGTGCTCTAGGGCACAAAGCAGCGGCACAAATATGTGTTGCTGTTTGTGCCAAGGCAAATGCATGCCCCCGCATGTGGGGATATGTCCTTTGTGGAGAAAAAGATAAAGAAATGTATGATAGCACAGCTATCAGCATGGTGTCAATTACTATAAATCTTGCTTATTAACTTTGTATTTGTATAATTTTAATGAAATTATTTCTATTTAGTGTCATGAAAAAATTCTGATAGAAAAAACTGACAAAAAATATATGCCAAAACAACTCTCAGGATTCCATGTCATTTTCCAGAACAAGAGTACAAGGCCATTGGATTTGTACTATAACCATAAAACAGTTGCTACTGGGACATTTTTATTAACTCTGGATTGGTGTGATAATAAAGGTTTATTATGATTTTACCTTTGAAATCCTTTGAATCTTAATGAGGCATTTTCCTGTTCTGAATTTCAATAGGATATACTCTGAATGGCATACTCACATAAAATATTTGTGAAATCCATCTAAATATCTTTCAGAGTTTTAAAAAGAGTTATATAATAAGATTTTTTTTTTTTTTTTACTAACAAAACAGGCATTAATTTTCAGCAAAACAAGTGTTCCTTTCAAAAACTTATAATAAGAGAACTCTAAGGTCAAGGCTATATCATAGAGCGCAAGTTGCAGAATAGACATGGCATATTGATGTGGTGCCTAAATCCTATTAAAAGTATATTTAGCCTGTGGAACAACCTGCAGCTCCCACTGCAGATAGCTCTTTTGAAAACAAGACCATTTAGGCTCCCAAAGGTTTAGAAGCTTAATTCTACATTCTTGGTTGATTTTTCAGGAATCATGCAGAACTAAGGAGTCTGCAAGTGGTCTCCTCCATTTTGATCAGAAATGATAATATGGGTCAGAGACAACATAACTGGTTTCAAATGCCTCATGTAGGATCCTCTTAAAGTTACACCTCCCCACATCTTCCATTCTCAGCCAAACATAGCCATAGTAACAATTAACAATGTTAACATAAATATGAAATTTCAAATATTCATAACCAGTCTATTAACTAAACTATCATTACTTACTTAGTCTCTGCCATGTGCCATACTATCATTTGGACCCACTGGTCTCCCTTGAGACCTCAACACTCATGTTGACAGGTGGTGGGGAAATTCATTAATTCTAGCTATGCCAATATCTTTGCTGAAAGCATCTGCAGATAATTTACTTTACTCTTACTATCCCAGTACCTTGGGACTGGGGCTTCTTTAATTAACTCCTTTAAGTTTCACAAATTGATTTCCATCCCATATCCCCTGGATATCTTTGCATAGTTTTGCTTTCAGATCACTGCTTTGGTCAGCTAGATCAGGTATAAGTTTCCCAACATAGGTCAGCATTATAGGAAATCTTTGTTCCCCTTCCTTCTTTTCTGTTGCAAGCCCATCACTGATGGCCTTAAACTTACTGTTATTCACTCTTTGCAGTGCTAATCTCTCTCCTGAAAATGCATATTCCTGTTTCACAGTTTTCCACTCTTATTTGTTTAGATTTAGGCCAGAAGTCCTGGTTCCAAGTTGCTTAGAGCCTCTCCTCTAATGATCTTCTATTGTTTTTCCCCAGGTCACAACATCATCTACATAAACCTTAGTGCTTTCTAGACCAGTGGTTCTTAACCCTTTTTGTACCAGGACCCATTTGCAAACATTGATGGCCAGTCCAGACTCAATGCCCCTCACTTCTGACCCCTGTTCCCAGGCCCCAGCACCCCAGTGTGTGGGGCACAGGAGGGTGAGTGGGATAGGGTGTGTGGGAGGAGCGGGGAGGGAACAGACAAGCGGGGCCCAAGGAGCCCCACACAGGCTGGATCTATGCCAGCCTGTAAGGGAAAAGCTGTGGTTACCCAAGTTTTTGTTCTTTAAAGGAAAATCTAAAGTTTGTTTCTAAAGTTTGTTTGCGACCCTTTCATATATTCTTGTGACCCATGGATTGAGAAACACTGTTCTATGCCATTAATAATCTGTTGTATTGTTTAGTGAAAATGGTAAACTGAGGAAAATACATTTCCCCAGGATATGAAAAGGTATTGAATGTGGACAACCATCAACTTTTATTTTCCAAGGGCACCTGCTGGAATTCAGCTGACACATTTGGAGTCAATGTGTAAGTGAAGAGTTCAATATTTCTATCCCTACAATGACCACACTAGTTGGCTCTTCTACTTACACTGTGATTACCAAACCAAGCTCCTGAATTTCTGGGAAGGGCAAACATTGTAGCTGGATCCAGACGTGTAAGCACATCTGGTTTGTGGCACCTCAAACTTCTTTGTGGCACCAAAAATTGTATATGTTGTACATTAAACTGTGCTCTGCACTGCTAATTTATAGCACTAGTGCAAAATTTGCTACCGGGATTTCCTGGTAGCAAAAAATAAAACATCAAAAAGGTGGTGAAAAGCATACTGAAATGCCATGAGTCAGGATAAACATGGTGATGGGGAGCAGGCAGCCCAGGACTGCCTGCTCCCCTGTCTCTACACACTGCAGAGGTCCCATCTCAAAGCATCCTGAACCCCAGCCAGCTACTCCCATCTCCGCATGCGTCAGCGCAGAGGCTCTGCTATGAAGCCTCTACGCTGAGGTACATGGAGTCCCCAGCTCAAGGCACATTTCAACCCAGCCAGCCAGCTAGCTGGGGTGCAAGGTGCCTCAAAATTGGGACTCCATAGCATATGGAGACAAGGGAGCACACAGACCTAGGCAGCCCTCTCCATGTGCCGCTCCTCAGCTGGCTGGGGCACAGTGTGCCTCAGCACGGGGGCTGCCTACTGGACCCCAGCCAACCCCCAACCCTGCAGCACATGGAGCAGCAGGACAATGTGTCCCACTGCAAAGAACATGAACAGGGGTGTGCACTGCAACACTATTTGTGCTACTGCAAATACATGCTCCTGCTCATGTGGACGCGGCCTCTGATTACATGAATCCTGGCATAATTGTTCTTTTTCAGTTCTGTTCTATACTCGGATCAGAACTTTGCTCACCTCTGGAAAAGTTTCTCAAATTCTTCCTCGGATGTTTTAATCCCCTGCCTTACCAGTGAGCATATCCTTTTAATAAGATCAAGGATGAGTAGTTTATTTCTTGCTGTTACCATAAATTATATCTTACCAATCCACTGTTTCCCTGCACAGCTAATTCATGTACTACCTTAATGAGTATTAGTTCACCATTGTAAGCCCTGAATTTCATTTACCTTCTAAGGCAGGAGCCTTTTTCAGTTTTATGATCAGTGTTTCTGAAATCATTTATGTCCAACATAGAAGTAATAAATGTCCCAGTTTATTTTAGATGAATAGTCCATCATATGCTATAACACTGTCCTCCTATGACAAATTCCCCATTGGCTAGTGATGCTGTAGGCATCTTCGTTCTTCATACAATGCACGTTCTATTGGTGCATGTGAACACTTCTAAAATGATTAAATCCATTGCCATTCATGTGTCTTTTTCCAAACACTAAGCATATTCTCTCCTTGTGGTGAATACTAACATGTGTGCAGCTTAATTAACTGTGTTTTTAGATTTAGATTTGAGCTCTGTATACTTTTATCACAGAAAAGCAAGGGGTTTTGGTGATGCATGCTACTGAAACAACAGTATAGTTGGGAGAGATGTTAGCCAAGCTACTGGCACCACAGTGCCTTTCTTCAGGTCTTGAAAAGAAGCAGTTACAGGGGGTGGAGGCTAAGTTAAATGCCAGATCAGACAGTGGCTTGTACTGGTCCAATCAAAGATATCACCAAAATACTTGTGCATTTCCTGGACCATCACAGCTACAACAACACTCCAACTGTATTTTGTACCACAAGTCTTTTGCAGTATTTCAGATCATCTGTAACATGCAGGTGTCAGTCTTGTAGTATTTTAGATTATCTGCAACATCTAAAGGTCAGAGCACTGCCCACCCTTCATGGAATCAGGGAATAACCTCAAAGGTAGTCTACTCCCTTGATCAAGGATCATTCCTGTCCAGCCCCTCCCAGACAAATGTGTGCCTAAACAGCACTTGGAAACTTCCAGTAACACATTTTACAACCTCTCTAGGTAATCTGTTCCATTTCTTTACCATCCTTATAGTTAGAAATTTATTTCTAATATTTAACCTAAATCTCTCTTATACTTTAGGCCCATTATTTCTTGCCCTTCCCCTTGTGTTCACAGAGAATAATTCAGTGCCACCATCTTTATAACAATTCTGTTTTCCACCTATATTGTTTTCAAAACCTCTGTTCATTTTTGTTCCTTTCCTCTAGACTCAATCTACTTTGTCTATGGCTTTCTTATTTTCTGGTATCCAAAACTGGACACACAATCCAAATAAGGCCTCACCAGGTAGAACAAAGTGGAAGAATCATTTCCCATGATTTGCATATGACATACTGTTAATACTTACCAGGCTATTAGCCTGTTTTGTAACTATTTTGTTGCTTGCTCATAGTCATCTTGTGATTCCCATAGCTGCCATTTCCTTCCCTGCAGTACTGCTTAGACAGTCATTCACCATTTTATATTTGTGCCCTCTGGGGTGAATATAAATCAGTCTTGGGGGTCTTACAATGTTGCAAGAGTAAATAAATATGCTTTGGATGCGGTACTTTAATATGGGTCTAGCATATTCCTGGGGAGTTTCCTAACCACAGAGTTATGGATTCAGTCATATTCACCCCATCTCTGGTCTAGTGAGTATTTATGTACTTATACCAAGCAGAACAGCTCCATCAGGAAAGAGATACTACCTCTACCCCAGAATAGCCTGATAATTATGGCAGTCACCTGAAATGCAGAACATCAGAGCACATTATTAAGCCTATGTCTCATTTTAGAAGAGTGCTCAGAACACCAGGCTCATGGCTTTCTTACAGGCAGTGTTTGGGGGTTTTTTTCACAAAAATCTTTTAAAGGTTTCAGTTTTGTCCTGATATAGCTTACAAAAGCTGTCCCTCAGAGGTCTACTTAAAAGTATTTGAATACTGCAAATCGTTGACTTCAGTGATTGCATTGACTTCAGTGGACTTTGAAATAGCCCATATATTTAGGTGTATGCATTTAAATATCTTAAAAATTCCATTTAGCTTAAAAGGTAAGGCTGTCCATTGAAATCATGTAAAAGAGTTCTCTGCTTGCTGCCCTGGTTCTCCACAAAACACTGCCTTAGCTTTAGTATACTCCATGAAACCAACCCAAACTATGTCAAAGAGCTGTACTTCCTTCGCAGCAATGGCCTATTGGCCTCCCTTCACAGTTCTCTTGTTTAGCTCCATGGGGCTGCCAGCTTCAGGAAAAGACGACTTTCTTGGCAGTTGAGCTGAGACTGGAACTAGGTATTAGAAGACAATCACAAATCTCCTTGCCTTCAGACAGCAGAGGAAAAACATATTTCTTCATATTTCTTTCCTTTCTCTTCATTTTAAAACAGTAAAAGTAGTAAAAGAAATAAAAGCGTGACAAGGGAGGAGAAAAGGAAAGAGAAAAGCAAGTGTATAAAACAGGAGAAGAAATGATAGAAAAGCAGAAATATTTAAAACCAATATATAATAATAATAATAAAGGACTGGCCTACTCTTGTAGAGAAATGGGGAGGGGGCAGGTGAAACTAGAGCTCTAACTTACTGTGACCTACTTATCATCATTGTATGCCTGCACTTTTTAAAAGGAAACTCTGAGGCAGAGAGTTTCTTTTTGTCCGTGTTGGTCCATGACTATATACTACTAAGTAGAAATAATAGTTATAAAATATAAGAAAATGAAGACAAATTGTATTATGAAACGGTATCGACTCTCTAGCACTGAGGAAAAAAACCCAATTATCACATCATACATGTGAGTTTCTAGAGCAGCATCATAGGGTAGTATCGCTCCTATCCCAATTCCTTCCCTAAACAGAGTCAGCTGATACAATTCCTTCAGTTTTTACTTAGGTTTATACATTATGAGAAGCAGTAGAACTTTGCAGTACTATTATATCATTGCATTAAATCTGTACAAGTATATTTTTTATAACTTAGGTATGTGAAAAATAAGGTCCATGAGCCAGATCGTTGTGGAGCCCTATCATTTGGCCAGTGGTGCTGTCCCTAGGTCTTGGGCTGGGGCACCATGCCATATACGCATGGTGCACAGAGGCTGAGTGCACTGCATGTGGCATGTGGGACCATGGGTGCATGCGGTGCTTGACACTAGTTCTGCACACCTGTCGCAAACAGCACCCTCATCAGACTGGTCTCAGGCACTGCATGTGGCCAAAGCCAGTCTGGCCCAGCGCATGATGTTGGCTTGGCACATGCCAACATCAAGCACAGGAGGCACTACTTCACAGTCAGGGCGACCAGGATCTGGAATCAGCTTCCAAAGGGAAGTGATGCTGGCTCCTACCTTCGGAGTCTTTAAAAGGAGGCTTGATAATTACCTAGCTGGGGTCATACAAGCTTAAACTTACCAGGGGTCATATAAGCCCAGTATTCATTCCTGCCCAGGGCTGGGGGTTGGATTTGACGATCTGCTTAGGTCCCTTCTGACTCTGCACCTATGAACCTATGCTGCCCAGTGTGTGGGGTGTCCAGCAGCTCCTGTGTCAAACTGACCCTGCACACTGGATCCACACTGTTTTGAAGCAAGATGCACTTAGATAAAGAACTGAAATCAAATTCTGTGGCATGACTTGCAGTTTTCAGGCAACTCCCTTTGCAATGAAAAATGCATTTCCTAGTTAGAATGGGTGAGGAAAAATACGGAAGTAAGTCAACATAGAGCAAAAGGTAGGGTTCAGCATGCCAGGTATCTGATGAATAGAAGGAGCAGATAAAGTGTAAAAATGATTAGGCCAGATCCTCAATTCATGCAAATAAGTATAGCTCTGTTGAGGTCAGTAGAGCAGTGCTAATTTATACTAGTTAAGGATCTGATCTTAGATTGAAAGGGCTCTTAAAAGACAGATCCAACGAAAAACAAATTACAAGCAGTGCCAGACCGTGCCAAGGGAAGTAGGTTGAATTAAGAAAGAAAAGGTACATATCATTAACATCAAGTAAGTATGTGACAATATCAGCCTTAAGTTATAGAGATATGGGAACACGTATGTGAACACTGAAGCCTGGAGACAAGCACCAGTTATTTTAAAATCCCTTTTGTATGAATGAAAAATGTTGGTTCTTACCATTCCAGTAGCTATATTTCAAATCTTGAAAGAGATTTGTGTGTTTCAGTTAATGAAAGGTAGAGGAAGTTCTGGAAATTAGTTTACAAAATCCTTGCTTGGTTTCTTGACAGAACTTAATGGCTTTCCTGAATTATCCTGAGTATTCCTCATGCTCTTTCACCACAAAGCTAATGTGACATGCTCCAGAATATCTTCTTTTGCAGAATATGACAACACGTTCTGAACTTGAAATATTTTAACTGTGCTGTATTATATTGTTTTTCTTCTTACAGGTTGACCTCCTTGTTCCTACGAAAGTGACTGGCATAATTACACAAGGAGCTAAAGATTTTGGTCATGTACAGTTTGTGGGTTCTTATAAACTTGCGTACAGTAATGATGGGGATCACTGGACCATATACCAAGATGAAAAACAAAAAAAGGATAAGGTAAAGTAACAAGGCAATTAATATTTGAGTTGCATTTTACAGAAAGCTAAGATTATAGTAACATCAGTGCTGCTAGCATGCAGGTTAATGTATGCTCTCTGCTTTATGTGGTTCCTTATGCTTATGGTTCTGCAGATAAAAGTCAAGGTGACTAGAAAGGAATCATAACACAATGACATTCAAAAATACTGTAATATTATACATATCAATGCAATGTGTCAGATTCAAAGCTATTAAATGTGGGACATAAAACTTTATGGTTCTCCATTTATTGGAATTATTTTTTTCTCTAACTCCTGTGTGGAATACATATAAATAGTTATTTGTTTTTGTTTTGAGAACAACACAACACGTCTGCTCAGAATTTGATAAGCACTCACAGAAAAGCAGCTATTCCATGAAAAAAATGCATTTTAATATACCTTTTGCCTAATAAAGGTATGTTAATTTTTCTAGAATTTTACCCATCTAAGTCTACAAATACCCAGAAGTTATATATCTTCATATACCACAGCACTGCAGACATAAATATAAATAATAGAATTATACAATGCTTCCTTTGCAAATCTTAAAGGGTAGACCTACACAGGAGTAGGCTCACTGCCTGATTCTATATTTTATTTTTAGGATGCTGCTGAATGCACTTTTGCTTTACACTGAATGATACTCTTTATGTTGCAAACACCTGAATTCATTGCACAGTCAACTATTTTTCAGGGATCTTTTTAAGAGAACTATTAAGAATGCAGAGAAAATGGGAAATAATTATTACAACTTTTAACTGGATTACATCTAATCAGAACAAAGATACATTAATTTAAATTCCAGATGGCTTCTCTGTCTAATGCTTGTCTCAAGTTTTCAGTGTTTTCAACGACTATTATATTCAGTTATTAAAAGTTCTGAGAATACACAGAATTGCTTATAAAAGGAAGATTTAATATTCTTCATGTGTATCAATTTTATTTTGTTTTGTATTCTGTGAATAATCTTAGTCAAATTTATCAACATGGGTTTAGGCTAGGATACCTCTGCTAACTTTTTTTGAGATGTCCCACAGATTTCAATTGACTGAAAGGTGCTACTTAGCCTGATTCAGAGGGTATACTAGCCTATACTGTTTTTCTATAAATGTTTTTGTTATCAACATGTATGCATGTTTCTTTAAGGATATTTTTTCAGAGGGAAAACTACTCGACAGCATTGAGATCAAAATGGCACATCTCAGAGGTTTTATGCTATAATAACTTGTTAAATAACTGTTGAAGGACTTCAGATAATAAAAACAAAATCTGTTTATGTAACCACCCAACTGAGAGGGTCCTGGCAGCTTGATTATGGATGGATGTCTAGTATAATTGGTTGGCAGAAAAAATAGGAAACAAACAACATATGAATAGATCACAAATTAATTAGAGAGCTGCAAACTTCAGTACTTTGTACACATATTACATTATATCTGGCATTTTAAAAAATTGCTTCAGAAGAAATGATTTCCCCCACTAAACCTCTAATAGCAAATGGCTACATTGATTATACTGAAAAAGAGCATGCATTCAAGCCTTCAGTAATAAACAGTCACGTAAAAAAACTAAAACTAAATGTAATCGTGCTTAACAGTACTTTTCCTGTTTGTTTGTTCTAGTCTCCAGTATTTGCCAAGGCAATTTAATTTTTTTTCCCCGTTCATCAGATGAATTGTTGATGCCTGTATACACAGACCTTGAGCAAAAATGAAAAGCTCTTAATCACTGTCTTATTAAAAAATCTTGCACTCCATATAAAATAAGAACCTCATTTTGAGTACAATAGATGGAGTATTCCTGAACCAGAATAGACTAGCTAGAGAGAAAATGTGACCAAATCTGTTTAGTGTAGAACTAGAATTTCAATTCTTTGTTTTTGTCTGTAAAAGCATGCCACTGTGATCTTAGGCAAATGACAACACTTCTGTACTGTAGATTCCACTATCTTATTTTAATCCAGAGTAGCTCTTCTGATAATAAATTAATCCAGAGTAGCTCTTCAGATGTTAATTAGAAAATGTGAGTGCCAGAATCTGACATCCATAAGCATTTATGGACATTCCATTGTTTTTTCCATGAAGCGTGACCCTTTGGGTTTATGGAGGACCCAATTCATTGGCCACATTTTGGCCTGTTTTCAAAATTAAATTTACTCATCTGTGTGATAATACCAAAAAAGAGGTGCCATCAAAAATGTTGTGCATTACGCAGAGGGAGAAGAAGAGAAACTATAATCCTGAAGCTGGAAACTGGGGATATTTTAGTCAGAAGAACCACATTAGCTTGTTACCTTTCTGGGTGACTGTAGGATTTGCCAAAAATGTATAAACATTTTCAAATATTCTTTAGTGCTCAATTCTCCCACAGTTAGAAAAATTTACCTGCTGGCTAACCTCTCTTGTTTGATTTAAACCCTTTACCTGTCCTTTGCCCAGTGATAATAGAGAACAGTTATAATCTTCTTTGTGAGAACTATTTAAATTTTTGAAGACTAGTATCATGTCTCCACTCAGTCTTCTCTAGCCCAAGCAAAAAGTCTGGTCCTTTTAGTCTTTTTTCACAAGTCATATTCTGTAGACCTCTGACTTCTCATCATTTTGGTTGCTGTTCTCTGGACAAAGTTTCTCTCTCTGGTTGGACAAAGCACTCTACTTGAGGCCATACCAGAGCTGAGCAGAGTGGAAGGATTATCTGATGTGCCTTACATACAATCCTTCTATTAATGCATTGCAGTATGAATGTATGGCATCTGGTTTTTTTCACAGTATTGTCGACTTGTGTCCAGTTTGTCCACATGCTGTATTTGTGCACTTGATTTTTCCTAGGTAGGTGTGATAGAGTGCATTTGTCCATACTGAATTTCATCCTGTGCTTCATAGATTCATAAATGCTAGAGTCAGAAGGGACCTCAACAGATCATCGAGTCCGACCCGCTGCCTACACAGGAAAGAGTGCCAGATGCTTTTCCAGCCTTCTCTTTAAGACCCCCAAAGTAGGGGAGAGCACCACCTCCCTTGGAATCCCATTCCAAATTTTGGCCACCCTTACCATAAAGAAGTTTACAGTCATAGAGCTTGTCCTATAAGCCCCTAACCATATGAGTTGCCCTCCTCTGGACCCTCTTGAGTCTATCAACATCCTTCTTGAAGTACAGTGCCCAAAACTGGATGCAGTACTCCAGCTGTGGTCTAACCAATGCCACATAGTGGGGAAGTATCACCTCCTTGGATCTATTGGTCATGCATCTGCTGATGCATGATAAAGTGTGGATAGCTTTGCTGATGATTTCGTCACACTGACGACTCATGTTCATCTTGGAGTCCACTATGACTCCGAGATCCCTTTCCACTGCCGTGCTGCTGAGAGGGTCACTTCCCAGCCAGTAGGCATGCTGGATATTTTTGCGCTGTAGGTGCAGCACTCTGCACTTGTCCTTGTTGTACTGCATCCTATTGTGTACTACCCACTTTTCTAACCTATCCAGGTCTGCCTGCAATTGTTCCCTACCCTCCAGAGCGTGCACTTCACCCCACAATTTAGTATCATCCACAAACTTGGACAGAGTACACTTCACACCCACATCCAAGTCACTGATGAAGATATTGAAAAGTACAGATCCGAGAACCAAACCCTGTGGGACTCCACTCCATTACTCACATCCTTCTAGGTCAATACCGAACCGTCTACTACCACTCTGGGTGCGACCGCTAAGCCAATTTGCCACCCACTGAACCATGTAAACATCTATGTCACAGCCTCTTAATTTATTTATGAGAATGGGATGAGATACCATATCAAAGGCCTTGCTAAAGTCCAAGAAAATGACATCCACCTCTACTCCTGTGTCTAAGCATCTTGTGACCCTGTCATAAAATGAAACCAGATTGGTCAAGCAAGTTCTGCCTGCTATAAATCCATGCTGGTTTCCCTGATGCATTATTTTTCCCACTGGGCTCCCACAAATATAATCCTTCATAATTTTTTCAAAGATCTTTCCAAGGATGTAGGTGAAACTGACTGGCCTATAATTACTCGGATCCTCCTTCCTCGCCTTCTTGAAAATAGGGACTACATTGGCCCTTTTCCGGTCCTCTGGGACCTGACCCACGTGCCACAAGCACTCAAACAGCCGTGCCAGTGGTTCTGCTATGATACCAGCCAATTCCTTTAGTACCCTTGGATGCAGCTCATCCAGGCCTGCTGACTTGAACACATCCAGGCCATCCAAGTGACTCTGCACCAAGTCAGTGTCAACAGTTGGTAGGCTCGTGTCCCTCCAAAGAACCCATTAGGAGACTTATCTTGAGCCCTGTTCAGGAACACAGAGGCAAAAAACTCATTGAATAGCTTAGCCTTGTTCCCCCTCTCTCTGTCAGTAATTGCTCCTCCTTGTTCAGTAGGGGTCCTATGCTGCCCTGCACCTTCCTTTTACTCCCTACATACCTAAAAAAAATGCTTTTTGTTGTCTGTAATTTGTGTTGCCAGCCTCAGCTCTGTAGTTGCTTTGGCCTTTCTAACTGCCTCCTTGCAAGTGCTGGCCAAGTAGGTATACCCCTTCTTGGTAGCTTCCCCATGCAACACCAAATCCAGTAGGGCACTCCCCCTAGTGGGACTGTATACCACCTGCATTAGGTGAAGGTCCTGCATGCAGGTTAAGAACCTACGTGAATGGTTGGATTTGGCTGACTCGTCCTCCCAGCAGTTGTCAGGATAATTTAGGTCCCCCATGACAATCATGTCCCTAGACTGTACAGCCTCTGAGAGCTGCCTCACGAATTCCAAGTCTAGCTTTTCTTCTTGGTGCAGTGGTCTGTAGCAGACCCCCACCACAAAGTCCCTTTCCCCATTACCTCCATGTATCCTAACCTACAATGCCTCAACTTTCTCCTCCTCTGATCCCATTTTGATTAGGGTAGATGTATAGTGCTCCTTTACATAGAGAGCAACCCCACCCCCTTTCCTCCCTACTTTGTCCCTTCTGTGCAACCTGTAGCCCTAAATGTGTACTTCCCAGTCATGGGTAGGGTCCCACTGGATTTCTCTTAGCCCCACTAAATCGAAGTTATTATCTGCAAGCAGAAGTGCGAGTTCTTCCTGCTTGTTCTCCATGCTCCTAGCATTAGTATAGAAGCACTTGAGCCCTCCAAATGGTGTCTTCAATGCTCCCCCACCCCCATTCTGATGCCCAAAGGGCCCCTTGGTACTTACTTGGGTGTACTTCTGCATGTCTCACAGTTTGTAGGTTCTAGATTCCCCCCATCATATTTAGTTCAAAGCCCGATGTAGGAGGTCAACCAACCTGTAAGAAAAGAGACTGTTACCTTTTATGGAGAGGTGAAGGCCAACACGTCCCAGGATGTCCCTTGCATGGAAGTGCAGATTTTGGTCCAGGAAGCCATTCAGTCCATTTCTCTAACCTTTCAAAATCATTTTGAATTCTGATCCAAATTGCTTGCAACTCCCTCCACTTTAGTATCATCTGACGATTTAATGAGCAGGCACTCTCCTGCATCATCCAGGTCATTACTAAAATATTGAATAGTACTGTACCTCAGGCAGATCTCACTTTTGAATTATATTTGTAGTTTGAGAGTGAGCCCTTGTTAACTACTTTTTAAGCAGTTTTCCAGTGTATATTCACTTTCTAGAGTTAACTCTAAACCAGATTTCTGTAGTTTACTTGAGCGAGTTGTATAAAACAGCATCAAAAGTCTTAATAAACTCCAGATATATCATATATAGGGCTATACTCCACAAATCCTGTTAACTTTGATAGGAAATTTAGCTAGTTTAACATAAACTGTTCTTGACAAATCCATATTGTCTGTTATTTTCACCATATTATCTTCAAGGTGCTTAAAAGTAGATGGATGAGGATAGAAAGAATAAATGGGAAGAACAGATAGGATAAGAATGTCTATGGATGATTATCATTTTATAGATGAGTTCTAAAATCTATTCATCGGCATATACACTCAGTGTACAAGAAATTGAGGTGAACTCCAATTGCCCAGTGTTGCAAGAGTATTTCCTTACATGTTCAACAGCTTGCAGAATAACTCTGCCTTTTCAGTGATCCCAAAGCATTGCTAGAAGTATTCACCTCTGATTCTTCACTATTCAAAGAGCTATTTTGCAAAAGAGAAAAAATCAGCTTTTCAGACTTACGTTCTGCAGATACTGAATTTATACCTTTGGACATAACTGGATGCTTCAAGGAGAAAGTAATATGGCATTTAAGCTTCCATTTTCAGAAGACCAAAATCTTAAATTGAAAAGATATGAAAACAGGAGTAGTAGCTCCTAATGCTTCTATTTGGTTTCTGCAATTTTAACTGCTATACACCTGAGTTCATTTCTACTGAGCTCATCTCTGACTGCAAACTAAAAAGTACTGGGGGGAAACGTATCTTTAAAAATGATGCTTTTCAGGTTCATAGTAAGTGGTTAGAATTATATCCTTAGAATACATGAATGCTTTTCCTTTTTCCTTGCAGAAGTCAG
Organism: Crocodylus siamensis; assembly: GCF_052110815.1. Classification (NCBI taxonomy): domain Eukaryota; kingdom Metazoa; phylum Chordata; order Crocodylia; family Crocodylidae; genus Crocodylus; species Crocodylus siamensis. The sequence continues at coordinate 40,525,547 of NC_143397.1, read as the reverse complement.
AAATTACTTAGGCTACCAGCATAAGGGAAGAAAATATATTTTAGAAAAATGACTAGAGTAGAACAGCTATCTTGTTTCTCTCAACTAGAGGTCAGTAGCTCACTATACGTCCTATGCCAAACCTGTGTGTGCCAAATTTAATCATTTTTTTTAAATTACTTTTCAAATGTGATTTTTCTTAAATTGCACCCTATGCTGTGGATAATTCTAAAGCAACTGCAGTATCAAATGGCAGTCTAGAGGCTGTATTTTTCTAGCTAACATGTAGTGGGCTGTACTTTTAAAAGAACTTAGGCCACCCAGAATTTTGTATCCTCAACCATGGTCAACACTTGTAGGGGCATTTAATTACAAGCAGAAATTATAATATTTAAACAAGCACTTGATCTATGAGTAAAATCATGTCATTGATGTATGTGTGTGTGTATGTCTGTGTGTGTGTGCATATATATATATATGATGTAATTTGCACCTCTAGTTAACTGCCTTGACAACTGTTTGCAGGAGATTAATAGTAAGAAAAATGAAATGCTATTCTACTAAACCATCACCCCATTTTATATAATCTTTTTGCTTTGTTTCCTGTAAAAATCATAGATACTATGGTGTCCTATTTATAATGATAGATGTATTGCATTCCTTTCATGCATGAAATACAGACTGTGGACACATTTTATCACATTGTCACAGTTAGTACTTGATTTGTTGAAGTACAGTACAATACAACCTGTGAAACTATCACAGAATTCCCCCCACCACCACCTTTTTTTAGTTTTTCATAATTCCCCAACAAGTTTTCCATCATTAATTAAAAACAGAAAATATAAACCAAAGTTTAAAAAAATGAATTTATTTTCTTCTGACAGCTTATAAATTCACTGAAAGAGGTGGTATAGGATTTTGAACTTTGATGCTTTATCGTTATGTGAGTGACACACCATGCTGTATCTAGCCTGGAAATTTTGTTGCGTTTTCATCACAATTAGCCTTGATACAAATTTGATTGAGAGGAATATATCTGAATCACATTTCAGTAAGACAAAAGCAGTGCTGTTTGGTAGTTAGAGCCACATAGCATGGGTTTTATATCTCACAATGTGATAGGAGCTGTCCATCTGTTGTCAGTTGAGGAGTATTCATGGATTTTGATAACGTAAGGTGGACTGAAGGTCAGTAGTGCCTACCTTCATCAATGTTTGAAAGGACAATTATGACTATGTCTTGCTATGATTACACATTCCTTTATCACCAGATGGGATTGCTTTAAGTACTTACATGGAAACCATAGAGGGTAACCTTCAAAACTATACAGACATTAAAGCTTGTTCTACTGGCCATATACAATAAGTTGCACCAAATCAAGACACTACTGATCTCTGAGCTTGCCTCCAAGTGCAATTTGGAATGTTATGGTTGATCTCTGTAACCTAGAGTGCAGGCAGAAGTGACATTTTTCAAGTAACCCGGCTCCTGAAAGCACTCTTCATCTGTGTTATTACATACCTACATAGCTGCAGAGTGCTTTTAAAATGGCTGATCACACAAAAAATTAGCCCTGGTTAAATCAGGTATTACATTAAACTGCTCAAAAGCAGAGTGCCTTCGGGAACTTGTGTTCCTTCCCGAGTTAGTTTTTTGCACAGGAGGCAGGGCAGGGCTGGTACCCAGCTCCACCACTGGGCTGTCAGGAGGAAGGATTTCCTGCTATGGCAGGGGGTCAGACTTGATGATCTGCTCAGGTCCCTTCTGACCCTACCAACTATGAAATTATGAAACTATGGATAGGGAGCACCCAGCTGCTAAATGGCCAGAGCTGGGGGGAAATGGTTGGGGAATGGGGCCACCTCACCTCACATCCCCCCCACCCCAGCTGGAGTATTGATGGGGACTGGGTCAGGCTGCTGAGGGGGCTCCATTCCTTGCCCCTTCCCTCTCAGCTCTGGCCATGCAGCAGCTGGGAGCAGCCAGCGTGGAGCTCCTGGCTCCTGAATGGCCAGAGCTGCAGGGAGGTGGAGGTTGGTGGAATGGGGTCCCCTCACCTCACAGGCCCAACCTGGCTACCTCCTATACCCCAGATGGGTTTTCTGGGGGTGGTGCATGAGGCAAGGGGGCTGCATTCCCCACCCTCTCCTCCAGCTCTGGCCATTCAGCAGCCAGGAGCTCCGTGCTGGCTACCCCTGGCTGCTGAATGGCCAGAACTGAAAGGGAAGTGGGGAAAATGGAACTTCCTCATGTTAGTAGCCCAAACTAAATCCCACCAATATCACAGCTGGGGGGGCAGCAAGATGCAGAGGCTCCATTCTCTGCCCCACCAGCTCTGGTGATTAAGAAACTGGGAGCTCCTTCCTCTCCCCTCTCCCCATGCCTCACTGATAGCCCAGCGCTTGAGTGGGAAGGCAGGGCTGGAGAGAAGGTAGTTTCTGCAACCTCCTAGGAAGCTGCTGGAGTGCCCCCATCTGCTGGCTTGGACCAGTGCAGGCTCGCTCCAATTTTGGCCCCTCCCAGCCCAACAGGGGAATGGGGTGGAGGTGGCGCAAGGTGCAGGGGCCCCATTCACAGCTTCTACCCACCCCGGCCCAATAGGTGAACATCTGTTGGGTCATAGAGTGTGCTCTAACACATGGTGCTTTATGTAAAATGCCATGAGCTGGACCTAACACCTGTCTGCACCCCTAGTGGCTGTTGCACCAGCTGATGCAACTCAGCAAACCTCCACTGACTTCAGCAGAGCTAGGCTGAATATTTGTCCCTATATATGTTTTAGGATGTCTCTTCATCATACAAATTGGGTCCAGTCTCCTGAGAAATCACAAATTTTTACCATGCTTCACTGAAAGTCACAATGGGTGCAGACAGAAGTGATAATTTTTTCCTGATCTGGCCGCAGAAAGCAGCCTATAACTGTGACTAAACACAAGTGCAGCTTAAAAATAGCCAGTCGGGTGAAAAATCTGAACTTTCATTGCTTGAGGGTTCAGATGAAGATGTTTTGAAACACAGCATCTTCTGTAACTTCTGTCTGCCTGCCTCCCAGCCTCTGGGAGTGGGGAAAGAGAGCAAATAGAGTTCCACTGGGGGGGGGCATTTCTGCCCTCACTTGAGGGTGGGGTATTGGAGCCCCCCTGAGGTGGGAGGGCTCCAGTTCACCCAACCTACCCTCCAGCACCAGCTGAGGAACCCCATAGAATGAGTTCCCTCTGCTCCCTTTCCCCCTTCCCATTCTGAAGACAGTGTAGGCTGGCAGGGAGGAGGGCCCACTGCTAGGAGAAGCCAGCAGCAAGCTTGCAGCCAGCAGCTAGATTTCCCTTCCCCCTGGAACCAATAGTGAACTTCTTTTTGGTCCAGGGGATCATTGTAACTCAGAATGTCTCCTGCAAAGCGTTCTCAGTTACAGCGGGGAACTGTACTTCTGTCTGTGCCCAATATGTTCTCCACATGTGATTCTCAGAAGAAATTACCAAAGGGAAATTAGCCTGTGCAATGCCCCTATATTCAAAGATCTTTTTCTTGAACCTCTCATCTTAAACCATTTACCAGCTACACACAATGGAATAACTTCTCATTTAAGTAACATCAATATGCCATTATTTGCCTTGAAATACCCCATGATTTACCTTTTCCATTTTGACAGTTTTGAAACTAATATCCACTTAGAACAGTGAATGACACAAAACTGGAAGTTGTACACATTTCAGCCATCTGGCATATTTCCATGCATGCAAGTCCTGAAATACTATTGAATTTTAGGATATGTATACATTTGCATTCAGCTATACATTAAAACCACAAACAACTGAAATGGAAAATTAAAAAAAGAAAGAAAAGGTAGTCATTGTAGAATCCATTATTTGTCCTTTGGTAATGTATTCTTAACAGCAAAGATGAGTAATACAGTATCTGAAGGCATTCTCTTGCCTACCTCATTTATATGCACATGCAGAAAGAAAAGGCAATTCTTCCCCTGACCTGGACAAATGTATTTCATCTCCATGATGAACTGCTCCAAAATCTAAGTCTGTGCTGTAGGAGCGCATATACATAAAATAGAATGACCTGTTGTCTGATGCTAAAAAGAGTCTACTGGAATCAGTACATCCAAGTTGCATCAGATATCTGTAACTAATAGAATTAATTTAGTAAAAGGCATAAGATACCTTTCATTGATCCTGATTTAATATTGGTCATTTCTAAGTCTTCTTCATTAAAACCATTATTTAAGAAGGTGGAACAAACAGCTTTCAAATTTATAAATGCTGCATCAGTCCTTTTCCGAAATAAGGAAGTCTTCCTCAGTGAATTGTAGTAAGTAAATTAGATTCTTAAGACAGAACAGAACCTGGATATCCAGCATTATCCTTCCATGTGGCATGATTTTAATTAGAAAAGATTTGAAGGAAGGAAGTGTATGCTTCCTGCTGATTTCTGGTAGGTGCCATTTTAAGTACCAATCAGCTGAGTTCTAATCCACATTGAAGTCAACTCAATCTGGAGGCAAGGTTTAACTATTCTTTTTAAATGAGCTAGACCAGTGTAAGAAAGGTTAGCTTTGTCCAGCGAAGGGTTCACATAAGCTGTTTGTTTTGTGCAGAAATATTTGAAGAGCAATAGGCAATATGTGAACAACAACATTTTTTTTCAGAAGTGATAGTAATTTTTCAACTTTTTTTCTGCTCTAGCATCATAAGTGTAGTGGTACAAAACATTTCTACAGCCAGACCAGCACTGTAATCTAGGTTAGGTTTGTGTACAACATGTAATCAAGGAAGGTCTTCTGTAAGAAGTTAAAATTAATATAGGGCAGTTGTGATTGCGCATTTACTTATACCTTCCCACAAGCATTCTCACATAATAGGACTGTCCGTTCAATAGCTGTATACAGCTGACACACCATAAAAGCAGATTGCTCCCTGTAAATTTGGGAGTAAAACATAGATTAGTCGCAATAAATTATTTAGAAATAGTTCAGATTTTTCCAATTAATTTTTTTATCCAACATTTCTTCTAAATTATACATTTTTATCACAAAAGGTAGAGTTCTTTCCATTTAAAAATATGAATCATCACACTTGACATTCAGGATTATTGATTGTGCCATAAAAAGCATTCTTAACTGTACTGAAAATCCCAGGAAGTGCTAAAAGCAAGACAACATAATTGAATACAACAGTTACTGATAAAGGACATATTTTATGTTTTAGAAATCTCTGTGTGTAAGATTATGCCATGTTTCCCAGTTTATTATCTTCATCTGTATAGAATGTTCTAATAATAAAATAAGTGTCTCTCTCAGGGTATGACTGTACTGTCTGAGGACTGTACAAGCAATGATGCGCAGCATGCCTACTCTGGACGTTCTGTCCCATGAAAGAAGAATGACAACCTCTGTATAGTTGCCTTGGTGTAGCATTGGGCATTTACCAGTAGGCTCTACCTAGAGATGAGCTTGCTGGCATTCACTTGGTGCCGCGCTGAGGAGGCTACATTGCATCCATTCTGGGGAGGTGGAAAGTATAGACAAGACGACCAGTGATTCTCTGCACTACTCCTTCACGCAGCCCTCAGCTGATCTAAATATGCCCCCAAAGTATAAGAGAGGGAACCCCCGCTTAGTGTTTTTAATTGGTTCCGGAAAAACTGAGTGCTAAACGAAACAGTTTTAAGCAAAACCAATTTTCCCATAAGAATGAATGTAAATAGAGATAAGTCATTCCCGAAGCTCCCCACTCGTACTATAAAATCACTACAATCCCCCACTATCCAACATCTAAGTGTAGGTAAATACTTTATTTAACACTTTGAACATTGAAATAATGTATAAAATTATAAAATAAAGTAATGAACTGTATGCACAGATGCACTTTCACTTTTACTTTTTGTTCTTTCGGCTTCCTTCAGCATTCAGAATCAGAGCCGTCAGGGTTAGTGTCAGTTTCTGGAGATTTTGAAGTGGTTGGCTGAAGATTTCTTTGAGGGCTGGCTGCAGGGGTTGAAGTCGGAGTTGTGTACTTCCTGAAGCAGGAATCCATTGATGGCTGTGCTTTGGGTTTCTTCTTTTCATCATCAAGCAGCCTGTAACAATTGACTTCATTGTTAACTCCTCTTGCAACTGCAGAACTGTGCTGCATGTCAGGGTCATTCTCATCAAAGTAGGAAAGAAAAGCTTGAAGATGTTTGAAAGCTTCAGCCATGCGTTTGCTAGTTAAGACCCTTGCTGGTTGAACATCTTCCGTATCTTCCTCCTCTTCATGGCTTCTCTGCTGCTCTGTTTGAATGAGGTCCTCATTGCTTAATTCCTTCGTTGCAATTGATTAACTCCTGAATGTCCTCAGATTCAAGTTAATCAAATCCAATTTTCCTTCCAAACTCAACAATATTGTCCTGAATTGTCACCACCGGTTCCTCAACCTCTTGGGAATCCTGGACACAGTCTGCCCAAAGTTTTCACCAGACACCATTCATTGTTTTGGAGGTAACTCCATCCCAGGCACTTGAAATGTTATCTATTGCCTTGTGGATATTATAGCCCTTCCAAAATTCTTTTAGGGTTGGAGCACCCTCTCTTTCTGTAGCCCTGACTGCCTGGGCAAATGTTTTTCTTATGTAATAAGCCTTACAGGCAGCAATGACACCCTGGTCCATCAGCTGTACAATGGAGGTGGTATCTGGGAGCAGGAAAATGACTTTTAAATTATCACTGAGGTCATCAAGTGTGGTAGGATGCCCTGATGCATTGTCTAAAATGAGAAGTGCCTTGTGGGACAGATTCTTTTCAGCACACTATTTCTCAACTGCAGGACAAAAATAATCCCTGAACCAACTCTGAAAGACTGACATTGTCACCCAAGTCTTCTTGTTACACTTCCAAATGACTGGCAGACTGCTTTTGATATACCCCTTGAGAGCCTGGGGTTTTCTGAGTGGTATACAAACAGTGGTTTCAATTTAAAATCCCCTGCAGCATTACTACCAAGCAATAAAGTAAGTCGATCCTTGGACACCTTGAAACCTGGCATCGACTTCTTCTCCTGGGATATGTAGGTCCTAGAAGGCATCCTCTTCCAGAAGAAGCCTGTCTCATCAGTGTTGAAGACTTGTGGAGGTGTATAACCCCCCTCCTCAATAATTTCCACAAGCTTATTTCTATAGCTGGAAGCTGCTTGGATGTCAGCACTAGCAGCCTCCCCCTGAATAGAAACATTATGCAAGTTGCTGCATCTCTTAAATCTTTCAAACCACACCTTACTTGCATAAAAAGGCTTAGAAGCAGACCCCTCAGGCAACTTTTTCTGTAAATCATCATACAGACTCTTAGCCTTCTTCTGAATAAGCATCATACTCAAGGGCATGCGGCACTCAGTTGTATCCTCAATCCACACACTGAACAGCTTCTCCATTTGTAACATAATTTGAGCCCTACTCCTACTGAGTTTCAAAGCATTGAAAGGAGTTACAATTCTACCACATTCATTTATTTTGTCTTTATTCTTCAATATGATCCTAACAGTTGACCCAGCCAAATTCAGTGCTCTATACAGACCTCATTCTGGCATTCCTCCACTTCAATTCGCTTCAGGACATCCAATTTAAACTCCAGCGTTACGCTTTTTCACTGTTTTTTTCTCAGCACTTGCATTCTTAGAGTCAGTTGCATGTTTCTGACTCATGGTGCAACTCAAAAAATGAAGCAAGATAGTGACACAACTACAAAAGAGCACAGAAGAGCAGAGAGCACAAAGTTTTTGACGAAACAAGATGGCGACAAGGCTGTTCGCCACTGATGCTCCCTGCCCAAAACCTGTTAGCATTATAGCAAAACCTGTGAGTGCTAAGTGAAACTGGGTATCAAAGTGAAATGAGTGCTATAGCGAAATAGCGCTAAGTGAAACAGTGTCAAGCGGGGGTTGCTTGTACTGTACTTTTCCTGGTTCATTTTAACAGCAGTAGTGAACTGTTCCTTACCCATGACATTTCCGGATATACAGGAAACATCCCAACACACCAATGTGTGTATGCATGTACTTACTTTATTTGGCATTTCTTTTCTCTTGGGTATATAGCTAGACATAAACCAGATAGATCCACCATGTTTCTCCAAAAACACTGTATTCAGTAGGAAGCCCCATAATAAAGTTACCATGAGATCATGGCAGTGCTAATGGAATAGCACATTTTCTGTGAAAACACTACATTTTATGATGGACTTGTATAACAGTGTTAGGGAAGTCTCTTACTTTTTTTCCCCCTAAAGTGTCTTTTTCTTGGTCCATCACAATGAATTAGTTTCTTTTAAATAGGATGTGAGTAAAGTTGTATCAGACTTTCCAAACATAAATGTTAGCTTGTAAAGCAGTAAATACCCTTAGGAATGAATTTAATTTCAAGATTCAAAATATTCTTCACCTCAGATATGGAACATGTTTTTGCTTTACAGGCAAATGAGCTTACTAATGAACTAGACACTAAAGAAAGAATTTCAGCGAGTCTTATTTCCCTATGATTAGTCAATGACACAACTTTTTATCTAATTTAGAAATAGATAGCTCTTTGTTTGCACCAGAAAAAAGTAATTTTTGTTTCCTAAGTAAATTCAGTTTACCTTCCAAATAATACAATTTAGTTTATTTATAACAATATTTTAATATACTTATTGCTTTTGAGTGAAAATCCAAATGCCAAACACAGAAAGGAAGTTGAGATAGTATATTGTCAGTGTGCAAATATCAATATTTGTACTGCATGAGCATTGCTGAAACCAAAGATTTGCAAAGACATTAATGGTGAGGAGTTTCTCCCCTCCTACTTGTGGCAGACAATGTTTGAGTTCTGCAGTTTTAGATGCAAGTATCTAAATTCTATCTAAGCCCCCCAACACCTAAGCGCTTGCTTGAATATCTGGCTGTAAGGATGAGATTAAATTCAACCTTGTAGGCTCCTAAATAGGACTTAAGTGGAATGGTTGAAGCCAAGTCATAATGAGCAGTCTAAACTGGCCCTGTTCAGTGGCCACAAAATTGCCAAGGTGCCTGCAGTTATTAAGCACTTCTATTTTGGATTGAGAGAATTCCATAGTACCTAGACCTAAGCTACTCTGCATGCAAAGAAAGATCTAGACCAGCCACTAGACCAGGGGCAGGCAAAATATGGCCCACAAGCTGGATCCAGCCTGCCATTCTATTTGGCCCATGGAGCCCCTAAAAAATTTAGTAAATTAATATTTATTTGCCCCACCTCCTTGTCAAAGCTGGCTAGACCCAGGGGCAGTAGGACCCAGAGGGAGCCCTCAGCAGGCTTGCAGGCTTGAGCAGCCCCGCCAGTTCTCTGCTTTCCTGCCCCCGCCCTGCTCCAGCACCAGGTGGCTGTGGCTCCCGGCTGCATCCCCAGACCACAGAGCAAGGGACCACACTCGTAGGGGTGTGTATGTGTGTGTGCATATGTGGGCAGGCACAGGGGCAGAGTATGTTCGTGTCTGCAGGCATGGGGCAAAGCGTGTGTGTGTGTGTCTGCAGACACAGGGGCAGTGTGTGTGTGTGTGTGTATAGGGTGAGTCCCACATGCACACCCCTCCATACACGTGCACTTATGCACCCCTCCCACATGCACTCCTCCATACACCTGCCCTTGCACTTCCATACACAAACCCCAGCCACACTTCCCCTATACCCACCCACACACCCACAGCCCCCACAAACCTATACCCACCCCAACAATATAAAAGAATAAGACTTCATTTTAAGCTATTGTGCAGTCACCTCCATATACACCACACAAACGCATGTAAATAAGGACAAAAATATTTTTTGAAAACAAATTAATGAATGTTGTAGATGATCACTTTTTAGAATATAATTTGGTATTTTTCTGGTTCTGAGATGGCAAAACCCCTTGCTGAAAGGAGTACTTCTGGGGGCAAGGAGAGGGACTTCTGGTGGCAAAGGTCAGGTGTTAGGGGGCAGGACTTCTGGTCACAAGATGGTGACCAGGGGGTGGGGCATCTCTCAAGGGGCAAAGCTACCCATGTGGCCCTTGACAGCTTGCCAAAACTCAGTAAGCAGCCTTATACCCACAATAATTGCCCACTCCTGCAGTCAACAGGGCAGCCAGAGTCACAGGTGCTGGTTGCTAGGGCAACCGGTTGAGCCAGCTCACAGGAAGGGACAGGGCTTGGCCCTTCTTAAGCCCAGGTGTGAGGCCAGGAGGGCAGTTCCCCTCTGGCGGCCAGCGGAGGGGGAGCTCAGCCAGTGCAGACAGAGGGGAGAAGCCTGACTGCATGAGCATCCCCTGATTGCTGTTATGGGTTGGAGTATTTCCCAGTAGGGCTTGAATGTTTGTTTTGGCTGGTTGGTTTAGCTTTTTATGTTATAGCCTAGGGGCTTTGTGTTTTTGTGTTTGCTGTTTGACTGGAGGACCGGGTGAGGCTATTAGGAATTGGAGAAGGCCTCATAGGGACTCCATGGTAGCTTGGGGACCCTGGCGCCAGAGAGGGCACAGCATTTGGCGTGCATTAACCCCAGCCCCAGAACAAGGGGGGCAGCGAGAAGTCCCTGAGAGAAGGCAAGGACAGGGGCAAATCACAGCAGGGCCCAGATTGAATACCACATTAGTACCATCTGCGAGGCTTGGGCTGTGGTGTAGGGAAGGAAAAGGAGCCACAGACAGCGCCCCTTGGCACCGGTCCACATCAAGTGGGCAGCCTCCCGCTAATTACAATCAATCAATCAATCAATCAAGATCAAGGCATGGCAGGCAAGTAAGCAGGCAGTTGGCCTATAACAGGAGGGTGGAGTCACCACGAGAAAGGCTCCCATAGCAATACTCTTGTCAGTGACTTAACCACCGGGCTATAGAATAGTGTAGCTGGTGATATTTTCCATCTGTCCAATTAAAGTTGGCCCACTGGGCAGGGAAGGGTGAAAAAATGGAAAAGAAAACCAAGCAAGCTACAGCATGGATAACTGTGTAGCTCAGTGAGGAGGGAAGGAGTCATCACTTTTGACGGCAGCATAGTAAAACAATTCTAAAAGTGTGTTTTCAAAAAATTGGAAGTTCTTTTTCTCCTTTCAGTCTTCACCAATTTACTTTTCATTTGTATTTACTTATAGAAAAGCAGTATTTGATGGTTTGGTGGCTACTGGGAAATGAAATGATGGTTTTAGTCCAGTTACTAGTGGACAGATACCCATTGGTAACTGGTGGTGAGTGACAGTTTTCCTGGAAGATATAATAAACTACCTACTCTGCCCTGTTTACAACGCAATGCAAGATCATGTTTTCTTCTGCTCTTCTTGTTGTATATTCTTGTTGAATATAAGATGTCTGTCTCCAATACTATCAATATGGCACATTGAACAATAAATTTGTCTCCTCTGTGCGTGATGCCCTTTCATGAATGATAAATTTGTCTTATATACTGGCACCTACATATTTCAGAGATAGGCATAGTACATGTGCACATGTACTTAAGGCAGTTTAAATTATAGAGAGACTACAGGGACAACAACACTAAGGGGTTGATATATTTACCATAGGAGACCATTTGTAAGCTGAGTGCAGTATTGATTAGATAAATCAGATAGGATTTGGGACAGCAAAATTGCTTCTGAATTCAGTTTCATTCGTGGCAGTGTAACATGCTATAGAAATGAAGTAAGTAGATCAACTTGTTTTGTACTGTGTCAAAAAAATTCAAAGCTTTGGAGTTTTAGCTTAGAAAGGCAGTAGCCCATAGGCTTGCTCCCCATTGAAACACTAAACAAAGCTAACCGTGATAAAGAGAACTAAATTTAAAAAATTCTAATATTTCATTACAAAGCCTTTTTAAAGTTTATGCAAAATATTTGTTGAAATGTCAAGATATTTTGAATGAGCTCTTGTAAAACCTTGTCAGAGGTGATGGAATATTCAAATTTTTTACCTATGGAAGGTGCAAGTCAAAAGGTAAAGCATTGACCAAAGCTCTGATCCTGAAGAAAAACTTAGGAGAACTCATCACCTGTATGGAGCCTCACTGATGGGATTTTTTATTTCTTACCTTCCAGGTTTTCCAGGGAAATTTTGACAATGACACACACAGAAAGAATGTGATTGACCCTCCAATCTATGCACGGCACATAAGGATTCTCCCTTGGTCATGGTATGGTAGGATCACTTTACGGTCAGAGCTGTTGGGCTGCACAGAAGAGAACTGAAAAGGATCTTCGCTAAAAACACACCTCTATATTCTTAAAAGTATCTCCGTAGAAGAAACTGTGCAAAACCTGTATGAAGTTGAATGGGTTTTTTCATGAACAAGTGCTCACTTTATGGTAGGCCGCTAACTGTCTTTTGTAAGGAGGTCTAAGCCTGCCCTTTAAATGATCCAATCCAATTTTGTCCTTTAAATCCGTTACAGTATTGTCCCTTTTGCTGTGGAATTACCTTTCTAGTTTTCTTCTAAGTTGTTCACGCTGGTTGAAATGTGTTAGGAAAGAACAGCAGCATCCTTTTTACAAGGAAGGAGAATCAGCATGACAAAGCTCATTTGCAGCTTTAGAAAAATTGGGCTGACACACACTTTGCAAATCACACTCATCTTACTTGTAAAAAATGATACTGCAGCTTTTAGCAATAAGTTTTCTCTGGGATGACTGCGTTATATTGTTTCCCTTGTGCCTATCAAACACTGTCAATATTTCTGACACGCATTTTGAAGATACTCTGTGGTGCAAAGCACTTGTGATATTACACATCATCTTTCATTATATTTATTTAAACTGCAGAGTTCTTGCAAATAAGAATCACTTCCACCCAGTTTTACTTTGTTCTTACTTTGCTATGCATGTGATGGCCATAGCCTCTGTTTTCTATATTTAATCTCATTGTTAACAAAGTCTTCTCTAAAAGAGGTGTCCTATTTGTATACGGAACAAAATCTGCTATCAGTATATTATGAAGTTAATGACTGTGTCAGATCAAACTGTATGAATTTAGTTTGCAACTATATTTGTCACAGAATCTTATCATACACACTGTAAATCCAGTTTGACCTAAATTCTTTTTGAGTGGATACAGGCACATATTTGTGCTGCAAAAGCAGCATTGATATGACCACATATTCGGCCTTGCCCAGAAATGGACATACAGTCCTCACAGACCTGCCCACAGGATTACTTTTGCCTGATGCCTTCATAGTCTCTAAGAGGGAAGGTGCATGTGGGGTCAGATAGTAGGTGCTAAAGCATATAAATTACACGCTCCAGCCCCAGACACATACATCCCAGTAGGCCCCGTCTGTGTTGCAGGCCATAAAGTTCCTACAGAAGGTGAACTCAACAGGAGCCAAAGTGTGCAAATGCAGGCATCTTAAGATCCTGCCTTGATTATAACTTTTTAGGTACATATCTATTGAGCAATATGAGGCTTGAATTTGGCCCTGTTTCTTGACTTGTAGACTATTAACAGAATAACTTCCTTTTTAGCCCCTCCAAACACACTGCCTTGTTTTAACAACATACAAACCAGATAGTATCAATTCTGAGGCAGGAATATAAGGGCACAAGTGATTGATAGCTTCATCCCTGCTGTGTGGAGGAACAAAATTAAGAGAAACTACGTGAGGGAAAACTGTTCAGCTTGGGAGGAACTGGAATGTGTCAGACATACAGGGAGGGCATGGATTCACTGATACCAGAGAGCTACATGAACACTGAGGGGTGGATGTTAGAAGCAACATTCTCCCTAGGATGTAGGATGTAGCTGGAAGTAGTCCTGTGACATGGGAGTTAGGGCTTCTACATTAGTATTATCAGTTTTTCGATGACACATCTCTTTTGCAGAGTGAGGTAATGTAATTTTAGTGGACAGGGCATAAAACTGGGAACTGGGAGATCCTCCTCCATTTCCACCTCTGTTGCTTATTTGTTTTGTGCCCTTGGGCAAGTTACTTTACCTCAGTGCCTCAGTTTCTCTATTTGTAAAATGGGGAATAATGGTATCCACTTTTTTAAAGTATTTTGAGTTTCACAAACAAAAAGTTCTATATGAGAGATTGTTGTTTTACTGCTTTCTTCTCAAATTCTGGGGATAAAAGGTAGGGACTTCTATTTATTTAAAGTAATTTTATCGGAAATATCAGATTATTAGTCGTAGTT